>NC_092093.1:14542022-14886952 GCF_045679555.1 Salvelinus alpinus | reverse complement strand
CCAGGAAGAGTAGCTGCTGCCTTGGCAGGAACTAATGGGGATCCATAATAAACCCCAGGAAGAGTAGCTGCTGCCTTGGCAGGAACTAATGGGGATCCATAATAAACCCCAGGAAGAATAGCTGCTGCCTTGGCAGGAACTAATGGGGATCCATAATAAACCCCTAGGAAGAGTAGCTGCTGCCTTAGCAGCAGCAAATATGGGTTTCCTTAATAAATACAAATACAAATCAGTGTCTGACGTATCTCCCATACCGACTAACCTTGTCCCAGTGCCCGGTCCCTGAACCTTAACCATTGATGAAGTTTCACACCCAGACAGTCCTAACATCAGGGTCTGCCCTGTCAGCCTCTCTCCCACAGTGGAGCTCCAGCATGGGGCCTCTGTTTGTGTATTTGTGTAATATATATTTGTCTCTGTGAAACTTGATCCCCAGGAACTGGATGGGAATGAGATGCATTTCTAAGGGTATTTCAGAAAGGGCCTGGGGGGGGGGCCATGAGCTTGGGCTTTGGGGTCTTTGGTTTCAAGGCCTCTGGAGCCACCTAGTAGAGAAATGCTAGACCACAGGAATTGTTCCAGTGTGACACTGTGTTAGGGATGGACTGTGGCCAAGTCATAACTTATCCCCAACACCACCAAAGTGGGTTATGTTTGGAGGGCTTCCTGCTTGCTAGCCATGTTGCTCGTTTCAATGCTCAACTCATTTATAAGCCTACTATACAGCATGCCATCAATTAAAGGCAAAAAGTCTACACTATAGAAAATTATAATTAAACACCAACAAATCTAGTTGTTTCAACTAATTATTATTTAGTTCCAAAGCCTTTAAAAAATATATATTTTCATTCCAAGTGTTACCTGAACAACAACAAAAATCATTGGCCCAAACTTAACTCTAACTTCAGAAAAGATTGGCAAAAGTTCTGTCAATTTAAAATGTGTTCAACTTGTCTCATACTGTATGTTCATTCAACTATAGCATTTGTTATTTGGACAGCTTAACTAAAAAAAGGCTGTGCAACTGGTTACACACACAGTGCTTTTAACAGACAGATTTTCAACTACATATTTGACACACATTATTACATTGTGCATGTTCATTTATACAGTAATTATTATTCAACATGTCCTCACCTGGGATTTGAACTCACAACCTCCTGGTTAATGTCATTCCGATCTTCCTGCTACGCCACCACGTCTGTTTCAATTATCAGTCAGTCTGACTGGTCTCTCATCATTGATTTGATTCACTTATTTAAGTAATTGTAGTTTTTTTCTGTATAGTTGTCTAATGTTGGTGAGGAATATTACTAGCAGGAAGATCAGAATGCTGTGAACCAAGAGCTTGTAAATTCAAATCCCAGCTGAGGACATGTTGAATATGAATTACTGTAAAAATGAACATGCACATGTTGAATATGAATTACTGTAAAAATAAACATGCACATGTTGAATATGAATTACTGTAAAAATGAACATGCACAATGTAATCCTGTGTCAAATATGGAAGTTGAAAACATTATATGTTAAAAGCACTCTGTGTGTGTTTAACTAGTTCCACAGCCTTTTTTTAAAGGTAAGATGCCCAAATCCCAATTTCTAGTTGAATGAACATACAATTTTAGCAAACACATAATTTTCAGTATACTGACATTTGCGTACGTTTTCTCACGTTGGAGCTAAGTTTGGGCCAACTAAAAATGTTAAGTTCAGGTACCACTTTGACCGAAACGTTGAGTAAACAACAACAACAAAAAGTTGTGGAATCAGTTACTTAATATTATTTAGTTGAAACGTGATTTGGTTTTTACAGTGTACTTCAATACAAATTGGATTTAAACATGTACTCTGAAAACAAATATCTCCTTAGAAATGTTTATCTATCATGATGTTTTCCATATGTCCCATCTACAGTATAACTGTAGAAAAAGAAAAGGGATGAATGTAAGACGTATGTTCCTGTGAACATGTCAACCTGAATACAAACATCAAGGAAGATTACAAAACGTATCCCCCTGTATGAATGTTTCATAAATAATGTGATGTGTCTCCCTGTATGAATGTTTCATAAATAATGTGATGTCCCCCCCTGTATGAATGTTTCATAAATAATGTGATGTGTCTCCCTGTATGAATGTTTCATAAATAATGTGATGTGTCCCCCTGTATGAATGTTTCATAAATAATGTGATGTGTCTCCCTGTATGAATGTTTCATAAATAATGTGATGTGTCTCCCTGTATGAATGTTTCATAAATAATGTGATGTGTCTCCCTGTATGAATGTTTCATAAATAATGTGATGTGTCCCCCTGTATGAATGTTTCATAAATAATGTGATGTGTCCCCCTGTATGAATGTTTCATAAATAATGTGATGTCCCCCCCTGTATGAATGTTTCATAAATAATGTGATGTGTCCCCCTGTATGAATGTTTCATGAATAATGTGATGTGTCCCCCTGTATGAATGTTTCATAAATAATGTGATGTGTCTCCCTGTATGAATGTTTCATAAATAATGTGATGTGTTTCCCTGTATGAATGTTTCATAAATAATGTGATGTGTCTCCCTGTATGAATGTTTCTTAAATAATGTGATGTGTCCCCCTGTATGAATGTTTCATAAATAATGTGATGTGTCTCCCTGTATGAATGTTTCATAAATAATGTGATGTGTCCCCCTGTATGAATGTTTCATAAATAATGTGATGTGTCCCCCTGTATGAATGTTTCATAAATAATGTGATGTGTCTCCCTGTATGAATGTTTCATAAATAATGTGATGTGTCCCCCTGTATGAATGTTTCATAAATAATGTGATGTGTCTCCCTGTATGAATGTTTCATAAATAATGTGATGTGTCCCCCTGTATGAATGTTTCATAAATAATGTGATGTGTCTCCCTGTATGAATGTTTCATAAATAATGTGATGTGTTTCCCTGTATGAATGTTTCATAAATATTGTGATGTGTCCCCCTGTATGAATGTTTCATAAATAATGTGATGTGTCTCCCTGTATGAATGTTTCATAAATAATGTGATGTGTCCCCCTGTATGAATGTTTCTTAAATAATGTGATGATGTGTCTTCACTCAAAATGAATCCATCTCAGGTTTCAGTTTGCATATAAAGAGACCTGCAATGCCTAGACAGAAATGATTTGCATTGTGTAGTAGGATATAAAATAAATAATTACCTCTCAGCATACTGTACTATCCCATCCCTACACACCTCCCTTCCCAACTCCCTCCCCCTCTGTCTGTCAGAAGTGCTCTGCCTCCGCCTGTCCAAGTTGGGAATTGCCTTCCACTTTGCAGTCTTTGGCAGATAACTTACCAAACTAGGCCTGTCCGGTGTCAGAGCCCCTCTCCTTCTGAATCATTCCTACCGCCTGGATGCCTGCACAGGGGCTGGAAGCTGCTGGTAGAGAGATCCATAACCCCCCAGGTTCTCCTGTCTCTGTCACTCTAGTCTAGTATACAGCAGCTGCCCCAGAGGAGTACCCCCACCAACACACAAAGACAGAGAGAGACAGACACCACCACCACCACTCCGACCCCCAGCCACAGTTGAGAGCAGCAGGACACTGAAGGAAGAAAACAATAGGAAGACAGGTGATCATTGCTAGGGTCTGTTTATTTTCAGAACCTCCACACAGGACCATACACTCTGGTTTGAACAAACAAACACGTAATCACAGTTGCAGAAATAACGCACGTCTTCTTTAAAGTAACCTGGGGGTCGGTAAAGACCCCCTGCATATAGAAGTTATTTTTTCTCATAATACCGCACAATCCGTTTCATGAAAGATAATTAATCAGGAGGAAATGCACCCGTTATGTGTCTGTAAGGCTTGAGGGGTGAGTCTCAGTAAAAGAGAGGGAAGGCGAGAGAGAGAAGAGAGAGAGAGACAGATGGGGGCAAAGATAAATAGAGGGGTTATAGGGAGAGAGAGAAAGATAGAGAAAGATAGAGTGAGAGAGAGAAAGAGAGAGAGCAAGAGGAGAGAGAGAAATAGAGAGAAAGAGAAAGAGAGAGAGGAGAGAGAGAGAGAGAGAGAGAGAGAGAGAGAGAGAGAGAGAAAGAAAGAGAGAGAGAGAGAAAGAGAGAGAGAGAGAGATGGTGTGGTGACATGGCACCTCTATCTTCTCTGGTATGACCCCTCTGCCCTGCCAACGTAGATATAAGATTATAGATCTGGCACTGGCATGATGTTCTACATCTCTCCCTGACATGCCTAGCTTGGGGCCAGAGCGGACTTTAAACAGAGCACACTTAGGAATAAGAGGGTATTTATAGATGGATATACTATAGTAGCCTTTCAGGACATGTGTCAACAAGAAGTCACCAACCAATCATATTTGACATGTTGTCCTTACATACTGTTTGTTAGGATGATGCTGTTTGTACCTTATTATTATCTTATGAATAGATATCAATAGCAATACCCCAACCATGCATTTGCCCATAATTTGGAAATAATTTCCAAATTAAAGGTAGTTTTGTTGCTTTAAAAATGTTAATGCACTGTGGAATATCCTTGTTGTGTCTCTCCAGTCCAAATGAAGGCCTTTGAAGACAGAATTCTGCTATGCATGTACTTGACCTTAATTCTCTCCATACACTCGAAAATATTTCTCTAAAAAAGGAAACAAACACAGTTGGTTACTTTGTGTATCCTGTTGAGGGACTAAATGCTTTCGCTGTGAATTACTAAACTCCGACTAAAATGCCCCATAAATATTGCACTTTGGTGCAAGCTAAAATAGAACATCAACTATTCATATTTGTGTGCTTATGTCTCGCATCTTTGGCTGTCAACAGCCAGAACAGTTTGATGAAATCCTCAGACTTTCTGTACGGATTTAGAATAGTGCAAGACACAGTATTGTTCTTTGAGGTTCCTCTGAGGAAAACGGTTGGGTCAAACTGCTGTATCTATTTCAGGGAGCTGAATGTAAGGAAATGTACTCGGAAGTGGTCCGTCCTCCTCCTTTCTGCACTACTCTAGGCTTTTTGCATCACACTCTCAATGGCGGACAGGTCACCAATAGAGACACTATTGTGTTTCTAACCAGAAAAGAATAAGCAGGCTATATTTCAGACATGGACATTGAGGAACTCAGTTGCTTATTAAGCAGCTTATTATCTATTAATTGTTTATATTTTTTATTTTAATTTGCAAAGTGTGTTGAGACTTTGTTAAATGCACTTTAAATAAATTGTGATTTGATTGTGATATGAATTGCGCTATATTAGCCTAATCCCAGATCTGTTTATACTGTCTGGCATAACAACCACCAAAGGAGATGGATATACAGCACAAACAGATCTGGGAACAGGCTAGTAAGATCTGACCCATATTGTTCATAATATATCATCCAAAGATAAGCAGAATATGGACAGTGAACCTGCATTGTAAGATTGCCACTAAGCAACATTGAAATGTTGGGTAACTGAACACAGTGAAGGTCTGAAGTGTCCTCAATGCCAACTTTGTTTACTGAGCCCAGGCGTCGGGTGGAATTAAATTGACATTGATGGAATCCTTAATGATGGCAGCAGATCAATCTCAGCTGTTTAATATGTGCAGGGAAGAGGGCTAGAGGGAGAGGTCATCTTCCTCCCTAAGGATTCCCAACGGATCTCCTTCCATGTCCTGAAACCAGGGTACAGTTACAGATCTGTATCTATCTAAATAAAAACATACTTTGTTCAAATTAAAAAATATATATATTTACAGTAACACTAGCTGTGCAGTATCTTAAATACAGTATATTAAATACAGTATATTAAATTCTGTATTTAAAATACAGTATATTAAATACAGTATATTAAATTCTGTATTTAAAATACAGTATATTAAATACAGTATATTAAATACAGTATCTAAAGGTTGTTTATGGTTGGTGAGTCTAAATAAGGGCTAGATTCAATCAGTATTGTGGGAGTTCAGTGCTATAGCACATCTGTAGTGTTTACCGTGAATGCAGTCTTCACGAAGAAGGGAACATTGCCATTCAATTCCAATCGCGCTATAGAGCTGAACTTCCACGATACAGATTGAATCGAGCCCTAAATGTCCAAATGTAGCTGGATACAGTGAGAGGTGCATGAGGGTCGGATGGATCAGACTGCAGACAGGACGAGGATGGACCAGACTGAGGACAGGAGGAGGACGGACTAGACTGAGGACAGGAGGAGGACGGACCAGACTGAGGACAGGAGGAGGACAGACCAGACTGAGGACAGGAGGAGGACGGACCAGACTGAGGAAAGGAGGAGGACAGACCAGACAAGACAGGAGGAGGACAGACCAGACTGAAGACAGGAGGAGGACAGACCAGACTGAGGACAGGAGGAAGACGGATCAGACTGATGACAGGAGGAGGACGGACCAGACTGAGGACAGGAGGAGGACGGACCAGACTGAGGACAGGAGGAGAACGGACCAGACTGAGAACAGGAGGAGGACGGACCAGACTGAGGACAGGAGGAGAACGGACCAGAGTGAGGACGGACCAGACTGAGGACAGGAGGAAGACGGACCAGACTGAGGACAGGAGTGTTTATACAATACAAGAGATGTCAAAACAAACATACTCTTACCTGCCGTTCAGGTATAGGCTTAGATATATGAGTTTTTAGGCAACAAAGGAAAGCCTACACTTGTGCATAATCAATGATTTATGAATATGGATATGCCTAAATTAATATCAAAGGCTAATACATTAATTTATGCAGATCTCACCACAGCATGCAAAGCAGAGAAGGTGTTTTTTTCTGGAACTACTTATTCAAGTGTATTCTAACATGACTAATATGCATAAACATTATTGATCACAAAACGTTGGTTTCAAGCTGTAGTTTACACTTACAGACTATGATATCTCCTGCTGAGTCATCCTCAACATGTATCATAAACCCAGAACCTAAAGTAATTCCAGTAAGAGTTGGAACAAATTGTACTTTGGAAATGACACCATTCTGTACACAGTTGCTTGCAGACGGTGAAGTAACAAATATATGAACGATTTACATAAAGCAACCCATAAGAGATTAAAACCAAGCATACAGTATGATTCTTTTTATTTTTTTAGTTAGCACATAGGAGAGGATTAAGAAACATCAAAAAAACGTAATCCTTACTTCATAGACTAATAGGATCATTCAGAATGAAATCTTCTTTTAAAGAAATTAAGTTTAATGCTGATGCAGTTTAAGAAGTTCACACAAGGGAATCATTACAAATGACTAGAACCACTAAGGGCATAGATTACTGTAAATTGGTAGCCTCAAGCATGCCCATACTTAATACACATGCTTTTGCGCACTAAAGGTTCATCCTTTTTATTATAAATGTTAGAAATGTACACTTCATAGGCTAGTTATTGTGCATCCAAAATACAGTAAAACAAACATCATAAATCTGACATTTTATCCACATAGCAAAACCCATCTCAGTTATTTCTAACCGCGACGCCCCTCTTCCTAACCCCCAACCATTTATCCCAGCCCTGAAGACCCGAGGCCAGCTGACAGATGCTCAGACAGAGAATGTGGGTGGGATTATGGGTAAAGCACTAGTGGCTGTCTGTTACATAATCTAGTCACATGACTTCCCCCAGTGTCAGAGGATAAGAAGAGGTCGATCTGGCTGCTATCGCCACAGTACCAACATTTACACCTAAAGAAAAGACATATACAGAGTTCAGGGACTCAGGAAAAAACATACACAGCTCAAATGGATAGGTCAATGTTGCCATGATGTGCTTACTGCAGTAAAAAAGCACTGTTAGAGAGTGATAATGTAATGTGTGAGGAAGGGAGAGTCTCGTACCAGACTAGAAACCCTAGTAACTATGGCCTTACGATCTATCCCATTCTGGGTATTGGACAGCTGCTCTCACCATAGGAAGTCACAGCTCTGTTCATTTTGATGTTAATAGCCTCTCGGGCAGCATCTTTTGCAGATCTGGTGTGTGGGTGTGTTTGTAATGTACACTGAACAAAAATATAAACACAACATGTAAAGTGTTGGTCCCATGTTTCATGAGCTGAAATAAAAGATCCCAGAAATGTTCCATATGCACAAAAAGCTTATTTCTCTCAAATTTTGTGCACAAATGTGTTTACATCTGTGTTAGTGAGCATTTCTCCTTTGCCAAGATAATGCATCCACCTGACAGGTGTGGCATATCATGAAGGTGATTAAACAGCATGATTATTACACAGGTGCACCTTGTGCTGGGGATAATAAAAGGCCACTCTAAAATGTGCAGTTTTGTCACACAACACAATGCTACAGATGTCTTAAATTTTGAGGTAGCGTACAATTGGCATGCTGACTACAGGAATGTCCACCAGAGCTGTTGCCAGATAATTGAATGTTCATTTCTCTACCATAAGCCGCCTCCAATGTCGTTTTAGAGAATTTGGCAGTACGACCAACCGGACTCACAACCGCAGACCACGTACAGTGGGGAGAACAAGTATTTGATACACTGCCGATTTTGCAGGTTTTCCTACTTACAAAGCATGTAGAGGTCTGTAATTTTTATCATAGGTACACTTCAACTGTGAGAGACGGAATCTAAAACGAAAAATCCAGAAAATCACATTGTATGATTTTTAAGTAATTAATTTGCATTTTATTGCATGACATAAATATTTGATACATCAGAAAATCAGAACTTAATATTTGGTACAGAAACCTTTGTTTGCAATTACAGAGATCATACGTTTCCTGTAGTTCTTGACCAGGTTTGCACACACTGCAGCAGGGATTTTGGCCCACTCCTCCATACAGACCTTCTCCAGATCCTTCAGGTTTCGGGGCTGTCGCTGGGCAATACGGACTTTCAGCTCCCTCCGAAGATTTTCTATTGGGTTCAGGTCTGGAGACTGGCTAGGCCACTCCAGGACCTTGAGATGCTTCTTACGGAGCCACTCCTTAGTTGCCCTGGCTGTGTGTTTCGGGTCGTTGTCATGCTGGTAGACCCAGCCACGACCCATCTTCAATGCTCTTACTGAGGGAAGGAGGTTGTTGGCTAAGATCTCGCGATACATGGCCCCATCCATCCTACCCTCAATACGGTGCAGTCGTCCTGTCCCCTTTGCAGAAAAGCATCCCCAAAGAATGATGTTTCCACCTCCATGCTTCACGGTTGGGATGGTGTTCTTGGGGTTGTACTCATCCTTCTTCTTCCTCCAAACACGGCGAGTGGAGTTTAGACCAAAAAGCTCTATTTTTGTCTCATCAGACCACATGACCTTCTCCCATTCCTCCTCTGGATCATCCAGATGGTCATTGGCAAACTTCAGACGGGCCTGGACATGCGCTGGCTTGAGTAGGGGGACCTTGCGTGCGCTGCAGGATTTTAATCCATGACGGCGTAGTGTGTTACTAATGGTTTTCTTTGAGACTGTGGTCCCAGCTCTCTTCAGGTCATTGACCAGGTCCTGCCGTGTAGTTCTGGGCTGATCCCTCACCTTCCTCATGATCATTGATGCCCCACGAGGTGAGATCTTGCATGGAGCCCCAGACCGAGGGTGATTGACCGTCATCTTGAATTTCTTCTATTTTCGAATAATTGCGCCAACAGTTGTTGCCTTCTCACCAAGCTGCTTGCCTATTGTCCTGTAGCCCATCCCAGCCTTGTGCAGGTCTACAATTTTATCCCTGATGTCCTTACACAGCTCTCTGGTCTTGGCCATTGTGGAGAGGTTGGAGTCTGTTTGATTGAGTGTGTGGACAGGTGTCTTTTATACAGGTAACGAGTTCAAACAGGTGCAGTTAATACAAGTAATGAGTGGAGAACAGGAGGGCTTCTTAAAGGAAAACGAACAGGTCTGTGAGAGCTGGAATTCTTACTGGTTGGTAGGTGATCAAATACGGGTAAAATGAAAATTGGAGGGGAGGGAGGGGGGGGGGGGTCAATGCACATAGCCCAGGTAGCCATTTGATTAGCTGTTCAGGAGTCTTATAGCTTGGGGTAGAAGCTGTTTAGAAGCCTTTTGGACATACACTTTGCACTACGGTACCGCTTGCCGTGCGGTAGCAGAGAGAACAGTCTATGACTAGGGTGGATGGAGTCTTGGGCAATATTTAGGGCCTTCCTCTGAAACCGCCCGATATAGAGGTCCTGGATGGCGGGAAGCTTGGCCCCAGTGATGTACTTGGCCGTACGCACTACCCTCTGTAGAGCCTTGCGGTCGGAGGCCGAGCTGTTGCCATACCAGGCGGTGAAGCATCCAGTCAGGATGCTCTCGATGGTGCACCTGTAGAACTTTTTGAGGATCTGGGGACCCATGTCAAATCTTTTCAATCTCCTGAGGGGGAATAGGCGTTGTCGTTCCCACTTCACGACTGTCTTGGTGTGTTTGGACCATGATACTTTGTTGGTGATGTGGACTTCAAGGAACTTGAAGCTCTCAACCTGCTCCACTACAGCCCCGTCGATGGGAATGGTGGTGTGCTCGGCCCTTCTTTTCCTGTAATCCACAATCATCTCCTTTATTTTGATCACGTTGCGGGAGAGGTCTCTGACCTCCCTATAGGCTGTTGTCGTTGTTGTCGGTGATCAGGCCTTCCACTGTTGTGTCGTCGACAAACTTAATGATGGTGTTGGAGTCGTGCTTGGCCATGCAGGCATGGGTGAACAGGAAGTACAGGAGAGGACTGAGCACGCAACCCTGAGGGGCCCCCGTGTTGAGGATTAGTGTGCAGATGTGTTGTTACCTACCCTTACCACCTGGGGGCGGACCGTCAGGAAGTCCAGGATCCAGTTGCAGAGGGAGGTGTTTAGTCCCAGGGTCCTTAGCTTAATGAAGAGCTTTGAGGGCACTGTGGTGTTGAACACTGAGCTGTAGTCAATGAAAAGCATTCTCATTAATGTGTTCCTTTGTCCAGGTGGGAAAGGGCAGTGTGGAGTGCAATAGAGATTGTGTCTTCTGTGGATCTGTTGGAGCAGTACACAAATTGGAGTGGGTCTAGGGTTTCTGGGATAATGGTGTTGATGTGAGCCATGACCAGCCTTTCAAAGCACTTCATGGCTACAGACGTGAGTGCTATGGGTCGGTAGTCATTTAGGCAGGTTACCTTGGTAATCTTGGGCACAGGGACTATGGTGGTCTGCTTGAAACATGTTGGTATACAGACTGGGTCAGGGACAGGTTGAAAATATCAGTGAAGACACTTGCCAGTTGGTCAGCGCATGCTCGGAATACACGTCCTGGTAATCCGTCTGGCCCTGCGGCCTTGTGAATGTTGACCTGTTGAAAGGTCACATCGGCTACAGAGAGCGGCTACGGAGAGCGTGATCACACAGTTGTCCAGAACAGCTGGTGCTCTCATGCATGCTTCAGTGTTGCTTGCCTCGAAGCGTGCATAGAAGTAATTTAGCTCGTCTGGTAGGCTTGTGTCACTGGGCAGCTCGCAGCTGTGTTTCCCTTTGTAGTCCGTAATAGTTTGCGGAACCGGTGTGGTAGGATTCAATCTTAGTCTTGTATTGATGCTTTGACTGTTTGATGGTTCGTTGGAGGGCATAGCGGGATTTCTTATAAGCGTCCGGGTTAGAGTCTCACTCTTTGAAAGTGGCAGCTCCATGGCTTCTGGTTGGATTATGTACATAGGGTCACTGTGGAGACGAATCCTACTACACCGGTTCCAACACTCGTCGGATGTGGCAGGGCTTGCAAACTATTACAGACTACAAAGGGAAACACAGCCGCGAGCTGCCCAGTAAAAGGCAAGTAATAGCTGTTCTGATATCCAGAACTTATTTTCGGCCATAAGAGACGGTGACAGAAACATTATGTACAAAATAAGTTACAAATAATGCAAAAAAACCACACAATAGCACAATTGGCTAGGAGCCTGTAAAACGGCAGCCATCTTCTCCGGCGACATTTCTCCAAAATACATTTAAATTGGATGTCACAACAGCATCATAAATCGTCCACTTTTAGGTTTTACTAATTCCATTTTTGTTTATAAACTCAGCAAAAAAAGAAACGTCCTCTCACTGTCAACTGCGTTTCTTTTCAGCAAACTTAACATGTGTAAATATTTGTATGAACATAACAAGATTCAACAACTGACACATAAACTGGACAAGCATCTCCTACTCATGGACTGCACCAGATTTGCCAGTTCTTGCCGTGAGATGTTACCCCACTTTTCCACCAAAGCACCTGCAAGTTCCCGGACATTTCTGGGGGGAATGGCCCTAGCCCTCACCCTCCGATCCAACAGTTCCCAGATGTGCTCAATGGGATTGAGATCCGGGCTCTTCGCTGGCCATGGCAGAACACTGACATTCCTGTCTTGCAGGAAATCATGCACAGAACGAGCAGAATGGCTGGTGGCATTGTCATGCTGGAGGGTCATGTCAGGATGAGCCTGCAGGAAGGGTACCACATGAGGGAGGAGGATGTCTTCCCTGTAACGCACAGCGTTGAGATTGCCTGCAATGACAACAAGCTCAGTCCGATGATGCTGTGACACATCGCCCCAGACCATGACGGACCCTCCACCTCCAAATTGATCCCGCTCCAGAGTACAGGCCTCGGTGTAATGGTCATTCCTTCAACGATAAACACGAATCCGACCATCACCCCTGGCGAGACAAAACCGCGACTCGTCAGTGAAGAGCACTTTTTGCCAGTCCTGTCTGGTCCAGCGATTGTGGGTTTGTGCACATAGGCGATGTTGTTGCCGGTGATGTCTGGTGACGACCTGCCTTACAACAGGCCTACAAGCCCTCAGTCCAGCCTCTCTCAGCCTATTGGGGACAGGCTGAGCACTGATGGAGGGATTGTGCGTTCCTGGTGTAACTCGGGCAGTTATTGTTGTCATCCTGTACCTGTCCCTCAGGTGTGATGTTCGGATGTATCGATTCTGTGCAGGTGTTGTTACATGTGGTCTGCGAAGACGATCAGCTGTCCATCCTGTCTCCCTGTAGCGCTGTCTTAGGCATCTCACAGTATGGACATGGTAATTTATTGCCCTGGTCACATCTACAGTCCTCATCCCTCCTTGCAGCATGCCTAAGGCACATTCACGCAGATGAGCAGGGACCCTGGGCATCTTTCTTTTGGTGTTTTTCAGAGTCAGTAGAAAGGCCTCTTTAGTGTCCTAAGTTTTCATAACTGGGACCTTAGTTGCCTACCGTCTGTAAGCTGTTAGTGTCTTAACGATCGTTCCACAGGTGCATGTTCATTAATTGTTTATGGTTCATTGAACAAGCATGGGAAACAGTGTTTAAACCCTTTACAATGAAGATCTGTGAAGTTATTTGGATTTTTATGAATTATCTTTGAAGGACAGGGTCCTGAAATGTAGAAATCTTTGTTAGAAGAATACTATATTTCCCTTGATGGAGTGATGCTGAATGTCAAAAATGGATAAACTTACCCCACTGTCCCCAATTTGTCAAATAATTTCTACATTTTTTCTACAGATAAAAGCATATTGAACTCATAACAAATGAAGGGCAACCAATACAGATCAAAATAATTTAATATGCTGGAAATTCAAGTAAATTTTACTTTACAATGACATGTATGCACATATGTGACATTACATGACATTACAGTGCAATCGGAAAGTATTCAGACTTTTTCCACATTTTGTTACATTACAGCCTTGTTCTAAAATGTATTACATCTTTCCCCCCCTCATCAATCTACACACAATACCCTATAAAGACAAACTGAAAACAGGCTTTTTTTTGGCAAATGTATAAAAAATAAAAAACAGAAATACCTTATTTACATAAGTATTCAGACCCTTTGCTATGAAACTCGAAATGGAGCTCAGGTGCATCCTGTTTCCATTGATCATCCTTGAGATGTTCCTACAACTTGATTGGAGTTCACCTGTGGTAAATTAAATTGATTGGACATGAATATGAAAGGCACACACCTGTCTATATTAGGTCCCACCATTGACAGTGCATGTCAGAGCAAAAACCAAGCCATGAGGTCGAAGGAATTGTCCTTAGAGCTCCAAGACAGGATCGTGTTGAGAAACAGATCTGGGGAAGGGTACCAACAAATGTCTATAGCGTTGAAGGATCCCAAGAACACAGTGGCCTCCATCATTCATCATTCTTAAATGGAAGAAGTTTGGAACCACCAAGACCCTTCGTAGAGCTGGCCACCTGGCCAAACTGAGCAATCGAGGGAGAAGGGCCTTGGTCAGGGAGGTGACCAAGAACCTAATGGTCACTCTGACAATGCTCCAGAGTTCCTCTGTGGAGATGGGAGAATCTCCCAGAAGGACAACCCTCTCTTTAGCACTCAACCAATCAGGCCTTTTAAGTGAAGTGGCCAGACGGAGGCCACACCTCAGTAAAAGGCACATGACAGCCCACTTGGAGTTTGCAAAAGGCAGCTAAAGATTCTCAGATCATGAGAAACAAGATTCTCTGGTCTGATAAAACCAAGATTGAACTCTTTGGTCTGAATGCAAAGCGTCACATCTGGAGGAAACCTGGCACCATCCCTACGGTGAAGCATGGTGGTGGCAGCATCATGCTGTGGGGATGTTTTTTAGCGGCAGGGACTAGGAGACTAGTCAGGATAGAGAGAAATATGAACGGAGCAAAGTACAGAGAGATCCTTGATGAAAACCTGCTCCTGGGGCAGAGGTTCACCTTCCAACAGGACAACGACCCTAAGCACACAGCCAAGACAACACAGGAGTGGCTTCGGGACAAGTCTCTGAATGTCCTTGAGTGGTCCAGCCAGAGCGCGACCTTGAACCCGATCAAATATTTCTGGAGAGACCTGAGAATAGCTGTGCAGCGACGCTCCCCATCCAACATGACAGAGCTTGAGAGGATCTGCAGAAAATAATGTGAGAAACTCCACAAATACAAGTGTGCCAAGCTTGTGCCAAGAAGACTTGAGGCTGTAATTGCTGCAAAAGGTAACATCAAATTGATCAGAAATACAGTGTACACATTGTTAATGTTGTAAATGACTATTGTAGCTGGAAACAGCAGATTTTTAATGGAATATCTACATAGGCGTACAGAGGCCCATTATCAGCAACCATCACTCCTGTGTTACAATGGCACGTTGTGTTAGCAAATTCAAGTTTATCATTTTAAAAAGGCTAATTGTTCATTAGAAAACCCTTTTGCAATTATGTTAGCACAGCTGAAATCTGTTGTCCTGATTAAAGAAGAAATAAAACTGGCCTTCTTTTGACTAGTTGAGTATCTGGAGCATCAGCATTTGTGGGTTCGATTACAGGCTCAAAATGGCCAGAAACAAAGAACCTTCTTCTGAAACGTGTCAGTCTATTCTTGTTCTGAGAAATTAAGGCTATTCCATGCGAGAAATTGCCAAGAAACTGAAGATCTAATACAATGCTGTGTACTACTCCCTTCACAGAACAGCGCAAACTGGCTCTAACCAGGATAGAAAGAGGAGTGAGAGGACAAGTACATTAGAGTGTCTAGTTTGAGAAACAGACGCCTCACAAGTACTCAACTGGCAGCTTTATTAAATAGTACCCGCAAAACACCAGTCTCAACGTCAACAATGAAGAGGCGGGATGCTGACTCCGGGATGCTGGCCTTCTAGGCAGAGTTGCAAAGAAAAAGACATATCTCAGAATGGCCAATAAAAAGAAAAGATTAAGATGGGCAAAAGAACACAGACACTGGACAGAGGAAGATTGGAAAAAAGTGTTTTGGACAGATGAATCTAAGTTTGAGGTGTTCGGATCACAGAGAAGAACATTCGTGAGACGCAGAAAAAATAAAAAGATGCTGGAGGAGTGCTTGACGCCATCTGTCAAGCATGGTGGAGGCAATGTGATGGTCTGGGGGTGCTTTGGTGGTGGTAAAGTGGGAGATTTGTACAGGGTAAAAGGGATCTTGAAGAAGGAAGGCTATCACTCCATTTTGCAACTCCATGCCATACCCTGTGGACGGCACTTAATTGGAGCCAATTTCCTCCTACAACAGGACGATGACCCAAAGCACAGCTCCAAACTATGCAATAACTATTTACGGAAGAAGCAGTCAGCTGGTATTCTGTCTACAATGGAGTGGCCAGCAGAGTCAACGGATCTCAACCCTATTGAGCTGTTGTGGGAGCAGCTTGACAGTCTGATACGTAAGAAGTGCCCATCAAGCCAATCCAATTTGTGGGAGGTGCTTCAGGAAGCATGGGGTGAAATCTCCTCAGATTACCTCAACAAATTGACAACTAAAATGCCAAAGGTATGCAAGGCTGTAATTGCTGAAAATTGAGGATTCTTTGATGAAAGCAAAGTTTGAAGGAAACAATTATTATTTCAATTTAAAATAATTATTTATAGCCTTGTCAACATCTTGACTATATTTCCTATTCATTTTGCATCTCATGTCATGTATGTTTTCATGGAAAACAAGGACATTTCTAAGTGATCCCAAACCTTGGAATGGTAGCGTATGTAAATGTCATATTTCAGTATTTTTTGTTAACTTTTTTTTTGCAAACATTTCTTAAAACCTGTTTTTGCTTTGTCATTATGGGGTCCTACATGAAGAGGAATCACCACCAACAGTCAACTGCATGGATGACACAAGCCCTCAACCACGCTCTCCTTAGTCACAGTGAGTGACAAACACACACACACACACACACACACACACACACACACACACACACACACACACACACACACACACACACACACACACACACACACACACACAGACACAGACACAGACACAGACACACACACACACACACACACAGACACAGACACAGACACAGACACAGACACAGACACACACACAGACACAGACACAGACACACACACAGACACGCATCAGAAGGGATGGAGTCTTACATTTACTGAACACAAAAGTCATTGTTCTTAATAGAAGGCATTGCTAAGAGCAAAAATGTTAACCCTCACATCACATAACCCCTGAAAGTATAGACCCTATAAGGCCTGTTAAAATCCATGGCATGCTCAAGTCTATAAGAGGGAATGACGTCTGCTGCTGAAACCTTAGCCAGCAAATAACATTATTCTTCATGTCTACTCACTGTGCCGTGTAGAAAATAGAGGGAATACCTCCAGACATCTTCACACCCTCATACTTCACAGCTGTCTGTCCGCGCGGGTCCCCTTCCATACATGGGCGTTCAGGAGTCAACGCGCGAGCCTCAGCGCCCTTCCACTCCACTCATAACAGGGCCTGGCATCCAAATAAGGAGAAAGAGGCTGCCGGGTGTAGAAGTGAGTAGACCTATAAATTGGGTTCTG
Source organism: Salvelinus alpinus (assembly GCF_045679555.1). Lineage (NCBI taxonomy): Eukaryota > Metazoa > Chordata > Actinopteri > Salmoniformes > Salmonidae > Salvelinus > Salvelinus alpinus. The sequence continues at coordinate 14,869,670 of NC_092093.1, read as the reverse complement.
CCCTCACCACACCACCGCTGCTCATTCAGAGGAAAAGGATACTCGGTACTTATCTGGTGAGTATCTGACAACTTGTCATTCAAATACGGGAAACAGAGAGTTCTATTTACTAGTCTGTTTTCCATCAGGTTCAGACGAAAAAGCGAAATTGATGATGGAATATTAATCTGCAGTTCATTATTATTATTTGATGAATAATACGTTATTTGACATTGTGGTGCTCGCTATAGGGTTTTAAAAGAGATAAATCATTACTCAAAACAAGTTTGTTAGACTTGTGTGGCCTGTGTGCTGTAGCCTATACTGTACAACGTTAGCCTGCCAGTGTTTCCCGGGGCCACAACAAAAATATGTAGGCTACTATTGGGGCTACTCAGGGACCGGAGTTGGGAAACACTGTTGTATATGACCTGTAGCCTATACTACTTAGACTAATGTGCGTTTTATCACAAAAGAAACGCAGCTGACATCATGTGTGACGACGACGAGACTACCGCACTTGTGTGCGACAACGGCTCGGGTCTGGTGAAGGCTGGCTTTGCCGGAGATGACGCACCTCGCGCTGTGTTCCCCTCCATCGTTGGTCGCCCCCGTCATCAGGTAAACTTCACAGCATGAAAATCAAATGAAACATTTATGAGGATACATCATACATCCATCAAACTGGGTGTTTTTCCAGACTTAATTGTCTATACATTATGCATTACCCTTGGTTATCTGCTCACAATTTTATTTTACCTAACCAGGGGTATTCAACTCTTACCCTAAGAGTTCTGGATTTCTGTTCTACCTGATCATGTTTTGCACCCACCCGGTGTCCCAGGTCTAAATCATTCCCTGATTAGAGGGCAACAATGAAAAAAGACAGTGGAACAGGCTTCAAGGTCCAGAGTTGCGTTTGAGGGCACTAGACCATTGAATTGTGAAAGAAAGAAAGACACAAAGGAAGAAAAATAATGAATGAATGAATAAATAAATGAATGAATGAATGTCCTATGCTATTGTAGCTTACAACTATCTGTCCCTGTGTTTGACTTTGAGGAATTGTGTTTTGACTAAGTTTGTTTCCGTTCTTCCCCTGCAGGGTGTGATGGTAGGCATGGGACAGAAGGACTCTTACGTGGGAGACGAAGCCCAGAGCAAGAGAGGTATCCTGACCCTCAAGTACCCCATCGAGCACGGCATCATCACCAACTGGGACGACATGGAGAAGATCTGGCACCACACCTTCTACAACGAGCTGCGTGTGGCCCCTGAGGAGCACCCCACCCTGCTCACTGAGGCCCCCCTCAACCCCAAGGCCAACAGGGAGAAGATGACCCAGATCATGTTTGAGACTTTCAACGTCCCCGCCATGTACGTGGCCATCCAGGCCGTGCTGTCTCTTTACGCCTCCGGTCGTACCACTGGTGAGAAACGAGCAGAGGAGAAATACATTAACATACAATTCAGATCCAGTGCATTATTGTGTCTCATGCAACCTTTCATTACATGAATCGTAGTTTACACCATTAAGATGAACATAAAGCTGTCCTATTCTATTTCCATGGTTTACATAATATTCTGCCTCATGTTCTAGGTATTGTTCTGGACTCTGGTGATGGTGTGACCCACAACGTGCCCATCTATGAGGGTTATGCTCTGCCCCACGCCATCATGCGTCTGGATCTGGCGGGTCGCGACCTCACTGACTACCTGATGAAGATCCTGACAGAGCGTGGCTACTCCTTTGTTACCACTGGTGAGTCCATCATTCCTGAGAATAAACGTATTTGCTATGTTTGATATTGAATGGTACGGTCATAATTCGTTATCCACCTTCTCGACCAAACTGCAAAACTTTGAATCTTCTATTCTAACAGCCGAGCGTGAGATCGTGCGTGACATCAAGGAGAAGCTGTGCTACGTGGCCCTGGACTTTGAGAATGAGATGGCCACTGCTGCCTCCTCCTCCTCTCTGGAGAAGAGCTATGAGTTGCCTGACGGTCAGGTCATCACCATCGGCAACGAGCGTTTCCGCTGCCCTGAGACCCTCTTCCAGCCTTCCTTCATCGGTAGGTATCTTAGAAGCATCGTGCAGCTCACTGTCCAATCAAACCCATTTTTTTTTTACCTCTTTAAGAGACAAGAAAGGATTCCCTGTGTGATCTTATATATCCTTTATAGCAGCTACATAAGCCATTATACCAACTGCTGCCAAACATACTGTGCGTTTATATTGAAGCAATGAGGGAGCTGTCCATTTCAGCACCAGTTAGGCCTACATGGGTGACTTCTCATCCAGAGCATTCGCTTACAACTTGTTCTCTTCTATCTCACCAGGTATGGAGTCTGCTGGTATTCATGAGACCACCTATAACAGCATCATGAAGTGCGACATTGACATCCGTAAGGACCTGTACGCCAACAACGTCCTGTCAGGAGGAACCACCATGTACCCTGGTATTGCTGACCGTATGCAGAAGGAGATCACCGCCCTGGCCCCCAGCACTATGAAGATCAAGGTCAATATTATTCTCACTGAAGTCCACAAACTGAACATCTAAGACCAACCTGACCACAATGTCCGTGTGAGCCTACTAATGACCAATCACAGACTACTAATGACCAATCACAGCCTTCTAATGACCAATCCCAATCACAGCCTTCTAATGACCAATCACAGCCTTCTAATGACCAATCCCAGCTACTAATGACCAATTACAGCCTACTAATGACCAATCACTGCCTACTAATGACCAATCACAGCCTACTAATGACCAATCACTGCCTACTAATGACCAATCACAGCCTTCTAATGACCAATCACTGTCTACTAATGACCAATCACAGCCTTCTAATGACCAATCACAGCCTTCTAATGACCAATCACAGCCTTCTAATAACCAATCACAGTAACACCTATATTCTCCTTATAATGCATTATATGCTAATTTGAACAAATGATGAACTGTATGGTGCATTATAAAGCAGTACATATTGAGAGGACTTTTGCTTATCGGTTTTACTCTTCCCCCTTCTCTAGATCATCGCTCCCCCCGAGCGTAAGTACTCGGTCTGGATCGGCGGCTCCATCCTGGCCTCTCTCTCCACCTTCCAGCAGATGTGGATCAGTAAGCAGGAGTACGATGAGGCAGGCCCCTCCATCGTCCACAGGAAGTGCTTCTAAGCTCCCCACTTGCCCATCGCTCCCCCCAGAGAGGAGGCCACGGATGAAAAATCTGTTTACATTACCTCCGCCTATGGATATGTTGTTTATGACCCATATGCAAGTTTCAACTCCAGACAGGCCTCTGTTTTATGTTTTGTCAATGATGTACAGTTTGTTTACACCCAAGTGCAATATGTAGATATTTATTTGCTTTATAAAAAGACTGGGATCTTGTATAATACCGCACTTTGTCATCTCGTCAATCATCTGCATATTGGTATTTGTTGTATTATAATTATAATGACATACTGTATCTGTTTACTCATAGGCTATCCATTCACAATACAGGTTTAACTAATTCCTGCTAGTGAGATTAGTACGCTACATGTTAAGTCCAGTCACGCACACTGTACAGTACAGGACAATGTGATATGTTAAAAAATAACTACTCGAGGCTGCCCACTAAGTTGTTTCTTTAGGCCCTCTGAGGAAACCCTTTAAAGCGATTACTCAACCGAGATAGATAAACTTGGCTGGGAGTGTATAGGCTAAGGAATTATTGCGGCTTTGAATACAAACAAATGCTTAGGCTACTGTAAGGTAATATATTGTTGCTTTGCCTGACAGACTGCAACATCTGTTTTTATACAGACACCAGTGTAGGATATCATGGTACATCAACAACCGATGCAGGCATGTTTCAATATAGTCTCTCCAGACAGAAGCAGCTTAGACGTTGTAGCCTCCATCATGACAACAATAATAGTCAGAATACAGAATAGGCCTACAGAGAATACAGACCAGACCTATAGTCTCTCTCTCTGTCTCTCTCTCGGCCACTACTCGTTCTGTCACTGTCATGTGGTGGTCTTACAGGCGACAGACATCCCCCGTGATTTGAGCTTATGACCAATCATTTTTATTACATATTAATATGCTACATTCCCGCCTTATATTTGGAGAACAATGAAAGTCAAAAACATGGTGTCTCTTTCTGCCAATCTCCACCAACCTGTCCGCGCGTGACGCAAGGGGAGTATACTTAAAGCAGGATTAGCTCTCCAACAACATTAAACTCAACTGCCCTCCATTCAAGCACCGCGCGACATACCGTCCGGCGCGCACGGTCGAAAATAGGAGGGCTTTCTACTAATCAGCACTCAGGCTCGCGCGAGCAAAAGTGCTTGGGTTGTCGAGTGAGCTTTTAGCAGAGGCGCAGAAGGTAGAAGGCATGAGCGAACGCAGAAGCGGTGGGTTACCAATGCATTATCCAGATACTGGAGCATCTGGAGTAAAACACGGGAAACAATAGATTCCACAGGAATTTTGCACAGTGCACGGTGTGCTATCGTCTCCGAATGAATGACCATGGGGGAGTGGACAATATTAGAGCGTCTCTTGGAGGCGGCTGTCCAACAGCACTCTACTATGATCGGAAGGTAAGAGGGAAAGTGAGGATACTTTGTAAAAGTGTTAGCAGGAGTGTGTGTTTGATCAAGTGCTGAAAGTGATTGTGTATAAAGAACTGTACAAAAAAAAACGCTAAAACCCCAACAAAGATTCATGACAATATGCAAAAAATGTGAACCAATAGGGAATCATTTGATAACAGAGCTGTCACTTGAGATGAAACACTGTGGTGCTTTCCTTCTAGAAGAGAACTGGCTGGTGGCTTTCAGCACTGGATAGCTCCCATTTAGCGTCTGCTTAGTAGCCTACACTAGAGCCAGCTTTACTTTGAAATCGCTAATTGTCTCTATATCTTGTTTGTTTAACAATCAAGCCTATCATCTCTGCACATCTGAACTGAGACATTTTTGTTTTCGTACTTGTTTGTTTTGTAGGATCCTCCTAACTGTGGTGGTGATCTTCCGGATTCTAATCGTTGCGATCGTTGGAGAGACGGTCTATGATGACGAGCAGTCCATGTTTGTGTGCAACACCCTACAGCCCGGCTGTAACCAGGCCTGCTACGACAAGGCGTTCCCCATTTCCCATATCAGATATTGGGTGTTTCAGATTATTCTGGTGTGCACCCCCAGTCTCTGTTTCATCACCTACTCCGTACACCAGTCCGCCAAGCAGAAGGAGCGTTTGGAGCGGGGGTACTCCACCGTGTTCCTCTCCTTGGACAAGCGCCATGATTCCATCAAAAGAGACGACAGCAAAAAGATCAAAAACACCATTGTAAATGGAGTACTCCAGAACACGGAGAACTCCACCAAAGAAGCCGAGCCCGACTGCTTGGAGGTGAAGGACATCCCAAATTCGGCCATGAGAACTAGTGGAAAGTCTAAAATGAGGAGGCAGGAGGGAATCTCAAGATTCTACATCATCCAAGTGGTTTTCCGAAACGCGCTAGAGATAGGGTTCCTGGTGGGTCAATATTTCCTCTATGGATTCAATGTCCCCGCGGTATATGAGTGTGATCGATACCCCTGCATCAAAGATGTAGAATGCTACGTTTCAAGGCCCACGGAAAAGACAGTGTTTCTGGTCTTCATGTTTGCGGTCAGTGGCGTCTGTGTGCTCCTGAACTTGGCTGAACTCAATCATCTTGGATGGAAGAAGATCAAAGTAGCTGTCAAAGGCGTGCAGGCCAGGAGGAAGTCCATCTACGAGATCCGTAACAAAGACTTGCCTAGAATGAGCATGCCCAATTTCGGCCGCACTCAATCAAGTGACTCTGCCTATGTGTAGCTGTCGATTTCAATACAACTGAATGGAACAATTGTAGCCTACAAAGAATTCACATATATTTAATAATAATGTGGTAGATATTTTATCTCACCGACTTCGTTTGCGAAGTAGGTCGGGTATATCGATTTTATTTGTATTTTATGGATAAGTAAAAAACAAACGGACCAAAACGTTTGTTTGTCATATATACACACATACGAGAAGGCACTGATGCAACTTTTTAGTATGGTATATCCTATATTTTGTAAAGTGCTTCTTAAAAGCATTTAATTTGTGTTCACATATTCACTCTGTCGTTCACTTCAGCAGTTGAACATGGAGCAAATACTTGCACTAAATATGAATAATGAGGCAAAATATATCCGATTTGTGCTGTGACGTCTTTTAATGACATTCTGCCGGTTTTAAACTCCACATACCATTATAGGCACGAAACACACACATTATTTGACAGTTTTAGGGTCAATATTCCTCAAATGTACACAAATGCATATTCATTCTTCTAGTAGGCTAGATCACTCATTTCAAATATTTGTCAGATAGATCAATGACATTAGCACTATAAGTTGTTTTGGTTGCCTGAGTTTGCACCATTGACCTTAACCTATGTGATCACTCCATTGGGGAATGGGGGGGGGGGGGGGGGGGTGCTGCAAATGCTGACTTTTTTCTTGACTTTTTATTTACACCCAAGCGCCCATTCCTTTTATTTGTGGGGAAATTGATTTTCATGTCATCAAGTGCCATATATGTACATAAATATAAACATGACCATATCTATAAAGTATTCTCTTCATTTTGAAAGCTTTCATTCCAGTAAAGGCTGTTGTCATCTTTGATTTGAATCACTGTGGTTTCCATGTAAATGGTATGCTACTATATTATTATCTATGGTTTCATTTGCAACATACAAAAATAAACAACCTTTGCATATTCAAAAAGTATTGACGAGCAATTAGTCAAGTAGACCACACATCTACAGGAAGTTGGAATCAATAACAAAGGGCAATAGATTGGCCCCTGGTGCTACCATTTTCCAAAGCAATAATTTACACTACATGGCAAAAAGTATGTGGACACCCCTTCAAATTAGTGGATTCGGCTATTTCAGCCACACCCGTAGCTGACAGGTGTATAAAATCGAGCACACAGTCATGCAATCTCCATAGACAAACATTGGCAGTAAAATGGCCCGTACTGAAAAGTTCAGTAACTTTCAACGCGGCACGGTCATAGGATGCAACCTTTCCAACAAGTCAGTTCGTCAAATTTCTATCCTGCTAGAGCTGCCCGGGTCAACTGTAAATGCTGTTATCGTGAAGGGGAAACATCTAGGAGCAACAACAGCTCAGCCGCAAAGTGGTAAGTCACACAAGCTCACAGAACGAGACCGCCGAGCGCTGAAGCACATAGCGCATAAAAATGTTCTGTCCTCGGTTGCAACACTCACTACAGAGATCCAAATTGCCTCTAGAAGCAACGTCAGCACAATAACTATTCGTCGGGAGCTTCATGAAATGGGTGTCCTTGGCCGAGCAGCCGTACACAAGCCTAAGATCAACAAGGACGATGCCAAGCATCGGCTGGAGTGGTGTAAAGTTCACCGCCATTAGACTCCGGAGTGAGGAATCATGTTTCACCACCTGGCTGTCTGATGGAAGAATCTGGATTTGGTGGATGCCAGGAGAACTCTACCTGCCCCAATGCATAGTGCCAACTGTAAAGTTTGGTGAAGGAGGAATAATTGTCTGGTGCTGTTTTTCATGGTTCGGGCTAGGCCCCTTTGTTCCAGTGAAGGGAAATCTTAACGCTACAGCATGCAATGACATTCTAGATGCTTCTGTGCTCCCAACTTCGTGACAACATCTTAGGGAAGGCTCTTTCCTGTTTCAGCATGACAATGCCCCCGTCCACAAAGTGAGGTCCATACAGAAATGTTTGTCAAGATCGATGTGACAGAACTTGACTAGCCTGCACAGAGCCCTGACCTCCACCCTGTTGAACACCTTTGGAATGTCGAATGCAAGCCAGGCCTTATCTCCCGCGGGCTGCCAGTTGAGGACATCTGCCGTAGAGAATGAGTAGGTTCAGGTCTGTCGGAAGCCGAAATGTCCCACAAGTGTCCCACAAGGTCACGGAGAAAAGTGCTGAACACTGAAACCCGTTTCCCCAGAGTCGGACTCTCCCCAGCTAACGAATCATGATGCGGGGTGCAAGAATGGGGAGGGGCTGGAGTGTTGGTGGACAGGTATGGCTGCCAAGATGACTCAGCAACTCTGAGGAGCAGAAATGGAAGCACCAAGGCCCTGACAGATCAATATCAAATTCAGCAGCGACTTTAGATGCTCCACCAACTCTCCGACACGCAACAAGCTCTGCTCGGTTGGATCGGCTGGCTAATGGCCTATTCCTGCTTCCTCTCTGTCTGTCTGTCTGACAGTCTGTCAGTCAGACAGATGCAGCTTAGCAGTTGGTGTATTGGATTAGTGGTTTCTAACATTTCCCTTTGTAACCTTCATGAAAGGCTATCTGAGAACACAGGACAGGCTCCGACTGGTAACAGGAAGTACTTAGCTACGGCTAAATATAGCTACACTGAACCTCAGTCTGACCACACACTGGCTGCATGATGTCCTTGTATTTTCTGAATGTCTATCTAGCAAATATGAATCTCCAATCCACAGCCTTTATAGAAATGTCTTACTGTTTTTCATACATATCTAAAAAGATATGCCCTGTTTACACTCTAAACAGTGCACCTTTCATTCAGATATGCATGACAAACACTAAAGGAAAATTAATAAAGATTCATTTTGGCAATTCATGTTATGCTTCCAACTGTTTATCTAGAGGCATAGTGATGGTGTATGTTAATATCACATTAATGCGGCTAATAAATATTTAATAAAGGCGTCATCATCTGACTGCTGTTCATCATGCGTGCTACTTTTAGCGCCGATGCTAACAAAATAAAACATTTAGAGCTGCAGTGATTGTAAAGACGACTGTTTGTTTCTATTACAACATGCAGATTGTGTGTGTGTGTGTGTGTGTGTGTGTGTGTGTGTGTGTGTGTGTGTGTGTGTGTGTGTGTGTGTTTCCTCCAGAGATTATACAACCCAGCAGGAACCACTCAGAGCTCCTTTAGATACAGTACATAGCCACTCAACATAAATATTCATACTAAACTTGCTTACAGCACACACAAGTGATCCATGGACTGTCTTTCAGAGAGGCCTTCTCTAAAAATGTATGAATTCAGATCATTCTTCCAAAATAAACTTTTGACCATAAACAACCGTAAAAAATCACTGTCCATTTCATTTTTTTATCATGAGAATATGTGTTATGATCATACACAATCATCACTCATCTTCAGAGCTTCCAAGATGAGAAACCCAGCCAAGCTGCCGACACTCTTAGAAAAAAAGTGCCCTCTAGAACCTAAAAGGGTTCTTTGGCTGTCCCAATAGGTGAACCCTTTGAAGAAACCTTTTTGGTTCCAGGTAGAATTGTTTTGGGGTCCAAAAATTGTTTTGGGAACCAAAAAAACGTTCGACCTGGAACCAAAAAGGGTTCTCCTATGGGGACAGCCGAAGAACCCATTTGGAACACTTTTTTCCCCAAGAGTGTACCATTTCCTCAAACGTAAGTAGAAACATCAAAGATAGTACATGGATCCTCGTCTCAAAGAGTGTTACATGTGTCTAGTATTCTACATGGATCCTCCTCTCTAAGAGTGTTCCATGTGTCTAGTATTCTACCTGCCACTATGTCCAACACTGAGAGGGTCTGTCTCTGGTTTGGAGCAGATTAAGACATCAAAGCAACCATGGGAATAGAAGACAGATCTGATGTTGAAGTGCCTGAGGCCTGGTCACACGCATAAATACTGTGTGTGTGTGTGTGTGTGTGTGTGTGTTTCACTTCTGCACTGCACTTCACTGTCTAATAGGGGCTATTCCTCTAATAGAAACACTAAAGGAGAACAACAGCTCTTACTTCATATTCATAAGGTCTTCTGTTTATTTTGTAACTATATTTCCTACAGAGAGCTGCTTCAGCATACGTTTAGAGTGCAATTCCTAATAACACAAAGACTTGAAAGAGAGTGGTTGTCTTTCTGCATTTGTTCCCACATCTAGTGTGAATTTACACACTCTTCTGAAGTAAGCAGGTCCATCTCAGACAGCTCATCAGTATATACATCAATGAACACCTAACATGGGGTGATGATGGCCAGGTAAGAGGGAAGGAGAGGGAAGGAGTGGGAAGGAAGGAGAGCGAGGTTCTCCTGGCACTGCCAGGACTTGGAGCTCCCTGTGTGGGCAGGGTGCCCACTGGAGCCATCACCACGGCCCTGGGCATGGTGCCCATGACATTAAGGATTTATGAGGTTACAGGGGTTCACGGAGTTAGAGCCCAAACAAGGTGGAACAGCAAAGACAATAATGATAATGCAATGTCATGCTGTCACCTCGGCCCACCCAGCGCGTCACTACCACCTAGGCTGGCTGGTTGGCAGCGGGGCCACACTTCAAATACAGTCAAGTGGGTGTTAGCAGAGTGTGTGTTTGTGTGGACGTGTTTAACTATTATACTATTAATAATAAACAAACAACAGTTTGACCAATGGGTCAAATGCTATTTCTACGGGGTTTAGGGTTAAGGTTAGGATAAGTGTTAGGCTTAGAATTAGGTTTAGGGTTAGGAGCTAGGGTTAGTTTTAGGGTAAGGGTTAGGAGCTAGGGTTAGTTTTAGAGTAAGGGTTAGGAGCTAGGGTTAGGTTTAGGGTAAGGGTTAGGTTTAGGGTTAGGGTTAGGGTTAAGGTCAGGTTTTTGGGTTAGGGTTAAGGTTACGGGTAAGAGTATCAGTTAGGGTTAAGGAAAATATGATTTTTAATGGGACTGAATTGTGTGTCCCCACAAGGTTAGCTGTACAAGACTGTGTGTGTGTACAGTTTTAGCAGCGCTCAGTTGTTTGAATAAGCAGCCAGCTCATCGGAATCTGACATTAACTTCCTTTAGGTCCACAGGAAGTGCTATCAAAGCAGAGATAGGTATTTCTGTGTTGTCAACATTTTTACTTCAGTCAGATACATTTTAGAGTCCTGTGTTGTGGCATTAGTGTCATTCAAGAAGAAGACATCAAATGACATGATGGACAGCTCAGTGCTTTATGATGGACAGCTCAGTGCTTCATGATGGCCAGCTCAGTGCTTTATGATGGCCAGCTCAGTACGGCACATGCTGTGACGGCAATAAAGTTAAGGAATTACCAAAGCTCCCTCTGTTAGATTGTTTACTAGTATTCATGCCAAACATTGTCAAAGAGAACACGACGCGTTAGTTTCTCATAAAACACTAAAGCCATTGCAATGGATCACTTGGATCAGTTTCTGATTTCATGAGTTATGGAGAGGTTTCAAAGGCAGCCAGATCTGCCCGGCAACACCCACCCCAACAGACTACCAGGCCAGCCAGGCAGAAAGGACTAGAGTCTCCCGGCTGTGGCCTCCTCCATGGGCTCTCTCCTATCTCCTCTCCTCACTCTTTGATTGCCAGTGGGGGGGAGGGGGGGGCTTCTACAGTAGTATCCTCAAAGAGAAGATTTACAAGCATATAACCTCTCCCTCTGTATTATAAATCACAAGGATGACCTTCGTGTCACAGCTGAAGCACACCATGGGAATTGTGAGGAATGATGCCAAAATCAGCAATTCCTTTTCTCTTTGATGGTTGTTGTTCAGGCAGTGTTTTTCTTACTCTCCTTAAATATCTATCTCCCTCTAAAACCATCTTTCAAAAATATATGAGATGGGAAGTATTGATGTTCAGGGCCCGTATTCATAAAGCATCTCATAGTAGGAGTGAGGATCTAGGATCAGGTCCCCCCTCTTATTAATTATTATCCAAAAGGCAAAACTGATCCTAGATCAGCACTCCTACTCCTACACTTTATGAATATGTGCCCAGTGCATGTTTGTTGTGGCGATGAAATAATGTCAGGTGTGTTCTGTACTGTACTTGGTATGTCGGTGTTAAGGTGTCTGTGGAGGTGTCAACCTTATGGTAATGATGGATTTCTAAGACTAAGAAACCTAGGGTGGTTCACAGTTCCCATGGAGACAGTGTGTGGGGGAAGGGCTGGCAAGACATTACCTCAACAAGAGGACCTCTACTTCAACATCGATATGACATTACCTCAACAAGAGGACCTCTAATTCCAACATCGATATGACATTACCTCAACAAGAGCACCTCTAATTCCAACATCGATAAGACATTACCTCAACAAGAGGACCTCTAATTCCAACATCGATAAGACATTACCTCAACAAGGGAGGTATCTTCAGAGCTCTTTATCAAACACTGTATAAACAACACAATTTCGCTAGCTCTGCAGAGCAGTTACAGCATTCTACAGCTGTTTAGTCAGGCGTTGCCATGCCGCCGCAGGTGAGATAATGAACAGGTGTGATTTTAACAGGCCAAGAGTTGCTAATGAACAGAAGGGTAGATTTTTCATAGAGCAGAAAACAGTGCTGCTATATAATCTCAGCTAAAAAAGAAACTTCCCTTTTTCAGGACCCTGTCTTTCAAAGATAATTCGTAAAAATCCAAATAACTTCACAGATCTTCCTTGTATTGGGTTTAAACACTGTTTCCCATGCTTGTTCAATGAACCATAAACAATTAATGAACATGCACCTGTGGATTGGTCGTTAAGACACTAACAGCTTACAGACGGTAGGCAATTAAGGTCACAGTTATGAAAACTTAGGACACTAAAGAGGCCTATCTACTGACTCTAAAAAACACCAAAAGAAAGACGCCCAGGGTCCCTGCTCATTCAGTAGAGGAGTGAGATTATTCTGGAGATGGTTTTAGCTTGGCCATTATCTCGACAACTCCAAATGCTGACACTATTTCATCATCATACTCATCCTTGATATTAAACACAGGTCATTTCATCTCTATTATGTTTTTGGTGAGAAGTATAGGTCCCAGAACGGGTGGCCCCTTCCTCCCCCTTACATCATCTGTTCACATTTGTCCCCTAGTTTACATTGGTTTCCTTCCCATAACCCCCCACCCACACCAGCATAATGCACCAAATAACATGACCCTTTTCCATTGGGAAGTTGAGATGAATCCTTGTGATTTTACACTGATTTCTATGATCTGAGATTAGAGGACCCACGGGTGGTAGACTCCAGAGGTGAATGGGTGAAGTCCATTCAAGAATACGGTCACTGGTTCATTTTCATTGGAAATCCGCTGCATATACTGTACAATCCAGCGGGTATTGGATAATACCAGGAGATTTTCCCAACCACAAGACCTGACCAGGTGAACTCCAGGCCCTAGAGATAAAGAATGGACATCTACAGTATGTGCATGAAGAGAAAAGTCTATACACTGTTAGGATGGCCTCCATGCCATGCCCTCTAGATCCAAAGATGGTGTCCGATTTCCACAGAGTCACTGGGAATGCACACTGGTGTCTGGTTACTGGTGCTTCTGTGACCTCAAAGCTCTGACCTGACCGTGTGACACCTATTGCGTCCAGTGTACTGTGGAACTCTGAGGGAATTATAGAAGCGGTGCTCTAATTTTAATCTGATGGCTGTTTAAAGATCCTTATGATATTCTACTCTCATACATACACACACTCAAGATGCAGTCACTCCAGATGTCAACGGTCACTCTGGATGTCAACTGTCACTCTGGATGTCAACTGTCACTCTGGATGTCAACTGTCACTCTGGATGTCAACGGTCACTCTGGATGTCAACTGTCACTCTGGATGTCAGCTGTCACTCTGGATGTCAACTGTCACTCTGGATGTCAACTGTCACAATGGATGTCAACTGTCACTCTGGATGTCAACTGTCACTCTGGATGTCAACTGTCACAATGGATGTCAACTGTCACTCTGGATGTCAACTGTCACTCTGGATGTCAACGGTCCCTCTGGATGTCAACTGTCCCTCAGGATGTCAACTGTCCCTCCGGATGTCAACTGTCACTCCGTGTGTCAACTATCACTCTGGTGTCAGCAGGCATTCACTCAGCTGCTCCTCCAACACTCTAATCCATGTGTGTGTGTGTGTGTGTGTGTGTGTGTGTGTGTGTGTGTGTGTGTGTGTGTGTGTGTGTGTGTGTGTGTGTGCCTACTTGTGTGTGACAGATGGAGAGAGATCAAAGGCACACGACTGATTATGAATTATAACCCTGATCATATTACAGAACGTTTTGCTGAAGTCTGATTACTTACTGCTCCCCTGCAGTGATCTGTCTACCTTCTCCTGTAGTGATCTGTCTACCTTCTCCTGCAGTGATCTGTCTACCTCCCCCTGTAGTGATCTGTCCCTACCTCCCCTGCAGTGATCTGTGTCTGCCTTCTCCTGTAGTGATCTGTCTACCTTCTCCTGTAGTGATATGTCCCTACCTCCCCTGCAGTGATCCGTCTACCTTCTCCTGTAGTGATCTGTCCCTACCTCCCCTGTAGTGATATGTCCCTACCTCCCCTGCAGTGATCTGTCTACCTTCCCCTGTAGTGATATGTCCCTACCTCCCCTGTAGTGATCTGTCTACCTTCCCCTGTAGCGATCTGTCCCCACCTCCCCTGCAGTGATCTGTCTACCTTCCCCTGTAGCGATCTGTCCCTACCTACCCTGCAGTGATCTGTTTACCTTCCCCTGTAGCGATCTGTCTACCTTATCCTGTAGTGATCTGTCCCTACCTCCCCTGCAATGATCTGTCTACCTTCTCCTGTAGTGATCTGTCCCTACCTCCCCTGCAGTGATCTGTTCCTACCTTCCCCTGCAGTGATCTGTTCCTACCTTTCTCTGTCCCTATACCTTCCCCTGCAGTGATCTGTTCCTGCTCCCTCCCCTAGAGTGATCTGTCCCTGCTCCCTTCCCTGCAGTAATCTGTCCCTGCTCCCTCCCCTGCAGTGATCTGTTCCTGCTCCCTTCCCTGCAGTAATCTGTCCCTTCTCCCTCCCCTGCAGTGATCTGTCCCTGCTCCCTCCCCTGCAGTGATCTGTCCCTGCTCCCTCCCCTGCAGTGATCTGTTCCTGCTCCCTCCCCTGCAGTGATCTGTCCCTGCTTCCTCCCCTGCAGTGATCTGTCCATGCTTCCTCCCCTGCAGTGATCTGTCCCTGCTTCCTCCCCTGCAGTGATCTGTCCCTACCATTCCTGCAGTGATCTGTCTACCTTCTCCTTTGGTGATCTGTCCCTACCTCCCCTGCAGTGATCTGTCTACCTTCCCCTGTAGTGATATGTCCCTACCTCCCCTGCAGTGATCTGTCTACCTTCTCCTGTAGTGATATGTCCCTACCTCCCCTGTAGTGATCTGTCTACCTTCCCCTGTAGCGATCTGTCCCCACCTCCCCTGCAGTGATCTGTCTACCTTCCCCTGTAGCGATCTGTCCCTACCTCCCCTGCAGTGATCTGTCTACCTTCCCCTGTAGCGATCTGTCCCTACCTCCCCTGCAGTGATCTGTCTACCTTCTCCTGTAGTGATCTGTCCCTACCTCCCCTGCAGTGATCTGTCTACCTTCTCCTGTAGTGATCTGTCCCTACCTCCCCTGCAGTGATCTGTTCCTACCTTCCCCTGCAGTGATCTGTTCCTACCTTTCTCTGTCCCTATACCTTCCCCTGCAGTGATCTGTTCCTGCTCCCTCCCCTAGAGTGATCTGTCCCTGCTCCCTTCCCTGCAGTAATCTGTCCCTGCTCCCTCCCCTGCAGTGATCTGTTCCTGCTCCCTTCCCTGCAGTAATCTGTCCCTTCTCCCTCCCCTGCAGTGATCTGTCCCTGCTCCCTCCCCTGCAGTGATCTGTCCCTGCTCCCTCCCCTGCAGTGATCTGTTCCTGCTCCCTCCCCTGCAGTGATCTGTCCCTGCTTCCTCCCCTGCAGTGATCTGTCCATGCTTCCTCCCCTGCAGTGATCTGTCCCTGCTTCCTCCCCTGCAGTGATCTGTCTACCTTCTCCTGTAGTGATATGTCCCTACCTCCCCTGCAGTGATCTGTCTACCTTCTCCTGTAGTGATCTGTCCCTACCTCCCCTGCAGTGATCTGTCTACCTTCTCCTGTAGTGATCTGTCCCTACCTCCCCTGCAGTGATCTGTGTCTACCTTCCCCTGCAGTGATCTGTTCCTACCTTTCTCTGTCCCTATACCTTCCCCTGCAGTGATCTGTTCCTGGTCCCTCCCCTAGAGTGATCTGTCCCTGCTCCCTTCCCTGCAGTAATCTGTACCTGCTCCCTCCCCTGCAGTGATCTGTTCCTGCTCCCTTCCCTGCAGTAATCTGTCCCTGCTCCCTCCCCTGCAGTGATCTGTGCCTGCTCCCTCCCCTGCAGTGATCTGTCCCTGCTCCCTCCCCTGCAGTGATCTGTTCCTGCTTCCCCCCCTGCAGTGATCTGTCCCTGCTTCCTCCCCTGCAGTGATCTGTCCCTGCTTCCTCCCCTGCAGTGATCTGTTCCTGCTCCCTCCCCTGCAGTGATCTGTTCCTGCTTTCTCCCCTGCAGTGATCTGTCCCTGCTTCCTCCCCTGCAGTGATCTGTCTACCTTCTCCTGTAGTGATCTGTCCCTACCTCCCCTGCAGTGATCTGTGTCTACCTTCCCCTGCAGTGATCTGTTCCTACCTTTCTCTGTCCCTATACCTTCCCCTGCAGTAATCTGTCCCTGCTCCCTCCTCTGCGGTGATCTGTTCCTGCTCCCTCCCCTGTAGTGATCTGTCCCTACCTCCCCTGCAGTGATCTGTGTCTACCTTCCCCTGCAGTGATCTGTTCCTACCTTTCTCTGTCCCTATACCTTCCCCTGCAGTAATCTGTTCCTGCTCCCTCCCCTGTAGTGATCTGTCCCTACCTCCCCTGCAGTGATCTGTGTCTACCTTCCCCTGCAGTGATCTGTTCCTACCTTTCTCTGTCCCTATACCTTCCCCTGCAGTAATCTGTTCCTACTCCCTTCCCTGCAGTAATCTGTCCCTGCTCCCTCCCCTGCAGTGATCTGTTCCTGCTCCCTCCCCTGCAGTGATCTGCCCCTGCTCCCTCCCCTGCAGTGATCTGTTCCTGCTCCCTCCCCTGCAGTGATCTGTCCCTGCTTCCTCCCCTGCAGTGATCTGTCCCTGCTTCCTCCCCTGCAGTGATCTGTCCCTGCTTCCTCCCCTGCAGTAATCTGTTCCTGCTCCCTCCCCTGCAGTGATCTTTTCCTGCTTCCTCCCCTGCAGTGATCTGTCCCTGCTCCCTCCCCTGCAGTGATCTGTCCCTGCTTCCTCCCCTGCAGTGATCTGTCCCTACTTCCTCCCCTGCAGTGATCTGTTCCTGCTCCCTCCCCTGCAGTGGTCTGTCCCTGCTTCCTCCCCTGCAGTGATCTGTCCCTGCTTCCTCCCCTGCAGTGATCTGTCCCTGCTCCCTTCCCTGCAGTGATCTGTCCCTGCTGCCTCCCCTGCAGTGATCTGTCCCTGCTCCCTTCCCTGCAGTGATCTGTCCCTGCTTCCTCCCCTGCAGTGATCTGTCCCTGCTTCCTCCCCTGCAGTGATCTGTTCCTGCTCCCTCCCCTGCAGTGATCTGTTCCTGCTCCCACCCCTGCAGTGATCTGTTCCTGCTCCCTCCCCTGCAGTGATCTGTCCCTGCTCCCTTCCCTACAATGATCTGTCCCTGCTCCCTCCCCTGCAGTGATCTGTCCCTACTTTCCCCTTAAAACCCTGGAAAGGCTTAAAACTGAAAGTAGGCTTATTTATTGGACAAACTCAAATAGATTATTGCATTATAACGATGAACAATTTCAATGATTTGCTTCCTTGCCAAAGGAACATTGGAACATTGTCGCATCCTTGGGTGGACAATAAAGTTATATTCGATTTGATTCTTTAATCTAAATTCTAAGCAATCAGAGGGGGTTTTGAGTGGAGTTGTGTGTACTGCTGCTTTTATCTGCTTTCTGCCAAGACCGAAGTCTGCGTCAGAGCTGCTTGGCTGGAGGGGGTGAGGTCCTGTCCAGGCATTGACATATTACCTAGAGATCACTTGGAGAAATTTATGAGTGATTTCCAGGGCCCCCTTCACATGAGATCCTGACGAGAATGTGCAATCAATAAGATAATAGCGAGCGAAACAGTGGGAAGGGTCTGAATTTATTGACGCAGCATAACTCCTGTCAAGTACAAGTGTGACATCAGGGCTCTCTTGACCTGGTTCGATTAATTTAACCATGGACAGTAACGTAAGTGCTTACCCCTAAAATACCCACCACTAAAAGACCGAAATATATTACATTCATACTGCTTAACAAACAAGAACAAAACAGATAAAAAATTATACAAATATAAAGAATCCACACAGTACATATTTTACACGTTCCTGAAAACCACATGCAGTACAGTACTGTTACAATCCAACACCATAAAAAGCACTGATGAAATTCCTCTGCCTGGCATTTCAGCATCCCTCTCTAGTTGCTTGCCACACATGACAAACTGGCTGGTTGTCGCACCAGCTCATCCACATCCATATATAACCCTGCTGATTCTGTTGCTGTGTGGCTGTGTGGCTGTGGAGATGTGGAGATGTGGGGAGGGGACCAGGCAGCTGATGAAATAATCCAAGTCTGTGGAGGCATCTGTGGCGGTTGCTTTGTGTGCAGAGCGGCTGGCCCTGTGGAGGAGGAAGAGGGGGTGGAAGATGAGTGCTGGATCAGCTGGCGGAGAGAGGGAAGGAGGGAGGGAAGGAGGGAGGGAAGGAGAGAGGGAAGGAGAGAGGGAAGGAGGGAGGGAAGGAGAGAGGGAAGGAGAGAGGGAAAGTTTAATGCCCCAGCCAGCCGGTGATCCATCACTGCCAATGAGTCTCGGTAGAGGCAGGGCATGGCCGGCCCAGCGACCCACTCAGCCCGTCACCGGTCCCCTGTCCCTGCTCTGATGGATGGCTGCTGGGACATCAGCGTGTCAAGGCCCCTGGATCGTCACAGGGCTGCTGGTATATCTTTCGGCCCCCTCTCTATCAGAGACCACTAGGGACCTTAGAGGGAGGAGGGAGGATGCTTTCCCGTGTCTCTGAGATCTGTTCATACTGTTCTGGCCTGACTCAGGTGTTAGAAGGAATGTCACAAGCTCAAAATGTGACAGACTACTGGTTTGAAACCCGGGTCTCCTGCATGCTGTAATACTGTGTTAGCCCGAGGAGCTAAAGCCTAGGCATTAGCTTTGGGAGCTAACAAGTTTTCAGGTCTCAGGCAAGGTTACTCATCACGCGAGTGTGGATCTGAACCACCTCCATTGCACTAAGGCAAACTGTTTCACATAGAGAAACAACACGCAACATACATAAATATGCTGTGTCGGCGCTAGTAACGCGCCACCACAGTGATAATATTCGCTGACGGCTCTTAATGGTTTCCTGTCACAGATAGGATCTGTTTTGACAAGGTTTCACACGATTTAACTTAAAATTGGACAAACAACAACAGCACAAAACCCAAAACACTTTTCATAAGACAGTGCTGTTTATTATCGTCTGTTTTTCTCCAGGAAAACTTTGCTGGGCCAGCACTGTCCTCCTCGTCTTGGCACTGGACATGTCACACGGTGTGACATGTTCCCCGGTCGTCATGCTGACACAGGAGTTTGGCGGTCAGTCGAGGCGGCCATTGCGTCACACCATGACAATATCCGCTGTGACAACCCACAGTGCATTCTGCTGACACCTGGAAATGCACACCGTCATTACCCAGGATGCATAGGGGGAGGAGAAGGACTGTTGTCAAAAAGGAGATGGCTTAGAGGGGGTTACTTTGGGTAGTGGGAGTACTGTACGCTTGAGGTGCAGTGCATTATGGTTATCGTGCAGCGGTTTTGTCTCACAGATTGTGAATTGCACGGAGGTTGTGATTCATAATAAAGTGGTTTCCTGGTAATCTACAGCAACAGAGGAAAACCAATCCTCTTTCATCTGTCATTACAGTGGATAGTAGACATCTAATTTAGCCCTCCTCCCCTTCCCTCACTCTTCCCTACCCATCTATCTCCTCTCCCCTTCCCTCACTCTTCCCTACCCATCTATCTCCTCTCCCCTTCCCTCACTCTTCCCTACCCATCTATCTCCTCTCCCCTTCCCTCACTCTTCCCTACCCATCTATCTCCTCTCCCCTTCCCTCACTCTTCCCTACCCATCTATCTCCTCTCCCCTTCCCTCACTCTTCCCTACCCATCTATCTCCTCTCCCCTTCCCTCACTCTTCCCTACCCATCTATCTCCTCTCCCCTTCCCTCACTCTTCCCTACCCATCTATCTCCTCTCCCCTTCCCTCACTCTTCCCTACCCATCTATCTCCTCTCCCCTTCCCTCACTCTTCCCTACCCATCTATCTCCTCTCCCCTTCCCTCACTCTTCCCTACCCATCTCCTCTCCTCTCCCCTTCCTCTCCCCTTCCCTCACTCTTCCCTACCCCTCTCCTCTCCTCTCCCCTTCCCTACCCCATCTATCTGCTCTCTCCTTCCCTACCCCATCTATCTCCTCTCCCCTTCCCTCACTCTTCCCTACCCATCTCCTCTCCTCTCCCCTCACTCTTCCCTACCCATCTCCTCTCCTCTCCCCTTCCCTACCCATCTCCTCTCCTCTCCCCTTCCCTACCCCATCTATCTCCTCTCCCCTTCCCTCACTCTTCCCTACCCATCTCCTCTCCTCTCCCCTTCCCTACCCATCTCCTCTCCTCTCCCCTTCCCTACCCTATCTATCTCCTCTCCCCTTCCCTCACTCTTCCCTACCCATCTATCTCCTCTCCCCTTCCCTACCCATCTATCTCCTCTCCCCTTCCCTCACTCTTCCCTACCCTATCTATCTCCTCTCCCCTTCCCCATCTACCTGCTCTCCTCTTCCCCACCCCACCCCATCTATCTGCTCTCTCCTTCCCTACCCCATCTAGCTCCTCTCCCCTTCCTCTCCCCTACCCCATCTATCTCCTCTCCCCTTCCCCACCCCATCTATCTCATCTCCTCTCCTCTTCCCTACCCCATCTATCACCTCTCCTCTTCCCTCACTCTCCCCTTCCCCATCTATCTCCTCTCCCCTTCCCTACCCCATCTCTCCTCTCCCTCCATCCACTTCTGTTTCTCTTTCCCCCTGGGATGAAAAAGCCATGTAGGGGACAGCATGGTGAATCTCCCAGTACCAGAAGAAGACATGTAGGGGACAGCATGGTGAATCTCCCAGTACCAGAAGAAGCCATGTAGGGGACAGCATGGTGAATCTCCCAGTACCAGCTGCTATGGAGGGGACAGCATGGTGATTCTCCCAGTACCAGCTGCTATGAAGGGGACAGCATGGTGATTCTCCCAGTACCAGAAGAAGCCATGTAGGGGACAGCATGGTGATTCTCCCAGTACCAGAAGAAGCCATGTAGGGGACAGCATGGTGATTATCCCAGTACCAGCTGCTATGGAGGGGACAGCATGGTGGATCTCCCAGTACCAGAAGACATGAAGGGGACAGCATGGTGATTATCCCAGTACCAGAAGAAGCCATGGAGGGGACAGCATGGTGGATCTCCCAGTACCAGCTGCTATGGAGGGGACAGCATGGTGGATCTCCCAGTACCAGAAGCCATGTAGGGGACAGCATGGTGATTATCCCAGTACCAGAAGAAACCATGGAGGGGACAGCATGGTGGATCTCCCAGTACCAGCTGCTATGGAGGGGACAGCATGGTGGATCTCCCAGTACAAGCTGCTATGGAGGGGACAGCATGGTGGATCTCCCAGTACCAGCTGCTATGGAGGGGACAGCATGGTGGATCTCCCAGTACCAGCTGCTATGGAGGGGACAGCATGGTCGATCTCCCAGTACAAGCTGCTATGGAGGGGACAGCATGGTGGATCTCCCAGTACCAGCTGCTATGGAGGGGACAGCATGGTGGATCTCCCAGTACCAGAAGCCATGTAGGGGACAGCATGGTGATTATCCCAGTACCAGAAGAAGCCATGGAGGGGACAGCATGGTGGATCTCCCAGTACCAGAAGAAGCCATGGAGGGGACAGCATGGTGGATCTCCCAGTACCAGCAACTATGGAGGGGACAGCATGGTGGATCTCCCAGTACAAGCTGCTATGGAGGGGACAGCATGGTGGATCTCCCAGTACAAGCTGCTATGGAGGGGACAGCATGGTGAATCTCCCAGTACAAGCTGCTATGGAGGGGACAGCATGGTGGATCTCCCAGTACCAGCTGCTATGGAGGGGACAGCATGGTGGATCTCCCAGTACCAGAAGACATGGAGGGGACAGCATGGTGGATCTCCCAGTACCAGCTGCTATGGAGGGGACAGCATGGTGAATCTCCCAGTACAAGCTGCTATGGAGGGGACAGCATGGTGGATCTCCCAGTACCAGCTGCTATGGAGGGGACAGCATGGTGGATCTCCCAGTACCAGAAGACATGGAGGGGACAGCATGGTGGATCTCCCAGTACCAGCTGCTATGGAGGGGACAGCATGGTCGATCTCCCAGTACAAGCTGCTATGGAGGGGACAGCATGGTGGATCTCCCAGTACCAGCTGCTATGGAGGGGACAGCATGGTGGATCTCCCAGTACCAGAAGCCATGTAGGGGACAGCATGGTGATTATCCCAGTACCAGAAGAAGCCATGGAGGGGACAGCATGGTGGATCTCCCAGTACCAGAAGAAGCCATGGAGGGGACAGCATGGTGGATCTCCCAGTACCAGCAACTATGGAGGGGACAGCATGGTGGATCTCCCAGTACAAGCTGCTATGGAGGGGACAGCATGGTGGATCTCCCAGTACAAGCTGCTATGGAGGGGACAGCATGGTGAATCTCCCAGTACAAGCTGCTATGGAGGGGACAGCATGGTGGATCTCCCAGTACCAGCTGCTATGGAGGGGACAGCATGGTGGATCTCCCAGTACCAGCTGCTATGGAGGGGACAGCATGGTCGATCTCCCAGTACAAGCTGCTATGGAGGGGACAGCATGGTGGATCTCCCAGTACCAGCTGCTATGGAGGGGACAGCATGGTGGATCTCCCAGTACCAGAAGCCATGTAGGGGACAGCATGGTGATTATCCCAGTACCAGAAGAAGCCATGGAGGGGACAGCATGGTGGATCTCCCAGTACCAGAAGAAGCCATGGAGGGGACAGCATGGTGGATCTCCCAGTACCAGCAACTATGGAGGGGACAGCATGGTGGATCTCCCAGTACAAGCTGCTATGGAGGGGACAGCATGGTGGATCTCCCAGTACAAGCTGCTATGGAGGGGACAGCATGGTGAATCTCCCAGTACAAGCTGCTATGGAGGGGACAGCATGGTGGATCTCCCAGTACCAGCTGCTATGGAGGGGACAGCATGGTGGATCTCCCAGTACCAGAAGACATGGAGGGGACAGCATGGTGGATCTCCCAGTACCAGCTGCTATGGAGGGGACAGCCTGGTGAATCTCCCAGTACCAGCTGCTATGGAGGGGACAGCATGGTGGATCTCCCAGTACCAGCTGCTATGGAGGGGACAGCATGGTGGATCTCCCAGTACCAGAAGACATGGAGGGGACAGCATGGTGGATCTCCCAGTACCAGCTGCTATGGAGGGGACAGCATGGTGGATCTCCCAGTACCAGCTGACATGGAGGGGACAGCATGGTGGATCTCCCAGTACCAGCTGCTATGGAGGGGACAGCATGGTCGATCTCCCAGTACAAGCTGCTATGGAGGGGACAGCATGGTGGATCTCCCAGTACCAGCTGCTATGGAGGGGACAGCATGGTGGATCTCCCAGTACCAGAAGCCATGTAGGGGACAGCATGGTGATTATCCCAGTACCAGAAGAAGCCATGGAGGGGACAGCATGGTGGATCTCCCAGTACCAGCTGCTATGGAGGGGACAGCATGGTGAATCTCCCAGTACAAGCTGCTATGGAGGGGACAGCATGGTGGATCTCCCAGTACCAGCTGCTATGGAGGGGACAGCATGGTGGATCTCCCAGTACCAGCTGCTATGGAGGGGACAGCATGGTGGATCTCCCAGTACCAGCTGCTATGGAGGGTGGATATTGGAGCCAAGTGGAGGGGCACATGGATGCAGGCAGCAGCACATACCAGCCACTACCCGGACCGTTTCCTCTTTTGTCATCCGCCACCATTTCCACATCACATGGTCGTTTATAGTCAGGAAATGACAACGACAGAGAAAAGAATGAAGAAATTGAATAAAGACATTTATACTCTACTACTCTTTCCCCTTTTATAATGCTTTGTCCCCATGTTCTATTTTCTTTCTCCTGCTAGACCATTAGGCGTATTTGGGGTTGATGTTATTCAAAGTAGAGTGTATTATTCCGGCTTCCTGGCCTATTTAATCTTGCCCGGGCCGTGCCGCATGTGTGGATTATAGGATTATTTGCAGCTGCTTATTCCTGCCATTGTTTTGCAGGTGAAGTAGGCCAGAGGTTTGGGACACACAGCTGCAGGAAAACTAGCTGCAGTAACACTAGCTGCAGTAAAACTAGCTGTAGTAACACTAGCTGTAGTAAAACTAGCTGCAGTAACACTAGCTGCAGTAACACTAGTTGCAGTAACACTAGTTGCAGTAACACTAGCTGTAGTAAAACTAGCTGTAGTAAAACTAGCTGTAGTAACACTAGTTGCAGTAACACTAGCTGTAGTAAAACTAGCTGTAGTAACACTAGTTGCAGTAACACTAGCTGTAGTAACACTAGCTGTAGTAACACTAGCTGTAGTAACACTAGTTGCAGTAACACTAGCTACAGTAACACTAGCTGCAGTAACACTAGCTGCAGTAACACTAGCTGCAGTAACACTAGCTACAGTAACACTAGCTGTAGTAACACTAGCTGTAGTAACACTAGCTGTAGTAACACTAGCTGTAGTAACACTAGCTGCAGTAACACTAGCTGTAGTAACACTAGCTGTAGTAACACTAGCTGTAGTAACACTAGCTGTAGTAACACTAGCTGTAGTAACACTAGCTGCAGTAACACTAGCTGCAGTAACACTAGCTGTAGTAACACTAGCTGCAGTAACACTAGCTGTAGTAACACTAGCTGCAGTAACACTAGCTGCAGTAACACTAGCTGCAATAACACTAGCTGTAGTAACACTAGCTGTAGTAACACTAGCTGTAGTAACACTAGCTGCAGTAACACTAGCTGTAGTAACACTAGCTGCAGTAACACTAGCTGTAGTAACACTAGCTGTAGTAACACTAGCTGTAGTAACACTAGCTGCAGTAACACTAGCTGTAGTAACACTAGCTGTAGTAACACTAGCTGCAGTAACACTAGCTGTAGTAACACTAGCTGTAGTAACACTAGCTGCAGTAACACTAGCTGTAGTAACACTAGCTGTAGTAACACTAGCTGTAGTAACACTAGCTGCAGTAACACTAGCTGTAGTAACACTAGCTGCAGTAACACTAGCTGTAGTAACACTAGCTGTAGTAACACTAGCTGTAGTAACACTAGCTGTAGTAACACTAGCTGCAGTAACACTAGCTACAGTAACACTAGCTGTAGTAACACTAGCTGTAGTAACACTAGCTACAGTAACACTAGCTGTAGTAACACTAGCTGTAGTAACACTAGTTGCAGTAACACTAGCTGCAGTAACACTAGCTGTAGTAACACTAGCTGTAGTAACACTAGCTACAGTAACACTAGCTGTAGTAACACTAGCTGTAGTAACACTAGCTGTAGTAACACTAGCTACAGTAACACTAGCTGTAGTAACACTAGCTGTAGTAACACTAGTTGCAGTAACACTAGCTACAGTAACACTAGCTGCAGTAACACTAGTTGCAGTAACACTAGTTGCAGTAACACTAGCTGCAGTAACACTAGCTGTAGTAACACTAGCTGTAGTAACACTAGCTACAGTAACACTAGCTGTAGTAACACTAGTTGCAGTAACACTAGCTGTAGTAACACTAGCTGCAGTAACACTAGCTGCAGTAACACTAGCTGTAGTAACACTAGCTGCAGTAACACTAGCTGTAGTAACACTAGCTGCAATAACACTAGCTGTAGTAACACTAGCTACAGTAACACTAGCTGTAGTAACACTAGTTGCAGTAACACTAGCTGTAGTAACACTAGCTGCAGTAACACTAGCTGCAGTAACACTAGCTGCAGTAACACTAGCTGCAGTAACACTAGCTGTAGTAACACTAGCTGTAGTAACACTAGCTGCAGTAACACTAGCTGTAGTAACACTAGCTGTAGTAACACTAGTTGCAGTAACACTAGCTACAGTAACACTAGCTGCAGTAACACTAGCTACAGTAACACTAGCTGCAGTAACACTAGCTGCAGTAACACTAGCTGTAGTAACACTAGCTGCAGTAACACTAGCTGTAGTAACACTAGCTGTAGTAACACTAGCTGCAGTAACACTAGCTGTAGTAACACTAGCTGTAGTAACACTAGTTGCAGTAACACTAGCTACAGTAACACTAGCTGCAGTAACACTAGTTGCAGTAACACTAGTTGCAGTAACACTAGCTGCAGTAACACTAGCTGTAGTAACACTAGCTGTAGTAACACTAGCTACAGTAACACTAGCTGTAGTAACACTAGTTGCAGTAACACTAGCTGCAGTAACACTAGCTGTAGTAACACTAGCTGTAGTAACACTAGCTGTAGTAACACTAGCTGTAGTAACACTAGCTACAGTAACACTAGCTGTAGTAACACTAGCTGCAGTAACACTAGTTGCAGTACCACTAGCTGCAGTAACACTAGCTGTAGTAACACTAGCTGCAGTAACACTAGCTGCAGTAACACTAGCTGTAGTAACACTAGCTGCAGTAACACTAGCTGCAGTAACACTAGCTGCAGTAACACTAGTTGCAGTAACACTAGCTGCAGTAACACTAGTTGCAGTAACACTAGCTGCAGTAACACTAGCTGTAGTAACACTAGCTGTAGTAACACTAGCTGCAGTAACACTAGCTGCAGTAACACTAGCTGTAGTAACACTAGTTGCAGTAACACTAGCTGCAGTAACACTAGCTGCAGTAACACTAGCTGTAGTAACACTAGCTGTAGTAACACTAGTTGCAGTAACACTAGCTGTAGTAACACTAGCTGTAGTAACACTAGCTGTAGTAACACTAGTTGCAGTAACACTAGCTACAGTAACACTAGCTGCAGTAACACTAGCTGCAGTAACACTAGCTGCAGTAACACTAGCTACAGTAACACTAGCTGTAGTAACACTAGCTGTAGTAACACTAGCTGTAGTAACACTAGCTGTAGTAACACTAGCTGTAGTAACACTAGCTGCAGTAACACTAGCTGTAGTAACACTAGCTGTAGTAACACTAGCTGTAGTAACACTAGCTGTAGTAACACTAGCTGTAGTAACACTAGCTGTAGTAACACTAGCTGTAGTAACACTAGCTGCAGTAACACTAGCTGTAGTAACACTAGCTGCAGTAACACTAGCTGCAGTAACACTAGCTGCAATAACACTAGCTGTAGTAACACTAGCTGTAGTAACACTAGCTGTAGTAACACTAGCTGCAGTAACACTAGCTGTAGTAACACTAGCTGCAGTAACACTAGCTGTAGTAACACTAGCTGTAGTAACACTAGCTGTAGTAACACTAGCTGCAGTAACACTAGCTGTAGTAACACTAGCTGTAGTAACACTAGCTGCAGTAACACTAGCTGTAGTAACACTAGCTGTAGTAACACTAGCTGCAATAACACTAGCTGTAGTAACACTAGCTGTAGTAACACTAGCTGTAGTAACACTAGCTGCAGTAACACTAGCTGTAGTAACACTAGCTGCAGTAACACTAGCTGTAGTAACACTAGCTGTAGTAACACTAGCTGTAGTAACACTAGCTGTAGTAACACTAGCTGCAGTAACACTAGCTGCAGTAACACTAGCTGTAGTAACACTAGCTACAGTAACACTAGCTGTAGTAACACTAGCTGTAGTAACACTAGCTACAGTAACACTAGCTGTAGTAACACTAGTTGCAGTAACACTAGCTGCAGTAACACTAGCTGTAGTAACACTAGCTGTAGTAACACTAGCTACAGTAACACTAGCTGTAGTAACACTAGCTGTAGTAACACTAGCTGTAGTAACACTAGCTACAGTAACACTAGCTGTAGTAACACTAGCTGTAGTAACACTAGCTGTAGTAACACTAGCTACAGTAACACTAGCTGCAGTAACACTAGTTGCAGTAACACTAGTTGCAGTAACACTAGCTGCAGTAACACTAGCTGTAGTAACACTAGCTGTAGTAACACTAGCTACAGTAACACTAGCTGTAGTAACACTAGTTGCAGTAACACTAGCTGTAGTAACACTAGCTGCAGTAACACTAGCTGCAGTAACACTAGCTGCAGTAACACTAGCTGCAGTAACACTAGCTGTAGTAACACTAGCTGCAATAACACTAGCTGTAGTAACACTAGCTACAGTAACACTAGCTGTAGTAACACTAGTTGCAGTAACACTAGCTGTAGTAACACTAGCTGCAGTAACACTAGCTGCAGTAACACTAGCTGCAGTAACACTAGCTGTAGTAACACTAGCTGTAGTAACACTAGCTGCAGTAACACTAGCTGTAGTAACACTAGCTGTAGTAACACTAGCTGCAGTAACACTAGCTACAGTAACACTAGCTGCAGTAACACTAGCTACAGTAACACTAGCTGCAGTAACACTAGCTGCAGTAACACTAGCTGTAGTAACACTAGCTGCAGTAACACTAGCTGTAGTAACACTAGCTGTAGTAACACTAGCTGCAGTAACACTAGCTGTAGTAACACTAGCTGTAGTAACACTAGTTGCAGTAACACTAGCTACAGTAACACTAGCTGCAGTAACACTAGTTGCAGTAACACTAGTTGCAGTAACACTAGCTGCAGTAACACTAGCTGTAGTAACACTAGCTGTAGTAACACTAGCTACAGTAACACTAGCTGTAGTAACACTAGTTGCAGTAACACTAGCTGCAGTAACACTAGCTGTAGTAACACTAGCTGTAGTAACACTAGCTGTAGTAACACTAGCTGTAGTAACACTAGCTACAGTAACACTAGCTGTAGTAACACTAGCTGCAGTAACACTAGTTGCAGTAACACTAGCTGCAGTAACACTAGCTGTAGTAACACTAGCTGCAGTAACACTAGCTGCAGTAACACTAGCTGTAGTAACACTAGCTGCAGTAACACTAGCTGCAGTAACACTAGCTGCAGTAACACTAGTTGCAGTAACACTAGTTGCAGTAACACTAGCTGCAGTAACACTAGCTGTAGTAACACTAGCTGTAGTAACACTAGCTGCAGTAACACTAGCTGCAGTAACACTAGCTGTAGTAACACTAGTTGCAGTAACACTAGCTGCAGTAACACTAGCTGCAGTAACACTAGCTGTAGTAACACTAGCTGTAGTAACACTAGCTGTAGTAACACTAGCTGTAGTAACACTAGCTGTAGTAACACTAGTTGCAGTAACACTAGCTGCAGTAACACTAGCTGCACTAACACTAGCTGCAGTAACACTAGCTGCAGTAACACTAGCTGCAATAACACTAGCTGCAATAACACTAGCTGTAGTAACACTAGCTGCAGTAACACTAGCTGCAATAACACTAGCTGTAGTAACACTAGCTGTAGTAACACTAGCTGTAGTAACACTAGCTGCAGTAACACTAGCTGCAGTAACACTAGCTGCAGTAACACTAGCTGCAGTAACACTAGCTGCAGTAACACTAGCTGCAGTAACACTAGCTGCAGTAACACTAGCTGCAGTAACACTAGCTGTAGTAACACTAGCTGCAGTAACACTAGCTGTAGTAACACTAGCTGTAGTAACACTAGCTACAGTAACACTAGCTGCAGTAACACTAGCTGTAGTAACACTAGCTGCAGTAACACTAGCTGTAGTAACACTAGCTGTAGTAACACTAGCTACAGTAACACTAGCTGCAGTAACACTAGCTGTAGTAACACTAGCTGCAGTAACACTACTGTTTGAGGACAGAGTGACACACTAGCTGCAGTAACACTAGCTACAGTAACACTAGCTGTAGTAACACTAGCTGCAGTAACACTACTGTTTGAGGACAGAGTGACACACTAGCTGCAGTAACACTAGCTGCAGTAACACTAGCTGCAGTAACACTAGCTCAAATTAAATCAATGTTATTGGTCACATACACATGATTAGCAGATGATAATGCGAGTGTAGCTAAATGCTTGTAGTTCCAACAGTGCAGTAATATCTAACAGGTAATCTAACAATTCCCCAACAACTACCTAATACACACAAATCTAAAGGGATGGAATAAGAATATGTACATATAGATATATGTATGAGCAATGGCCGAGCGGCATAGGCAAGATGCAATAGATGGTATAAGATACAGTATATACATATGAGATGAGTAATGTAAGATATGTAAACATTATTAAAGCGGCATTGTTTAAAGTGACTAGTGCGTCTCAATTTAGGCAGCAGCCTCTCTGAGTTAGTGATTGCTGTTTAGCAGCCTGATGGCTTTGAGATTGAAAAACAGCTTCTGTCTCTCGGTCCCAGCTTTGATGCACCTGTACTGACCTCACCTTCTGAATGGTAGCGGGGTGAACAGGCAGTGGCTCGGGTGGTTGTTGTCCTTGTTGTCCAGCAAAGTGGAGATGTTGTTTCCTACCTTCACCACCTGGTGGCGGCCCATCAGACAGTCCAGTATCCAATTGCACAGGGCGGGGTTGAGACACAGGGCCTCCAGCTTAATGATGAGCTTGGATGGTACTATGGTGTTGAATGCTGAGTTGTAGTCAATGAACAGCATTCTTACATAGGTATTCCTCTTGTCCAGATGGGATAGGGCAGCGTGCAGCGTGATGGTGGTTGCATTGTCTGTGAACTGCAGTAACACTACTGCTTGAGGACAGAGGGACACAAGTTACAGCTCATAGTATGTCCCTGGTTAGCTACCTCAGAACATTGAGAGAGCTTAGAACAGGGGTGTCAAACTCATTCCATGGAGGGCCTAGTGTCTGCTGGTCTTCCTTTCAATCAATACCTAGACCACCAGATGAGGGGAGTTCCTTACTAATCAGGGACCTTCATTCATTAATCAAGTACAAGAGAGGAGCGAAAACCCGCAGACACTCATTCCTCTGTGGAATGAGTTTGACACATGGCCTGGAACAGTGGTTCCCAACATTTTTATAGTCCCGTACCCCTTCAAACCTCACCTTCTCTCCCCCATCTCTCTCCTTACCTCCTTACCGCTCCCCTTCACCCGACTCTCCCGTGACCTCTCCCCACATCTCACCATACCTCTCCCCTGTCTCTTTTACCCCTCCCCATACCTCTCCAGTCTCTCCCCTGACCTCACCTCTCCTTACCTTTCCCGTCTCGCTCCTTACCTCCCCATACCTCGCTCCTTACCTCTCCCCTGTCTCTTTTACCTCTCCCCACACCTCGCTCCTTACCTCTCCCCTGTCTCTTTTACCCCTCCCCATACCTCTCTCCTTACCTCTCCAGTCTCTCCCCTGACCTCACCTCTCCTTACCTTTCCCGTCTCGCTCCTTACCTCCCCATACTTCGCTCCTTACCTCTCCCATCTCTCTTCTTACCCCTCTCCATACCTCTCCCCTGTATCTCTCCTTAACTCTCCACTGTCTCCCATCTCTTCCCTTAACCCTCTCCCCCGGCTCTCTCCCTACCTCCCCCCTGGCTCTCTCCATACCTCCCCCTGGCTCTCTCCCTACCTCCCCCCTGGCTCTCTCCCTACCTCCCCCCTGGCTCTCTCCCTACCTCCCCCTGGCTCTCTCCCTACCTCCCCCTGGCTCTCTCCCTACCTCTTCTGTTTGTGTTCTTTCCCCAGAGTTGGCCCTGGATGGACAGCTGCTGGCCAAAAATCACGGAGCTAAGCACAGCTCCGCATATTGTTCTCTGCTTGAGAAAAGTGTGTGTTTGTGTCTGTTTGTGTGCTGTCAGCATCTCCACGTGGCAGAGCTATGTCAGGGAGCAACAGCGGCTCTGTGATGTTGTGAAGGAAAAGACTGGGTTC
The DNA here is from genome assembly GCF_045679555.1 of Salvelinus alpinus. Classification (NCBI taxonomy): domain Eukaryota; kingdom Metazoa; phylum Chordata; class Actinopteri; order Salmoniformes; family Salmonidae; genus Salvelinus; species Salvelinus alpinus. The sequence goes on along the minus strand of NC_092093.1, from coordinate 14,837,748 downwards.
TACCCTACACCCTTATATCAAAAAAGCTCTGCTTCAATATGCAAACTAGCATACCACCATTATGCACACTGTCAATGAAGCAATATATTGGGCATGCATTTTAATGCTACTATGGACCACTGTCTTACATAAATAAGCATGATGACTAAATGAGGTCTAAGTGTTCATTGTGCTGTGTTGCCGTGGGTGTGCTGTAAAAACAAACCTACACACGGAGTCTCATGTCTACACTACATACTGAACACCCCACCCTTCAACCTTAAGCGTTGAATGCCATTAATCTGGACCATGTCCATCCTCTATCCCCAGTCTCTGAATGTGCTTCCCCCCCATCCGGTGTTAATGCCTCACTCCCCCCTATCTGAGATATCTACTGCAGCCCTCAACCTCCACATAAAACACCCGTTCTGCCAGTGACATTCTGTTAAAGGTCCCCAAAGCACACCCATCCCTGGGTCGCTCATCTTTTCAGTTCGTTGCAGCTAGCGACTGGAACAAGCTGCAACAAACACTCAAACTGGACAGTTTAATCTCAATCTCTTCATTCAAAGACTCAATCATGGACACTCTTACTGACAGTTGTGGCTGCTTCACGTGATGTATTGTTGTCTCTACCTTCTTGCCCGTTGTGCTGTCGTCTGTGCCCAATAATGTTTGTACCATGTTTTGTGCTGCTACCATGTTGTGTTGCTACCATTTTGTTGTCATGTTGTGTTGCTACCATGTTGTGTTGTCATGTGTTGCTGCCTTGCTATGTTGTCATCTTAGGTCTCTCTTTATGTAGTGTTTGTGTGTTTTGTCCTATATTTATAATATATATATTTTTTAATAATCCCAGACCCCGTCCCCGCAAGAGGCCTTTTGCCATTTGGTAGGGAGTCATTGTAAATAAGAATTTGTTCTTAACCTTTATTTAACTAGGCAAGTCAGTTAAATAAATATAAGTAATCCAATCACAGGGCACGTAACCAGGAAATGACTAAAATAACCAATAACGCTGAACAATAGGAAAGACCGATGGATCGCAGAGAGAGACAGAGCTTGGTCCCACTGTGACGGATACAGTACTGCATTTTATGTTTATACATGCACAGTGCATGTATAAAAATCTAAGAACCTGTATTGGCATGTTAAAAGTACACAGTACTGTCCAATGTGTGGATTAATCATGAATCAGCCAATCAGATTACAGTTTAAAGCCCACACAGCGGCTACAGTCCAGACAGGCCAGTCAGAGCAGGGAGGGTTGAGTGTGGTGAGTCCTGATGGCATCTGCATGGACCATGAAGCCCCCTTTATACTGCCCATGGTTGGGGGGGGGGTCACACACACAGGGGTGTTCGCCCTGTCACCGTGTAGTGGCGGTGGGGACAGGGCAGAGAGACCATGTAGTGGTGATAGATACGAGGCAAAGGGGTGTTGAGGGGTTTGTCATTTCAGGGCGTGATATGCGACATCAATGAGCGTGCGGTGAGCCTTGATGCTGGCACTTTCAAGCTCTCCACCCCCATCCTTTCCCTCTGTATCGTTAATCATATTGCCCTGCCCCCCCCCTCACAGCTCTGTTTGGAGCCAGTGCAGAGGCTCAGGGGCTTTTTTTGGTGCAGCAATGGAGCGGGGAAAAGACGAGCATGAAAACACCAGCTTAATTCTGTGATGTTACCAAACATCTGCTCAAAGCGGAGCGCCAAGCCTTACTCCTGCCTGCCCAGCATTGGGGGAGATGAGAGAGTTGGATCGTGTTCATTTCGGCACACTGTAGAATTTTTTTTCTCCCATGGAAAGCGAAAAGTAGCGTTTCCTATTGGACCAGTTTAGGTAGTCCCTACCGGTTTCAGTCAATCCCCCCCCCCCATTTGGTGCCTAATGAATATGACCCCACTTAGGAGATGGAGCAAGAGCCAGGCTGTTTTTGGTTTGTAGTTTCCCTGTCATTCCCTTCCAGAGCCAGGAACAGAGGTGCCATGGCCATACACGGCACAGGCTCCCTCAGTTTTGTTCATTCTTTTGGTTACATTTTTGGGGCGATTCTCTGTAGTACTAGTACTAGCCACCTAGGAATATTATGAAGTTGGTTTTAGCTGGCCCAGATTGGTTCCCAATCTCCCAAACTCATAACTAGCTACCAAGAAGCCATTTCAGGCTATCAATCAAGTTAGAATAGCTAGCTTGTCTAACTGTCTTAGCTGGCATGCCAACTGGCAACATTGCTAGACTTTAGAAAAGTAATTACTAAATTGTACTCAAGAGGTATGCTTAGACATGCATTAACATTTTAAAATATATATTTTTACATCAAATTCAGCATAATGATTATGGCTCTAGATTGCAGGAAAATGCTGTTTTAAGGTGTTTGAAAAATGCAAAAAAAAATCTGCCCTTGGGGGCTTTCATTCAATCGAAAGGCATTAGAGTATTTTGGGAGTTATTACAACAGTCCATTTGTCACAGCGACCATGTTTCATTGCCAGACATCACAATACCACAACACAAAGTACTACCGGTATAGATTCATTAGGAAATACTTGTCAATATTAACATGTAAAATGTGTTGTCACTAACACAACAAATGAGGGACATTCCTGACTAGACGCCTGGTTACCTTGGCAATGAGGCAGTGGATGACCTCAAGACCATGTCTGAGCCTGTCAATTCCTGTACCGTGTCCTGCCCATGACCCTCACGTGCACACACAGAGGAATAGATATGTGCATGGACACATGCAACCACAAACAAGCACACAGACAAGGTCGTGCACAAGCGCGCACTTCACAAATCAAGGTCTGGTAGATTAAGGATGTTCTCTTTAAAGCGGCTTAACACTGGATGTTATTCACCTGAACTATCCTGGTGCCTAACAGCTGGATATGAAGGACAAAGGCTGGGATGTTTTCACCTAGAGGGAGGAAGAAGGACAGATTTACTAGAACAAACTGTGAGAGAGAGCGAGAAACAGAAAGAGAGCGAGATGTAGTGGAGAAAGATTGAGGAACAAAGGTCGAGAGAGGTATTGGGAGACCAGGAAGAAGAGATGAGTAACACAGACAGTTACCTGTCTGGGGGTGCAGGCTGCCAGAGCTCAGAGGGAGGGCCGGGGGAGGAGGCTGAAGGTGACCAGAGGTGTGTGACATCTGTCTGCCTGGCTGGCTGGGTTGGTGGCTGGCTGGGAAATGGAGAAGGCCCTATGGCCCCACTATGAGAGGACAGTAGCAGCCATAAGAGAAAACACACACACACACAACCGCAGTACTGCATTCTCTAACAGCCACACCGCCAATACAGGAGGTGGGCCAGCTGTAAGGTTTTATCTTACTGTACTCTGACTGACTCACTACGAGTCCTCTGTGACGGTATTGTGAGATGTCACACCACCTCCTGGTATGATAAATGTGATGATCACAGGTTCCGAGCATAACGTTCACAATTGTGTTCAACAACTGTATAGATTCGAGGCCAGTCCCTTGTTATAGTGACCCGACAGGGAGTTCTGTAAGACTGATGTTCATTCCCGGGCTGGCTCTAGCTAACCTTAGCAAGCATGCTTTAAATTATGTTTTAAATCATTTGCAGACGATTTATATTATAGATTAGAATCTCAAAATTGGGATTTGAATTATTTGTCATATGTGCCGAATACAACAGGTGTAGACTTTACCGTAAATGTTTTACATTAGAGCTCTTGCCAACGATAAAGAAATAAAATGAATAAAAATAGTAACACAAGGAATACAATATAGAATCATGGAGATACATACATTTACATTTAAGTCATTTAGCAGACGCTCTTATCCAGAGCGACTTACAAATTGGAAAGTTCATACATATTCATCCTGGTCCCCCCGTGGGGAATGAACCCACAACCCTGGCGTTGCAAGCGCCATGCTCTACCAACTGAGCTACACGGGACCACATACAGGGTGTACCAGTACCAGATCAATGTGCAGGGGTAATGGTTATATAGAGGGAGTACCATATCAACGGGCAGGGGTAATGGTTATATAGAGGGAGTACCAGATCAACGGGCAGGGGTAATGGTTATATAGAGGGAGTACCAGATCAATGGGCAGGGGTAATGGTTATATAGAGGGAGTACCAGATCAACGGGCAGGGGTAATGGTTATATAGAGGGAGTACCAGATCAATGTGCAGGGGTAATGGTTATATAGAGGGAGTACCAGATCAACGGGCAGGGGTAATGGTTATATAGAGGGAGTACCAGATCAATGTGCAGGGGTAATGGTTATATAGAGGGAGTACCAGATCAACGGGCAGGGGTAATGGTTATATAGAGGGAGTACCAGATCAATGGGCAGGGGTAATGGTTATATAGAGGGAGTACCAGATCAATGTGCAGGGGTAATGGTTATATAGAGGGAGTACCAGATCAATGTGCAGGGGTAATGGTTATATAGAGGGAGTACCAGATCAATGTGCAGGGGTAATGGTTATATAGAGGGAGTACCAGATCAATGTGCAGGGGTAATGGTTATATAGAGGGAGTACCAGATCAACGGGCAGGGGTAATGGTTATATAGAGGGAGTACCAGATCAACGGGCAGGGGTAATGGTTATATAGAGGGAGTAGCAGATCAATGTGCAGGGGTAATGGTTATATAGAGGGAGTACCAGATCAATGTGCAGGGGTAATGGTTATATAGAGGGAGTACCAGATCAATGGGCAGGGGTAATGGTTATATAGAGGGAGTACCAGATCAATGGGCAGGGGTAATGGTTATATACAGGGAGTACCAGTACCAGATCAATGTGCAGGGGTAATGGTTATATAGAGGGAGTACCAGATCAATGTGCAGGGGTAATGGTTATATAGAGGGAGTACCAGATCAATGTGCAGGGGTAATGGTTATATAGAGGGAGTACCAGATCAATGTGCAGGGGTAATGGTTATATAGAGGGAGTACCAGATCAATGGGCAGGGGTAATGGTTATATAGAGGGAGTACCAGATCAAATGGGCAGGGCTAATGGTTATATAGAGGGAGTACCAGATCAATGTGCAGGGGTAATGGTTATATAGAGGGAGTACCAGATCAATGGGCAGGGGTAATGGTTATATACAGGGAGTACCAGATCAATGTGCAGGGGTAATGGTTATATAGAGGGAGTACCAGATCAATGGGCAGGGGTAATGGTTATATAGAGGGAGTACCAGATCAATGTGCAGGGGTAATGGTTATATAGAGGGAGTACCAGATCAATGGGCAGGGGTAATGGTTATATAGAGGGAGTACCAGATCAATGTGCAGGGGTAATGGTTATATAGAGGGAGTACCAGATCAAATGGGCAGGGCTAATGGTTATATATAGGGAGTACCAGATCAATGGGCAGGGGTAATGGTTATATACAGGGAGTACCAGATCAATGTGCAGGGGTAATGGTTATATAGAGGGAGTACCAGATCAATGGGCAGGGGTAATGGTTATATAGAGGGAGTACCAGATCAATGGGCAGGGGTAATGGTTATATAGAGGGAGTACCAGATCAATGTGCAGGGGTAATGGTTATATAGAGGGAGTACCAGTACCAGATCAATGTACATGTACATGAAGGGTAAAGTGATTTGGGGACAGCCCTGACTTATTCTCAATAGAGTTTCAAATGAATGCGTTGTCAAGGACAATTCTGTAAAAAAAGTGTGAGCACCAATAAAATCTCTTTCTCACAAACCCTATGATTGTCAGACAACGTAAACCTTCAGAGCACGGGTCACCTGTTTAAATCAAGACAACAACCGGCTAATCCCTAACGTGGACATGAACCCTCCATGTCATCACTATATCACCTGTCCTCAATGTGACCCACCATCTATGACCTGTGTGTGAAGAGGCTTGTTTGTGACATTATATTACAGTTCATATATTGTGTCCTAGGTGGGGTGTGTCTGTCGGTCCTCAATACCGTTGTAAGATGTGGACAGGGGAACTGTACTGCCGAGACGGGTTTGAGAACCCTAGACACAGATAGATAGAACACACGTAAAATCTCTCTCTCAAACAAATTCCTCTTTTTTTTTATCCTCTCTTCACACAAAGTTAATCTGGAGCGTGTAAGAGGGGCCTCAGATAGCTGTCTGGAAGAGCTCCCTCTGCTCCTCTAAGAGCTATTTATAGGTTAAGTTTCTCTGTTCTGATGTCACAGAGGATAAGATAAGAAATGTTTGGAGTAAATCAGATTTTTTTTTAAGACTATTAAACTATTGGAGTTGTGACACAGAGATTGAATGTGTATTTTGGCATTCTGCCTACACAGCATTCTGCCTACACAGCATTCTGTCTCACAGCCATTTTCACCTGCAATGGAAAAGACTGCTTGGAGCCCTATGTTTTGGATTGAGGGCATTGATGTGTGTGAGATGTCCTATTTCAACCAGAACATCAGAGAGAGCGCTAGTCCTTTAGTCTGTAGCCAGATGGTCTTCATAGAAAGCAGGTGGATAATTCTCAGGTGCTGGGAATAAGTCTCAAATAAGGAAAATGTCTGTCTATACATTTCTGCTGATTCAAAAGCATTGCTCTGCTATTAGAATTGTTAGTGAAGGAGCATTCGGGCTCCCGAGTGGAGCAGCGGTCTAAAGAACTAAGTCTCAGTGCTAGAGGCGTCACTACAGACTTCCTGGTTCGAATCCAGGCTGTATCACAACCACCATGATTGGGAGTCCCATAGGGCGGCGCTCAATTGGCCCAGTGTCGTCCAGGTTTGAAATAAAAAAATAAATAAATAATTGAGCTTCAAGAGACAATTCTGTTTACATTCTACTGTTTGGAGGGGGGCCAGTCTCGCCCTATTAACATCCCTTAACTACACAGTCACCACTGCACAGCTGCGCCCCACAGTGGTACACTAGAGAACTATAACCACTTATTCTGACTAACAAGAAATCATGATTCATTTAATACAGTACATTTACAATTCAGTCATTTTGCAGACACTCTTATCCAGAGCGACTTACAGGAGCAATTAGGGTTAAGTACCTTGCTCATGGGCACATAGATTTTTCACCTTGTTGTATTACTGTAGCAGTCATAGTGATGACAATATCACCAAAAGCTTAAATTCTCTCCCTGGTTGTTCATTAGGCACCAAAATAAATAAAATGGAGTTAAACAGGGAAGAACCGCTTATTTTTGTTTTCTGTTGAAAAACACTTTACCACATTGTGTCCAAATGAATACAATCCCTGTGTCCCTGGCCACTAGTCATGACACAGCGGTCTGAGTCAGGGTTAAGCCAGACTTAAACCAAGAGTCCTTGAGATGTTAACATCCAAGGAGGACTAGGCATGGTCAATATGAGATCCATGCAATGTCACTGCGTCTCCATGGCCACCAAGTCACGACCGGCCCTTCTTGCTGATACGTCTACTTTAGGCATCAGGAAATCTCCTTCGTCGATAGGACAATACTGACACTTCCTGGTGTGACCATGAAGGTTAAAAACAGATTAGCCACAATGTGATATTGATGAGAAAATCATCAATTACATGATGGTACTAAAGGAGCAGCTATGTAGTTTATTTACATTTTGTAAATACAGGAAGTCAGGAGCCTTGGCTTGTACGAGCCAGAAGCACTCTTGGGTCTGAAGGCGATCTGTTTCAGTAGCGTGGCAGCTTGATGTACAAGTACACCCCCTGGACAGGACGCTAGTCTATCACAGTAAATATAGTACCACAAACAAACTCCTATCACACCACATACAATGATATGATCCACAATTTATATCTCAGTCGTCTCTGACGGAGTGTCTGTACTGCCCTGTGTGAGCACAGGCGTTGGCATTTCTAAGACAAATAAACGTGTCCTCATGCATTGTATCATATCAAATTTGAGGGGTAGCCCCGACTGGGACTCAAACCAGGTCCAGCGACTGTCAACTCACCAACTGATACACCAAGAGGTCTGAACCGCTTGACGAGGTGTCTTGGTGTTGGCTTAAGGTCGCTACAGTATAGCTGCATCAATACTGTAAGTACTGTATTCTCCAGATACCAGAGCTGTTTTCATCTGATCTATAGATGATGACCAAGCTGCCTGGATATACAATAGAGCAAAATATAGACAGGTGCATGAATTCAATATTTTCCAATTGATTACGGAATAGTTTTACATTTCAGTCATTTAGCAGACACTCTTATCCAGAGCAACTTACAGGAGCAATTAGGGTTAAGTGCCTTGCTCAAGTGCACGTCGACAGATTTTTCACCTAGTCTGCTCAGGGATTCAAACCAGTCATTTAGCAGACACTCTTATCCAGAGCAACTTACAGGAGCAATTAGGGTTAAGTGCCTTGCTCAAGTGCACGTCGACAGATTTTTCACCTAGTCTGCTCAGGGATTCAAACCAGCGACCTCTCAAATACTGACCCAACACTCATAACCGCCAGATTACCTGCCTGTTAATGGTTTGGACAGTGGTTTGACACAGAGTTATGACGGGATTGAGCAAATGGGCAGTAACGATCAGGATCCCAAAATATTCCAAGCAAACATTTATTTTTATTCAACAGTCATTGGTGAACATTCACAAAAAAACGTTCTTACCACAAGCAATCTACATGATCTATAAGAACACAGATGTGTTATATGCAACAGAAATACATGTTTAAAGAATACCCCATCATCACAAATTACCTTAAGTAATAATGTAACTTGTGATGGCCAGTGGATCAGATTTAACTGCTGTTTGAGCACCCTCTAGTGTTCAGAAATAAGGCAAACAAAATGCAGGTACTGTACGTCTCTCTATCCAAGCTACTCAATCCTGTTGTATCTAACCTGATTCCACTTATCAACCATGTAATTATTAGAATCGGGTGTGCTAGATTAGATTCAGAGTGAAAACCTACAGGATGGTAGCTCTCCAGGAAGAGTGTTGGAGAGCCCTGCAGTAGGCCCTAACAAAATGAAGACACAGAACGTCAGACGGGTCCCATTTCATTTATTGGCTCAAAAAGAGGAGTGTTAAGGTCATTGAAGTTCTCATTAAAAACAGTACAAATCTCATGTTAACATGGACACTAAACAGAGCTTCAAGGACTGTTCTAAGACTATGTTAAATAGTCAGCATTTCTAGGAATAATAACATCAGTTCATGGTTTCAACTCCATGATCAGAATATAAAAAAGGTAGTGTAGGCACTTTTCAACTAATCTAGATTCTAGCCAATCTTTCATCAGATCACCAACAGTAACATAGCAACAGAAAGCATGCACAGTCAGGACAAGTGCCATCTTAGGATTTGTCTCCTTAGTTAACTGCCACAATTAAGTCTCATTCAGATACGAGTAGTTGAAAGACAGATTAGGCTTCCCTCTCACTCCATGACAGGTTAAGCATGAAGTGGGATATGTTGTCCCAGTTGATAAAGCATATCAATTTATTTAGTTATTAGTGTTGTGTACAAAAAAAACACTATTAGGCATCGAAATAAATTCAACAACCACAGGCCTACGCAAGAGTACTCAACTAAACCTTACAAGCCTTTCTGACCCTCATCACTAACCAACTCAGAAGTCTCTTCTCTACAGTGGCCTTCTGAAACGTCATCACATGAACCTCGTCCCCAGGCTCAATTGCTACCACATAGAGAGCCGGCTGTGTGGACGAGATTATGATCACACACGCAATTCTTCACAGTCAACGTTCCATATCTTGCTTACAACCTCACCTAGAAGAGCCCTGGTCTACATACACGAACCCACCATTATACCGGCTCTACTCAAGTCTCTGACACGGAACCAGCAATTAAAGATTAAAAGGGCATGAGACATGTAATTACGATACATATGGTCCAAGAGACAAAAACACATGACACATACGTGACAAGACAGGGGATCAATGACTCACACATGATTAGACAAAGACAATAGACAAGGATCAGATAGATTATCAACTTGAATTTTGAATAGTGATTAGTGACTAATCAATGTTTTAAATAGTGATTAATGACTAATCAATGGATGATGCAAGCAGGGAGAGGGTAGTGGAGGAATTTAGCAGTGAAAAATAGTGGAACCAAATTAAAGCAAAACAAATTATAGTGCAATATAGGAACCAATACAATAGTCATATTTAGAAAGTGCCAAGAAATCAAGACTATACTTACTGAAGCATCACCATGCAAAGAAAATAAAAAACATTTCACCAGGTGTTCCTCATACCCCTGTACCAGCTAGCACAAAACTAAGGCAATAACCTGAAATAGCCATACTTAAGCATTCAACTCCATTCAAACATTAAATGACCATGTAATTCGTACCCCCCCCCCAATAGGTAAAATTAATTCTTCAGTATCAATCTAAATCAAACATTCAACAGTTGCTCTCTATGCGTGTGCCTGTTCACGGTCATAAATGATCAATTATTTATGTAACGAGCAAAACCACAATTGAAATATACTTCCATAGCGGAGAAGACACGTGAATTCTGAAAAGCTTATTACTGAGAATTCATATGCCAATATTAAAATATCTAAAAACATGTGAAACCCCCAAAATCTAAAGTCTTCATCATCAGAGCACAGGCTACTGAAGCAGGGAAGACAAGTATCCTCAAGCAGTGGGAGCATTGTGACAACATTGCCATCCAGTAAACCAGCTAGCTATGCCATGAAAAGACACCGTCATGTGATCCACAGGTCCCATTCTGGAGGTTAAAGGTCATTCTTAAACTCCGAGGTCCATAACTGGGCCGTCCTCCCCACTGCCCGTCTGTAAAGGTTTCCATGTCCTTTTGACATAGTCAATGTTCTAAGAGCAAGTACCACAACCCTCCACTCCTCTCAGAACATCGTCCACTGGGTTTCAACTAAACTATGCCTCACTCCAACATTAGTATAGAAGTTATTATACATAGAATCAACAGGTGAATTAGGGCCACGGACGCCAGGAGCGGACCCACAGGAAGAGATGCCTCTAGTTTGAATACTTCAGAGCCAGCTAGAGGAGAAAGAAAGTCTCATCATTTTCACATTCTAGCTCATTTCCCCTGAAATAAAAAGGTATTTTCTCTTTGATGGGCCACTTTAAAGCATTCTAGGGCCTAATAGTTTTAGATGAACAATGTCATCCAATTACATAAACATTTAATGAGTTAATTACCTGTGTATGTTCTCATCAATGAGAGTGTTACACTGGTATACTTATAATGCCTCCTTTCCAAATGAAGAGATAATTATGAGGATTGATTGGCTCACAATTACTGTAAAACCTAATGGTGTGGGGGTGTTGGTAGCCCTCTGGCTCTCTCATTGGGTAGGTGTTCTAGACAAGGTCAACTACACAGCATAGTGTGGAATGACACTTCATAATACATGTTAAGTTGCTCATACGTCACGAGCATGGCTGGACCAAACGCAGAGGCTGAAATCAAACTTTCGCCCAACTGTGTGTGGTGTGTTAGCGTGTGTCTGTGTGTGTGTGGTGTGTTAGCGTGTGTGTGTGTGGTGTGTTAGCGTGTGTGGTGTTGATATTTAACAGTGCAACGTCTCACCTTGTGGGCAGTGTCTGCAAAATGCTGGGCTTTGTGCATCAGGTCTACTGTCTTTTCCTCGGCACGGCCCAGTCTCTCCCCACGCTCCTGCAGGGCCTGGCTTGCCCTCTTGACTACACTAGCCATACTGGCCCCTGGGGGGCGCTGCCCACTGGGACTTGCTCTGTGACCTGCTGCACAACACACACAGAGAGACAGAGAGACAGAGAGACAGAAAGACAGAGAGACAGACAAGCACTGGTCATGACCACACACACCAAAGATAGGATACCTAGATGGGTTACCCAACAGGTATAACACTATGTTACAACATCCAAGAGCCAGAATCAAAATGTCGATCTAGCCATCTTTGCTTTCTTTTATTCTAAACTAATGTTTGTCGAGAGAGAGGTAACAATCTGTAGGGGGGGGGGCTATATCATGCCACCTGGACTGGTCAGCTTAGGAGAGAGACTGCCCTACATTTGCTGTTGGTCTGCATCTCTATGCCCTGCTACTGCCTGGCACCTCTCCCTGTGCCACACACACACACACACACACACGTCAGTTGGTTCCATGAGGAGCCGCGTTTCTTCTCACTGTCTCCCTACCCCGCAGACTCAAGGCCAGCCTTTGTTATTTTAGCAGGAGGTTTGGACACAAAGTCGCCACTCAGCTAGCTGCAACCTCATAGAAGAGCCATTCTCTACTGTAGCGGAGAGAAGTGTTACAGAGGACAATTGACAAAACCATCAATCGCCTGAGAGAGGATTAGGAACATGAGAATATAAAGGATACAGCCATAGGCTTACCACTAAGGTTTGTCCTTATATTATTGAAGGTTATTTTGTTTTGTACCCTTACCTCCAGCCTGAGGACTGCTTTGTTTTGAAACCATCACCTTCTTCATGCGGTTGAAGAAGACCTTGCAACGGTAGATGACCAGATTCACAGTGCAGGCATCTGTTAGAATGACACCCAATGAGACTGCTAAAAAAAGCTGTATCATAACCATGATCAATAGGGCAAATAGACAGTACAGAATCAAACAGGAAATTGGAGTCCATGCCATATCATGAGGATAAACCACTCCTACGGTCTCAGAATAATGCAAAATGATAGCTGGTCCAGATTGCTCCCTAACACTTCCCCTAGGTCAAAGTACGTCGATCTGCAAACATGGAAGGGTTAGGACCAAGGGGAAGGGAGTGAATTGGGACTGACTGTTGACAGACTGCACTTCTCCTTTCACACCCCTTTACCTCCTGTGAGTTTGGACTGACAGTTGACAAATTCAGTCTGGCGGGGCCTGGGACCCACTGTGCTCTTCCGTCTAGCCTGGGCCCCTGGACCGCCTCTTTGGCCCCCTTGGGACCCCGGGCTAACCTGGGCCCCTGGACTAGCTCTCTGGTCCTTCTCCTGGTCTCCAGCTGGGCTACCCAGGCCACCAGGGACCCGCTCCTTGCCCTCCCAGTAGGTCTGACAGGCGTGGTACATGATCTGGATGAAGATGCACTTCTCTGCCGCTGAGCTGGCCACCCATTGGTCAAAGGCGTTGTCGAACACCAGGTCAAACTCTGGGCAGTCCTGTGGGAGATACAGAAGGGTATACAGATGAGGGATAAAAGGGTATACAGATGAGGGATACAATAGAGAGATCATAAGACAGTAGAGGAGAATAGTGTTTTTCCACTTCCGGCGCCGACCGAGATGGCCGCCTCGCTTCGCGTTCCTAAGAAAATATGCAGTATTTTGTTTTTTTATGTGTTATTCCTTACATTGGTACCCCAGGTAATCTTAGGTTTCATTACATACAGTCGGGAGGAACTACTGAATATAAGAGCAACGTCAACTCACCATCGTTACAACCAGGAATATGACTCTCCCGAAGCGGATCCTGTGTTTTGCCTTCCACCCAATACAATGGATCTGATCCCAGCCGGCGACCCTAAACATCGACGCAGTAAAAGGGGCAAACGAAGCGGTCTCCTGGTCAGGCTTCGGAGACGGGCACATCGCGCTCCACTCCCTAGCATACTACTCGCCAATGTCCAGTCTCTTGACAATAAGGTTGATGAAATCCGAGCAAGGGTAGCTTTCCAGAGAGATATCAGAGACTGTAACGCCCTTTGCTTCACGGAAACATGGCTTACTCGAGAGACGCTAACGGAGTCGGTGCAGCCAGCTGGTTTCTTCACGCATCACGCCGACAGAAACAAACATCTTTCTGGTAAGAAGAGGGGCGGGGTGTATGCCTTATGATTAACGAGACGTGGTGTGATCATAACAACATACAGGAACTCAAGTCATTCTGTTCACCAGATTTAGAATTCCTCACAATCAAATGTCGACCGCATTATCTACCAAGGGAATTCTCTTCGATTATAATCACAGCCGTATATATTCCCCCCCAAGCAGACACATCGATGGCCCTGAACGAACTTTATCTGACTCTTTGTAAACTGGAAACCACACACCCTGAGGCTGCATTCATCGTAGCTGGGGATTTTAACAAGGCTAATCTGAAAACAAAACTCCCTAAATTTTATCAGCATATCGATTGTGCTACCAGGGCTGGTAAAACCTTGGATCATTGTTATACTAACTTCTGCGATGCATATAAGGCCCTCCCCCGCCCTCCTTTTGGAAAAGCTGACCACGGCTCCATTTTGTTGCTTCCAGCCTACAAACAGAAACTATAACAGCAAGCTCCCGCGCTCAGGTCTGTTCAACGCTGGTCCGACCAATCTGACTCCACGCTTCAAGACTGCTTCGATCACGTGGATTGGGATATGTTCCGCATTGCATCCAACAACAACATTGACGAATACGCTGATTCGGTGAGCGAGTTCATTAGAAAGTGCATTGACGATGTCGTACCCACAGCAACGATTAAAACATTCCCAAACCAGAAACCGTGGATTGATGGCAGCATTCGCGTGAAACTGAAAGCGCGAACCACTGCTTTTAACCAGGGCAAAGTGACCGGAAACATGACCGAATACAAACAGTGTAGCTATTCCCTCCGCAAGGCAATCAAACAAGCTAAGTCCCAGTATAGAGACAAAGTAGTCACAATTCAACAGCTCAGACACAAGAGGTATGTGGCAGGGTCTCGCTTTGAGGACAATACAGTGCCACTGACACGGCCCGCTACCAAAACCTGCGGGCTCTCCTTCACTGCAGCCGAGGTGAGTAAAACATTTAAACGTGTTAACCCTCGCAAGGTTGCAGGCCCAGACGGCATTCCCAGCCGCGTCCTCAGAGCATGCGCAGACCAGCTGGCTGGTGTGTTTAAGGACATATTCAATCAATCCTTATCCCAGTCTGCTGTTCCCACATGCTTCAAGAGGGCCACCATTGTTCCTGTTCCCAAGAAAGCTAAGTTAACTGAGCTAAACGACTACCGCCCCGTAGCACTCACTTCCGTCATCATGAAGTGCTTTGAGAGACTAGTCAAGGACCATATCACCTCCACCCTACCTGACACCCAAGACCCACTCCAATTTGCTTACCGACCCAATAGGTCCACAGACGACGCAATCGCAACCACACTGCCCTAACCCATCTGGACAAGAGGAATACCTATGTGAGAATGCTGTTCCCTTGACTACAGCTCAGCATTTAACACCATAGTACCCTCCAAACTCGTCATCAAGCTCGAGACCCTGGGTCTCGACCCCGCCCTGTGCAACTGGGTCCTGGACTTCCTGACGGGCCACCCCCAGGTGGTGAGGGTAGGTAACAACATCTCCACCCCGCTGATCCTCAACACTGGGGCCCCACAAGGGTGCGTTCTGAGCCCTCTCCTGTACTCCCTGTTCACCCACGACTGCGTGGCCATGCACGCCTCCAACTCAATCATCAAGTTTGCGGACGACACTACAGTGGTAGGCTTGATTACCAACAACGACGAGACGGCCTACAGGGAGGAGGTGAGGGCCCTCGGAGTGTGGTGTCAGGAAAATAACCTCCCACTCAACGTCAACAAAACAAAGGAGATGATTGTGGACTTCAGGAAACAGCAGAGGGAGCACCCCCCTATCCACATCGACGGGACAGTAGTGGAGAGGGTAGTAAGTTAAGTTCCTCGGTGTACACATCACGGACAAACTGAATTGGTCCACCCACACAGACAGCGTTGTGAAGAAGGCGCAGCAGCGCCTCTTCAACCTCAGGAGGCTGAAGAAATTCGGCTTGTCACCAAAAGCACTCACAAACTTCTACAGATGCACAATCGAGAGCATCCTGTCGGGCTGTATCACCGCCTGGTACGGCAACTGCTCCGCCCACAACCGTAAGGCTCTCCAGAGGGTAGTGAGGTCTGCACAACGCATCACCGGGGGCAAACTACCTGCCCTCCAGGACACCTACACCACCCGATGTCACAGGAAGGCCATAAAGATCATCAAGGACAACAACCAACCGAGCCACTGCCTGTTCACCCCGCTATCATCCAGAAGGCGAGGTCAGTACAGGTGCATCAAAGCGGGGACCGAGAGACTGAAAAACAGCTTCTATCTCAAGGCCATCAGACTGTTACAGTCACCACTAACATTTAGTGGCCGCTGCCAACATACTGACTCAACTCCAGCCACTTTAATAATGGGAATTGATGGAAATTATGTAAAAATGCATCACTAATGTATCACACAACATATAATGTTTACATATCCTACATTACTCATCTCATATGTATATGTATATACTGTACTCTATATCATCTACTGCATCTTGCCATCTTTATGTAATACATGTATCACTAGCCACTTTAAACTATGCCACTTTATGTTTAAATACCCTACATTACTCATCTCATATGTATAGACTGTACACTATACCATCTACTGCATCTTGCCTATGCCGTTCTGTACCATCACTCATTCATATATCTTGATGTACATATTCTTTATCCCTTTACACTTGTGTGTATAAGGTAGTAGTTGTGGAATTGTTAGGTTAGATTACTTGTTGGTTATTACTGCATTGTCGGAACTAGAAGCACAAGCATTTCGCTACACTCGCATTAACATCTGCTAACCATGTGTATGTGACAAATAAAATTTAATTTTAGTGGACCAAACCAATCGCCCAGAAACACATGGGTCAGAATCCTGGTGCTCCAAACCCAATTCAACCCTTTACCCATCAAGACCTGATTGGCTCTACTAGTCTAATTAGCCCCCAAACCTCACTGATTCTCATCCATTCTGCTTTGAGAAACTGAACATGGCAGAGGGGGCTAAGGAGAGAGGAATGAAATGGATGGGTTTGGGATACAGGGCTTCCAGAGAGTCTAGGCAGTACAGGCTAAGATCCAAAGAAAAAAGACAAAAATAACTACACAGAATATCACATCTATACTAACTCTATGATGACATCACCTTGTTGGGGTCGATGCCATCGACCTGGCGGAGCTGCTCCACGCTCCACTGTGACCTCCTGGTGAAGGGGGCAGAGCCTCCAAACTGCTTGACCTTGGTGATGAGGAGCTGGGCTGGCCTCTTATTGGTCACTGGGGGATTAGGAGGGGTCATGGGTTAGAAATATGAAACCCAAGCACACGTCATATAACCCCAAAATATCAAAGTAAATCTACACAGTACTACAATGAAGACAGGATATAAAGAATAGATTTAGGATTCACTTTCCACTACTAAACGCGTGTTTAATTTTTTACAAACATTGGACACACACGGGACCAGTCACCAGTCACCATCACAGATCAACAAACAGACCGCCAATGCCCATTCTTCTTCAGTGGATTCTCTTGTTCAAATGATATGAGGGGTTGTAATGGGGGGAGACTGGCAGTGCCAGCTGAGGATACTAGTCACTCTTCCATCAGTGGTGTAATTGGGACGGGGTGAAGAGTCCCTCAAGGGACACTGGGGCAGTGAATGCCCATGGCTCTGGGTGACTTCATCACAGTAACAATAGCTACTATGGATGGAGAGTGAGTGACGCTGAACATCTAAATAATATTCAAGTGATCCTTCCTGCTCAATTATAGGATCCATGTCCTCTGACAACATCAGACTCAGTGGTATTAGATAGCCAGCATCACAATGTCCTGACTGCAACACAATGAATACCTCTGCATCCTTCCAGTCAGATAATTCCACCATGAGATGGCTAAACAATGCAGCCTTTTAATCCTGAACAAGAGAGTTGTTGATCTGCTGTGTATATATACAAGTCCTGGATTTAAAATTCAAGTCACAATGGTTCCATCTGAGAGAAATATGTTACAGGAGCCTACCTGATAGATGTATGTCAGAGAAATATGTTACAGGAGCATACTTGACAGACAGATCTATGTCTTAGAGAAATATGTTACAGGAGCCTACCTGACAGACAGATGTATGTCATATATTCTCCCTTGCCTCCAGTGGGCAGAAAGGGAACCTTTTTCCTTTTTCTCCTCTTAACCTCCACAGCCACGAGTATCCTCTCATCCCGGGGGGAAAACACTTCCCTGTTGATAACTGACTGGATATTCATAGTGATCTGGGAGTAGGATAGACAATAGACAAAATATACAGACAGATTGACAAGGGAAAATATTGAGTATTTTACTCGTGAGTCACATGCTTAGTGTATTGTCTTCCAAATGAATAACATCTTATGTGAAAGGTTAGCTACAGAGTGTTACACCAGATAATGCTATTTAACCAATGATGTGTTTGTATTCAATTACTGGGAGTTACAGGGTAGGTAGTGTTTAGTGTAGCGCAGAGATTTCTTCATGGAGCAAAACAAGAAATAATTTAAATAACACAACATTTTCTAAATTCAAAAACGGACCACCTGCAACTGGCCACTTTACGAGACCCGTGTTTCCATAAATCAAGGGACGAAGACAGTGTCGCCAAAGTGTTACACCAAACAGTACCGATCCTGTAACTCCCAGTAATGGATACCCAAACTCTTCGGTTAAACCACATTATCTGGTGCAACAATCTGTATTGTAGCTAGTGAAAGGTAAACTTCACACCTGCTAGAGTGTGAGACGCATTAAACTGATTCAAATTAATGTGTCATGGGTCCTCTTTATTCGTTAAAATTTGATTACATTTATCATCATCAAAATGCTTTATCGATTATTCTTTAGTAACCCTCGACAACTAAGAGAGAAGAAAGTTGTATGGTATACAATACCTTTTTTGTTGCTTTACTCCACCAAGATGCAGAAACAGCTGATTACCGAACGACTCGTATAACTGTCAGGCTGCCCTCTCTAATCAACCGCGACAAGGTTAACAATCCGAGTTAAATTTCTACTCTAGAGCATTGCGGAGAAGATGACTCTGTCTGGAGACCATCCCATTTGAACAAGTTAGAAGTCACGTGGGAAAATTGATTTATTGGATTGAATCTCATACAATAATTCATTTACATCTTGGTTTACCATCATTCTTTATAGGCTTACTCTTTGCAGGTTGCTCTCTCAAAGTCATACTTTAAACAGAAAATCAGCAGTAAAAACAATAACAACGGCACCCCCACTCCTGGTTTGGTAAAAAGATGAGCGATTGTGCTGGAGAAATGTTTTCACTCTCCAATCCATAGACAGCTATGTATGTAAGGATCCATCAAACGTATTGTTTTAACCATGTTTTGAGGCTATATAGTATTTGTTTCCATTTTTTGTTTACAAACATTGGAGTAAAACAAGCTTATATTTTGGGTTCTGATAGTGTGACAGTTGAACTAAGCTCATGAGACATTTATAAGTTATATTCTTCAAGAATCAGTGGGTACATATCATTCATTTACAAGTCAAATAAAGATGTAGTAACCGCTGATTTCCCCTTTAAAATCTTGAATTTGCCATGACACTATTTCCAAAGCTCACTGATATGGTCGTCTTTATTTATTCAAAGGTAGGCCTAATGTTGAATGAACTGAGACCACAGACAGACAGCTGTAGAGATATAGTTTAATGTAAAACAAAAGGTTTACCAAGGTTAAGCACCACGTCATTCATTTGAAGAGGGAACGAAAAAAAATGGTTTACACTAGTTACCACAATCAAAAAGTAAAATTGGCTATCGTAAAAATGTATGAAAACAAAAATGTGCTTATTTTAAGGTTAGGGTTAGGCATAAGTTTAGCAGGGTGGTTAAGGTTCGGGTTAGGTTTGAAATCACATTTTAAGAAGAAACATTTTAGAAATATGCAGGGTTTCTGACTTTGTGGCTGTGGTAACTAGTGGCGACCGTTAAAAAGAGTGAGCATGAGTAGATTGGACAGTGAGTGGAGAGGAGACATGACAGAAACATAGTGTCCTCTGGTGGAAGGCAAAAGGGAATACGGCTGAAGGGAGGACGACCCACAACACAATCACAATTACATTTCCTTAGCACAGGAGGTTGGTGGCACCTTAATTGGGGAGGACAGGCTCGTGGTAATGGATGAAGGGGGACGGGCTCGTGGTAATGACTGTAGCGGAATTGGTGGAATGGTATCAAATGGTTTCCATGTGTTTAAGCCATTCCATTTGCGCCGTTCCATCCGTTATGAGCCGTCCTCCCCTCAGCAGCCTCCACTGTTCCCTAGGGTACAGTACTTCATTTTGTCATGAATGACAACTCTATGCAAAATTAAGAGAAGACATCTATGTCACTTACACGTCATGGCACATGAATGGGTAAATTGTATCCTAAGGACGATGAACCTATCATCTCTATGAGTGTAACAGTGACAACATCCCACTGGGCACACACTGGTTGAATCAATGTTGTTTCCACGTCATTTCAATGAAATTACGTTGAACCAACGTGGAATAGTGAATTGACGTCTGTGCCCAGTGGGACGACATGTAAACAAGGATATAAAGAACCAAGGAGAGAAGCATGGGTAAGACTCACTAAGAGGTTTCTCAATAACCTTTCATACTACAGAGCCAAACTGTGCTGTGTTGTACTGGCCTAGTCTGGTTATGCATCCACCATAGCTGTTAGAACCATGCTAGAAAGGACAATGTGAAAATAAAATATCTGTGCCAGCACAGTTTGATTTGGGTCGGCCCTGTAGTGGGAACCAGGTGTTAGAGCAAAGGCATGGGGATGACAGAGTAGAATACCAAGGAATCTGACAGTCTGATCTAACAAGGGAGGCTTTCAAATACATCTGAGGAGAAATGAAATAGCTAACATTCACAAGACAGTAAAAAGTAATCCTAACAGATACTGTGTTAAAAAAAACTCTGTTGTGTTTACATAAATCATATTAAAAAACTTCCTGATGGCAAGCTTTATTCTGGCAGAGAGATCTGATGTAAGTGATGTCATTCAATGTTAGTGTAATTACTTTGCTAAAAGCCTTTAACAAATGAGCCTGCATGCTGTAATCCCTCACTAACAGCAAGACATTTTTTTTAACCTTTATTTAACTAGGCAAGTCAGTTAAGAACAAATTCTTATTTACAATGACAGCCCAACCCGGACAACGCTGGGCCAATTGTGCGACACCCTATGGGACTCCCAATCACGGCCGGATGGGATTCAGCCTGGATTCAAACCAGGGACTGTAGTGTCACGTTTTGCACTTGAGATGCAGTGCCTTAGACCGCTGCGCCACTCGGGAGCCCAAGCATGTACATACTGCATGCTTTGTTTTCATTTTGACCCAAATCATTATTGATTCTAATAAAGTATATTGTATTAGTACAGTGTATTATCCAGTCCTCTCCAATGCAACTCTCTTTAGTTACTTGGATGTAAATAAAATATGTTGCATGGGTCCTTCATGCCTGTGTTCCTCTTGTTTTACTGATATGTTGTCTGTTTGTTGCCTGACTAGAAAGTTACTGCGTTATGTGCAACATGTTAGTAGTACAAACAGATATAGTAGTGCTCTGTTGGATCAAGACAATTCACGGTAGAACTAAAACAATTCTGTGGTCTTCCCGATGGATGGATCAGCCAAGAGACCGAACCTGCCATTAAGTTATGAGACAAGCAAATAACTGTATATGGCAACTTTGCTCAAATTGTCTACTTAACATTAGCATCTTTCCATCATCCCTTATAAAAACGTTCAGTTAGTTAGTTAGTGTAAACATGGTACCTCAACATATCATCATCGTAGCAGTACAGGTAGTCTATAGAGCTACATTCTATTCACTCTACCACGTGCTCAGGTCCAATGACCTCATCAATAAAGCAGCATTAACCCTAGCCTGGTCAAACCAGACTGAACAGAAAAAACAATGTTTAACCAGGCTACTTCAAACCTTCTGCAACAATCCACTTTGATCCACCTAACGGGTTGAAATCAAATGATGAAATCAAATGGGTTTCAATGTTCTGAGGGATGGATTTGGATGTAACGCTCTCAACAGGCTAAACATCTAAATGAGTGTTGATGCTGGGAGTTGTGAGAGGAGAGGTTGGGCTAGAGGCATGGCTACAGTTTCAGGAGTCACACAGACTCACTCAAAGCTGTGTCCGACACCAACACAGTCACTGCCGAGTCCAAGATAATGAACACTGACAGATGCTTGATCCTAGAGTCATCATTTAGTCACAGGAAAGAGGAACAGTCTTCATTGAGGTTGGTGTGTGCCTGGGTAGTAAAGTCTTCAATAAACCCACAGGGTGGGTATATGAGGAACAGTCACTATTAGGACCATAGGTACGGTCTTTGACGGGATGACCACAGGATGACCACAGGCTGTGAAGTGGTCTCTGATACACAGTTATGTCTAATCGGTCTGGTCGCAAATTTCTGTGTGTACACTGGCACTGGGAGACTATTATATGTGTTGAGGGAAAGGGAAAAAGAGTGTGTCTCTCTCTGTGTGTCTGTGTGTGTGTCTCTGTGTGTGTGTGTGTGTGTGTCTCTCTCTCTGTGTGTCTGTGTGTGTCTCTGTGTGTGTGTGTGTGTGTGTGTGTGTGTGTGTGTGTGTGTGTGTGTGTGTGTGTGTGTGTCTCTGTGTGTGTGTGTGTGTGTGTGTGTGTGTGTGTGTGTGTTCCTCTCTCTGTGTGTGTTGGCTGTGGGTTAGGATAACTCTGGGTTATCCTCAGAGAGCTGAGTGGGATACCCCTGTCTATACATGAAGGTGAGAAGAAACAGTGCCACGTCGTGTGAACACCAATAGGCTGTGTGCGAGGTCACCGCCGACCAATAGCGGCTCTCCACCATGCCTTCTCGCAGCTCAAAGTCAATGCGCCTCTCCAACTCCACTGTAACACAAAGAAAGACAGAGTTAAAGCAAACACTTGTAATACTAGCCATAGATACTGTAACCAAACAGAATTAGAAAAGGAAATAGGAAAAGGACATAGTTCGTAGTAAAGTTCACTGCTGGTTTCCCATAACAATATGACGGGGCATACCTGGGTTTTTCAAACACTTTATATACGAACACTTGATTTAGCTTGAGTTTGTACTTTTGGTTATGTTACAGGGCAGAGTTTCTAGATGTCTTCATTATGATACAGGTTTGGTTATGTTACAGGGCAGAGTTTCTAGATGTCTTCATTATGATACAGGTTTGGTTATGTTACAGGGCAGAGTTTCTAGATGTCTTCATTATGATACAGGTTTGGTTATGTTACAGGGCAGAGTTTCTAGATGTCTTCATTATGATACAGGTTTGGTTATGTTACAGGGCAGAGTTTCTAGATGTCTTCATTATGATACAGGTTTGGTTATGTTACAGGGCAGAGTTTCTAGATGTCTTCATTATGATACAGGTTTGGTTATGTTACAGGGCAGAGTTTCTAGATGTCTTCATTCCAAGGAGGTTTTCTAGGCTACTGTGCTCTGGCTTCTTGGTTGTATTGCCGGGTTAATGTTAAAGCACTTTGTGACAACTGCAGTAATAAGGGTTTTACAAATACATTTGATTGGTTAATTGGTTGAATGATTGGTTGATTGATTATGCCTGACACACTAAATCAAGCACACCTCACGTATTTAGTATTTGCAATACATATTTGATCCAGGTCTGTGGGAGAGCAGTAGGGTAGGTGCTTCGGTTAAATAGATCTGTCATGCGATAATTGAAAAGACAACATTTCACTAACCGTTGGGCTAGTTGG
This sequence comes from Salvelinus alpinus, assembly GCF_045679555.1. Classification (NCBI taxonomy): domain Eukaryota; kingdom Metazoa; phylum Chordata; class Actinopteri; order Salmoniformes; family Salmonidae; genus Salvelinus; species Salvelinus alpinus. Next base: position 14,814,210 of record NC_092093.1, on the reverse strand, counting down.
ACACATTTTCTACTAGCCCGGTCTGAAAAGTACTAGCCACGGGCTAGCTTGATTTCCATCCCTGATACGTACATGTGGTGTTGTCCAGGATAGCTGAGGTGGACCGAGATATGGAGGACTCTATTTCCCTTGTCTCCTCTACTACAGGTAACTTCTCTAACTCCGTAGCCACACCCTCCTCTCCTGATACGGCATTATCCACCTCCAAGACCCCGCCCTCTGAATCGGAAGGCTCCTCCTCCACGTTGCCCACCTGACCACTTGAGCGTGAGAAGCGGGAGAAGAAGATCCCGCCAATGCCTTTCCCGAGACTGGCCGCACCTGCCGACATGGAGAACACAGTGAAACTCAAAGACAGACAGACACACACACACATACAAACACACATACACACATACATACAAACACGCATATCACACACCATGTGATACACACAATCACATGGAGCAGCACAGCACAGGACAACACATATCAATCAACTAATGTGTCCTCACAGATATAGGCAGGAAAACCCAATAACATTTATACTGTACATAGCACACCCACGCATTTACAAATCATTACCTTAGATTTGGTCCTATACAGCAAAGTGTTCTTTAAAAAAATATGATCTAATCCTGAATAAAGGAAATATATGAATCAGAGGACCTCTAGTGTCAATCCTTGTTAAAAGACTTAATTGCTCTCCATTGATTTGTTGAGGCTGTGTTTTCTGGACAGTGATTCAGCTATGCAAGCTTCTTCTGTTTCAGCTAGATCAAATGACATCTTTCCACGCAATTACATATAAACAAAAGTATGTGGACACCTGCTCGTCGAGCATCTCATTCTGATATCCTGGGCATTAATATCGAGTCGGTCCCCCACTTTGCTGCTATAACAGCCTCGACTCTTCTGGGGAGGCTTTTCACTAGATGTTGGAACATTTCTGTGGGGACTTGCTTCCATTCAGCCACAAGAGCATTAGTGAGGTCGGGCACTGATGTTGGGCGATTAGGCCTGGTTTGCAGTCGGCATTCCAATTCATACCAAAGGTGTTCAAGGGGGTTGAGGTGAGGGCTCTGTGCAGGCCAGTCAAGTTCTTCCACACCGATCGACAAACCATTTCTGTATAGACCTCGCTTTGTGCACGGAGGCTTTGTCATGTTGAAACTGGAAAGGGCCATCCCCAAATTGTTGCCACAAAGTTGGAAGCACAGAAATGGTCTGGCATCCGCCAAACCTAGATTAGTCTGTCGGACTGCAAAATGGTAAAGCGTGATTCATCACTCCAGAGAATACGTTTCCACTGCTCCAGAGTTCAAGGGCGGCAGGCTTTGCACCACTCAAGCCGGCGCTTGACAATGTCACATTGTGATCTTAAGCTTGTGTGTGGCTGCTCGGCCATGGAAACCCATTTCATGAAGCTCCCGACTAACAGGTCTTGTGCTGACGTTGCTTCCAGAGGCAGTTTGGAACTCGGTAGTGAGTGTTACAACCGAGGACAGACAATTTTTACACACTACACGCTTCAACACTCAGCTGGCCCGAGGCTGAGCCTTTGTTGCTCCTAGACGTTTCCACTTCACAATGACAGCATTTACAGTTGACTGGGGCAGATCTAGCAGGGCAGAAATTTGACGAACTGACTTGTTGGAAAGGTGGCATCCTATGACGGTGCCACATTGAAAGTCACTGAGCTCTTCAGTAAGGCCATTCTACTGCCAATGTTTGTCTATGGAGATTGCATGGATGTGTGCTCGATATAATACACCTGTCAGCAACAGGTGTGGCTGACATAGCAGAATCCACTAATTTTAAGGTTTAATACTTTTGTGTATGTGGGTGGGTCTGTCCTTGACTAAACCCAAACAGCCCACTCTCTCCACTATGACCTAACAAAAGAAGGCGATTTCAGGAAAGTCCAAAATAAAAAAACAACAAGATAAACAAAGAGCAAAGTCTAAATAACAAGGAGATAAAAATAAAGAATCTGACACAGAAAGTCCCTATGTCTCTCCCTTCCTCCCCCCTCTCTCTCCCGCTCCCTCTCTCACCCATAATGCTGGCTTTCCCCAGGTTTGTGATGGACTCTCCGTAGTGTCTTCGGGTCTGAGGGGGGGAGGTACAGGGGCTGGGGAGGCTCTCCGTGTCCGAGATGGATGCTCTCTCCTTCAGTGCAGGGTTGAGCAGCGTGGGACGGATCTGGTCGTACGGTGTCGGACTACATGTGTTATACCTGTAGAACCCGGTCACAATATACACATGTCATTCACAAACATGGAAATTCCTGATTCATACAACACTGCTCCAGGGGTGCTGCTCTGCCGCCGATTATTTGCTGTTCCCAATCTGTTAGTGTTAGTGTTAGTGTTAGTGTTAGTGTGTGTGTGTGTGTGTGTGTGTGTGTGTGTGTGTGTGTGTGTGTGTGTGTGTGTGTGTGTGTGTGTGTGTGCTGACTGTAAATATTCAAAATATTTACAAAAATAAAATATTCAAAATAACATATTAAATTCACTACTCACCAGTGTAACTCATTCTGACCTATTCTTCTCAAACATACTCAATCCACTACTCACCAGTGTATTTGGACAGGTGAAATGTTACTGTAGTTCTTTAAGATCAGTGGCTCCAATCGGTAAGCCTGAAAATACAGCCATAGGCATCATTAAGCACATCCATCATGCAATCAGCAATCTTGATACTGGAACCCAGAACCAAATCTTGCTGCGCTAGCTAGCTAGCCGCTTGATGTGATTCTGAAGGCGGAAATGGCAGCTGAGCCTCTACCAAAGCTCTTCCCCTTTCACCTTCCAATCCTTTATCGGTACAGTATACTTCAGCATACCATCAGTGACTGACTGCATGACTGAATGACTCTACTGTCTGGTTCAGTTGGTTGGCTCACCACAGGGTCGGTAGGATGAAAGACGTTGAAGAGACGTTGGCAGATGGATTTGGGTAAGATGTGATCCTGAGTCACGTTGTTCCCCGGTCGGATCCCTCGTAACGCCAAGAACACGGCAAGGGGAGAACCCATGCAGAAAAAGTTCTCCACCTAGAAGCAAATAAACGGCGCAGAGAACATCAGAGGATGACAAAGGGTTCATTCCCAGCTCAGTAGGTCTGTCACAACAATTAGAAGGAATGGAATAAAGAATATGTCAACGTCACCTTAAATTTCAAGGCTGAAGAAGAGCCTTCAGATGACGGGGATTGCAACCCAGCAAACTGATTTTCCAAATCTCGTAACCTTTTAGACATGAATGCAACACAACATTATCACACAACTATAAATTAACATTAACATTTAACACTGGGGACAAATTACAGTGGGCGACTGAGTGACCACTGTGTTCATCCGTTTGGTGCCTAATGAATATGACCCTGGCTAGTGAGTGTCTACCTACCTGAGTCGTGTGAGTCTCATCTCCTCTTGTAGTTGACGCCCCTGACAGCTCGGCCAGCGCTCTTGCATCACCTCGGGTTCGGCCCATAGTTCTTCATGACGGAAGTGTACCGGATCCCAGCCTGTCATGATGTCGAAGGTTATGACACAACCCAGGGAGTGGGACACGATGGACACCTTGCCACTCTCCCCAAACTCAGGGTTCCGCATGCAGAAGAGGCTGTAGAGACGATTCAGCTCCTGAGTTAGACCCTTAGTGATCTACAGAAACAAACAGTGGGACCAATTAGATTTTGTGTGTGGCTGAGAGTGATTTCTGTGTGGGACTGTTCAATGCAACACATGATAAGTGTGTGTGTTTGTGTGTATCTGTGTATGTTTGTGAGAGGATCTCACCTCGTCTCTGTACAGAGGGCTGGTGTAGTACATGATGTCCATGGCACTGCTGTTGAGCATGTCCCTGAGTCCACGAACCTTGTCTGGAGTGATGGAGTCCACCGTGTCTACAACCATCACACACACACACACACACACCACACACACACACCACACACACCACACACACACACACACACACACACACACAGTCATCAACAAAGAACACATTTCAACCCGTCTGGTGAGAAGCCCAGTCCAATACAGCATGTACAGTAAATAACTGTTGTATTGTTGTCATGCGTTACGGCTAAAGCACAAACAGACCAGTGGGTTCACAGGTTAAGTTGTTTGTCTTCATTACACAACAACAGCTGTTACTGCATTTACCTCTTAGAACAAATTGAAAGTGAGGTCCAAAGTAGATGTGGAAAAATATTACACAAGCAATGTTACTCACATGATAAAAACAGACACCACACCCTGCAATCTATGCTACCACAGACAATGTTTCCACCACTTAGGTGTTCAATTAATGCTACCACAGACAATGTTTCCACCACTTAGGTGTTCAATCTATGCTACCACAGACAACGTTTCCACCACTTAGGTGTTCAATCTATGCTACCACAGACAATGTTTCCACCACTTAGGTGTTCAATCTATGCTACCACAGACAATATTTCCACCACTTAGAAGTTCAATCTATGCTACCACAGACAATGTTTCCACCACTTAGAAGTTCAATCTATGCTACCACAGACAATGTTTCCACCACTTAGGTGTTCAATCTATGCTACCACAGACAACGTTTCCACCACTTAGGTGTTCAATCTATGCTACCACAGACAACGTTTCCACCACTTAGGTGTTCAATCTATGCTACCACAGACAGCGTTTCCACCACTTAGGTGTTCAATCTATGCTACCACAGACAATGTTTCCACCACTTAGGTGTTCAATCTATGCTACCACAGACAATGTTTCCACCACTTAGGTGTTCAATCTATGCTACCACAGACAACGTTTTGACCACATAGGAGTGCAATAGGTCACAAAGTGAGAGTGGCCACACATACCTCCATCCAGGCACAGTTTGGACCTCCACTCCACAGGAAGGAACTCCACGTGTCCTGTGGAACGATCTGAGAAATGCTTCTCCTCCATCTTTCTAGCAGCCTCCCTCATCCTATAGACGAGTAATGGCACAGACACAGATCCACATTAAGAAAAAATACATCACCAAGAATATTTGGTCATATTTCCTATGAATACCCTCTTTCTGAAGCATTATACATGCATTATTAATGCATCAAAATGCAAAACATACAGTTTGTGACTACCACATGAAGCTGGTTGACAGAATGCAAAGAGTGTGCAAAGCTGTCATCAAGGCAAAGGGTAGCTACTTTGAAGAATCTCAAATATAAAACATATTTTGATTTGTTGAACACTTTTTCGGTTACTACATGATTCCATATGTGTTATTTCATAGTTTTGATGTCTTCACTACTATTCTACAATGTAGAAAATAGTAAAAATAAAGAAAAGCCTTGAATGAGTAGGTGTGTCCAAACCTTTGACTGGTGCTGTAGGTGATAATAATTGCTCATTAACAATGGTTCCGTGAGGACCTTAGATTTAATCCTCCAATGTTTGGTATACTTTCTCATACTCTGCTCACTTTCCCCATAATATTACTATATTATAAACATATTAGATTGTATAAAACCCGTTGACAGGGTCTGAGAGAGTTTTATACTATATCGTCACTGAGTTCCTTGTTCCTGTAACTCACATGCTTGTGTTCCTGATGATGCGGCCCTGGTCCATCTTCTGACCAATCCCGTGCACCACAAAGACGATGTGTGTTGTTTCGGGCGGGGTGTCCTCGGGCGCTGCCTCCTCCACATAGCCCCGATGGAGACGCGTCCCACTACTGCCAGCTGAGGAGGAATTAAACCAGCTCTTTTACCATATACAAGAGCACATGGAAACCCAGGGAAACCCAGGGAAACACAGGGAAACCCAGGGAAACCCAGGGAAACACAGGGAAACACAGGGAAACCCAGGGAAACCCAGGGAAACACAGGGAAACACAGGGAAACAGGGAAACCCAGGGAAACCCAGGGAAACAGGGAAACTCAGGGAAACTCAGGGAAACTCAGGGAAACTCAGGGAAACTCAGGGAAACCCAGGGAAACACAGGGAAAAGCAGGGAAACGCAGGGAAACACAGGGAAACCCAGGGAAACAGGGAAACTCAGGGAAACCCAGGGAAACAGGGAAACTCAGGGAAACCCAGGGAAAAGCAGGGAAACACAGGGAAACCCAGGGAAGGGCAGGAAGACACGCTGGAGAAAACCAACTGACAACATTATACCAGAGTTGACAACCGAACGGTACAAAAGATCACCCATTCTCTGCTCATTAATGAGTCACTCAATAAATTGCTGGATGTTTTAATTTTTTGTTGTTGTTGTCATCCTCCTATCCATTTCATATGTTGTATGCGCATGGATTTCACTTTGTATTGAACGCCATATTAGTGTAAATAAAAACTTGAACTTGATTAGCCTACTGTAACTGTACAGTTATGTAGTACCAAAACAAAGTATTTGAGCAAATCCCACAAAAGTCTGCTAGTTCTTAGTCAGGATCGTTATGAGATGATGAGACATTATAAGGGGTTCATACATGCGTATGACAAGTCTTACAATACATTATAACCATTATAGGATGCATTGTACCTGCAGGTTTTAAGTAAGGTGTTACACACCATATTGTAGGCAGTGGAACACAGAGGATTCCTATTTCATGTCAGTGGGGATACAAACCTTTGGAGAAGCCCAGTCTCTGGGTGACAGTGCGTGCGATCTTGGAGGTGGTGGCATCACTGTAGAGATACACCTCGTCCACACTGTGCCAGTCCACATGGCTTCGGCTCAGTTTCAAACTCTGGATTGCTGGAGGAAGACGAGGAACAGTAATTAACACAGACCTATTGACTTCATTCTGTTCATGTGAATTAAGTCTCCAGTGACGTTTGGAGAAGTCCCACTTGCACGCACTTAAACAGTAGTCGTGTTCAGTAGTTACTAAATGGAAGAAAATGGTCCCAAACAGATATGAACTTGTCCAATAAGAATCGCTTGTTTTTCTTTTCTGCAAGCAAAAAGCTTTAAAACATGTTCCTAAGGCGTACCCTAATGAACATGACACAGCTGTCATGTATGTCGTCAATCTGCCATTTTTCCTTCCATTTTTACTATGAGAGTTTGTATTCACTTTCAGGTGAACCTCTGAATGTCCACCTGGTTTCGATGGAGCTCGGCTAAAACAAGCTCAGCTGACCAGAGCTTTCTTTGTGACCCTGGCCTAAATGGTTTGACAGTAAAGAAAGACAGCCTACACACAGTATAGTGACTCACTTACTGTAGTGCTGAACAGTAGCCAGTGTTGTCTGTAGTTAGGTACAGGGACAATGAAAGCACTTCGGAGCAGCATATGCCATGTGCTTTTGCTTAGCCATGTGCAATGTTCTAGCTATGTTTTGTTCTTTCTATATTCAAAGTGTTTGTTTTTGGGTGCAGAACCAGTGGGGTGTGTGTTCATTCATATCATTCACATATTCCCTTCATCGACACTGTCACAACCGACGCCCCACACGGCGGCACGCCCATGTCCCACTTGCCATTGAGTCCATCCACTTTACCATCCTTGTTGTCCACTGTGGTGGTCACCACTTCAATGGCGGCCTCGTAGGTCTCCCTCGTCTGGTGCCCCCTGAAACGGGCAAGGTGCTCCAGCTCGATGAGGTCACTCTCGTCCTCCTCAAGGGGAAGCCACGTGCCGTCGACGAACCACTGACCCCTCATCACGGCAATACAGTCCTGCTCTGTGGACATACAGAGGGATTACATTGTGGTTATGGTGATGTCGGTGCAACTCTATTGAATGGGCAGTATCAGTTGCTCAATCTGTGCTCTGACAGGTTTGGGACTGTTATGGCAGCCGTGTTGAATAGAACTGGGGATCGGTGTGATATAATCAGGATTAACATGACAAACAGTGAGGGAGAGAAGAATTGTATATAGTGATAAGAACAGGCTACTCACGGTTCCAGTAGACGGGGTAACATTCTTTGTCTTTGACGTCCACTTCGTAGAGACCACCTCTGACGCAAACAGCCTCAACGTTTACACTTATGGAATCCAGGTCGAGTTCATCTTTCTCCCATTCTCTGTCCCCTCCAAACTCTGCGTCCCCTGTCGCCGTCTCTGCTTGAACAGCTCCCCCGTGTGCCACATCTACCAGTTGGGGCTCGGAACCCGTGGCCGACTCACTGGCATCCTCTTGTTCGGTGGTGGGACTCCGACATTTGACCTTGCAAGGATTTAGTTCACATAATTTGCGGTAAATGACTTCAATTTTCAAAGAGTCGTGGCCAACAAATGGCTTCCATGTTCTCTTGTCCTCTTTGTAGAACCATCGCACTTCCTCTGGTCCCAGCTCGGTGACGACCTCCCCGCGGTGCCTGGAACTGGTGGAGCGGTTACGTTTCTTTGTAGTCACATTCCCATCACTTTCGGTGTAGTTCAGGTCGTTTGTGATATCCAAATAGTCTGTCCCCGAGTCGGGGAGAGGATGATAGCCCGAGTAAGCTTCCTCCACTAGGCCCAATAGCATGCTGTCCTGAGATAAACGGTGATCGCCTAGCAGCAGCGGAGGCAGGTGTATTTCCAAGCCGGACTGGACCGAGTCCATCTCCCCGTGTATATTCTCTCCCATCGGGTCCTCGTAGCAGGTCACAAACACATCATTGGCCATATCCCAGTCATTGCTGGTCACGGAATTATTATCCGAGCTCAGTTGACAGGTCGACTTTATGTCCTTAAAATTGCTCATGACTTGACAAAAAAAGAGCCTATTGTCTAAATAAACAATATAGTCTAGCCTACGTCCTCAACCTTATTTCTGTGCCTTTTGCTTGCCTACTGGTTTGTCATAGATAGGTCCAGGACTAACGGTTTCAAAACCTTCTCCTTGCTTATTACCACAAATGCCACCATCTGTGCACCGGTTCATCCACTCTCCCAGAAATAGGCTACCGAAATTGAGACTTTTTGAAATGATTGAAAGATAGATCTACCGGCAGGAACAAAGTGGGACTCTGGGGAGGCTATCTGTTCACCTATTGTATTCGCCTTTCCTATCTGCGGTTTGCTTACTACAGATGGTCGACTAAGTGCTCCTCCCAAATGCGCGAAAAAATGCGCATGAGGGTATGTGCACAGGACACCGTAGTGACGGAAGTGCCTGCTATGGAGGATACGAATGTATTTTTTATTCACGGGTTTGATCATAAATCGGTTTATTTATCGTTAGCCAGATTAAAAATGGCAGCCGTGTTTCTAGTTATGTTGTATGAATATTCTCCTTTATTTTACATTAGTGTCATATCCTTATGTTTCGTTGTTACCGCCGCCATGGTCCTCGGCTGGTAGGTTTATCAAATTGCCTTGACAACAACATTAGGCTATGGTTATTAAATGAAGGGCTTATTTTAGCCTACACATAATGTTGCTAGCTATCTGTCGTATCTGTGCCGAAATTTAGAAGTCAGTCATGTTTATATTCTGTTCAGTAAAGTCCAATTCCTCCTCTCTTTCGCTGTAATAAAGATGGCAAAAGGCGTTGATCGTTTGACAGCACACCATTATTGCTACATTGACACCTCACGTGACAAAAATACAGTGACGCAATGTTCGGCACGCGAGAAAATGAAACATTGTGGCGTTGGATAAACATGGGACTCCGGAAACTGGAACATAGTGACATTGCCTCTGAAGTGAACTGTAATGTTCACTTTTCTGCACTGTTGTCTACTTCTTTTATTATAACATTAAAGTGGTTGGCAGAATTTTGTAATTAATTTATAATGTTCTACACAAATTGCCATACTTTTCATAAGGTTGGCTATTAGAGAGCATTTATTTTTTATATATCATCCCCAAAAATGGGATGATATAAACTTTTATTTAAAAAAATGGTGTGCGTGCAATATCAATTTGTCAAGTTGTTATGTAGGCGACTTCGAAAATCTCGTCTGATCTCTTATACACACAACATAATGGAATATCTCCATTCAAATGTTCTGTGCTGTTCCACCTCATCCCCCATAGGTTTGGTTTCGATGTCCCAGTGATTCTTCGTAGCTCTGATGAGACTGAGTCAGTCTTGCCTGTCCCAGAGAAGAGGATGGTTCAGGTGACCAACCCCTTTGCCCTGGAGATGGGGACCTCTGGGGTGGCCTCTGTGACTGGTAAGAGAGCATACAAGGACAGTTATAATGCAACACACAACACATAGGGCCAGATTCCTGGACCCAGATTAACCCTCCAGGTCCAAAAAGCTATTTCACTGGACATTCCAGGGAAACGGGCCCATATAGTATAGTGTTATATTAGGTCTATGCCCCATACTATGTTATAGGTGTGCCGCCATCAATTATATATAAATGTAGATTTTATTGCATATTATAAACTGGGTAGTTTGGGTCCTGGATGCTGATTGGATGAAACAAAAATACTTGTGTACTGTACTATTTATGGTTGTAACCAGTTTATTATAGCAATAAGGCACCTCAGGGTTTTGAGATATATGGTCAATATACCACGGCTAAGGGCTGTTCTTAGGCACAACGCAACGGGGAGTGCTAGGACACAGCCCTTAGCCATGGTATATTGGCCATATATCACAAACCTCTGAGGAGCCTTACTGCTATTATTTTTTATTTAACCTTTATTTAACTAGGCAAGTCAGTTAAGAACAAATTCTTATTTTCAATGACGGCCTAGGAACAGTGGGTTAACTCCCTGTTCAAGGGCAGAACGACAGATTGTACCTTGTCAGCTCGGGGATTCAAACTTGCAACCTTTCGGTTACTAGTCCAACGCTCTAACCACTAGGCTACTATACGGTCTGATATACCACGGCTTTCAGCCATCAGCATTCAGGGATCGAACCACCCAGTTTATAATAAAGCAATAAGGTACGGGGGGGTGTGGGGGGGTATATGGCCTAAGAACAGCGTTGCGTTGTGCATTAGAACAGCCCTTAGCCGTGGTATATTGGTCATATACCACAAACCCCAGAGGTGCCTTATTGCTAGTATAAACTGGTTACCAATGTAATTAGAGAAGAAAGAATAAATGTTTTGTAATACTTTGGTATACGGTCTGATATACCACGGCTGTCAGCCAATCAGCATTCAGGGCTCGAACCACCCAATTTATAATGGCATTGCGTTGCACTTAAGAACATCCCTTAGCCGTGGTATATTGGCCATATACCACACCCCCTCGGGCCTTATTGCTCAATTATAAACGGGGTGGTTTGAACCCTGAATGCTGATTGGCTGACAGCTGTGGTATAACAGACCGTATATCACAGGTATGACAAAACATATACTTTTACTGATCTAATTTAGTTGGTAACCAGTTTATAATAGCAATAAGGCACCTCGGGGGTTTGTAGTATATGACCAATATACCATGGCTAAGGGCTGTATCCAGACACTCTGTGATGCGTCACTCTTAAGAACATCCCTTAGCCGTGGTATATTGGCCATATACCACACCCCATCGGGCCTTAATCATTCAATCAACAATGAATCATTCATTATCTTCCTCCTTTCAGAGGGTGTGTCCCTGCATCCATGCTGCCTGGAGCCCTGTGTGCTGAGCTGTTACTGGGGTTGTGGTGTCCATGCCCTCCAGGGGGCGCTACAGACCCACCAACATGGCCCCAGCAGGCTCAGCACACCACAACAGTTCCAGGAAGCCCTGCACTTCCAGTACCACCACTGCCAAAGTTTCCAGTATCCTTCTCAGGGGCTATAATCTGATAATCTGTGTCATTGTTGCTTCCTTAGTTTAGTATTATTAGTACATGTTTTGTACATGTGATGGTCCGATTTGATATTCAGGTTCTAGAATATATTGTTATGTTATGTTTATCCTTTATGATATATCGCAAGTTTCATTGATGTATTATGATATATCATGATATTTAATCATTGTGATATTTAGATGTTACGCTAAGATTGAGGATGGATGGAGTACATGCAAGGCTAATTAATGTCTTTCATCATGTTCAGTTTCATCATGTATTTCACCCCTTAACCAAAACCTCAGTATCAGTGGAGAGGACAGAGAGGAGCACTACAGCGAGATGCCAGCTGAACTGAGGATCACTGATTTTGGTCATTTGCCACGGGAACGTTATCCCCTGGTGGCTCTCCTCACACTGGCTGAGCCTGAAGCCAGGGACACATACAACATTGTGAGTATGACTGTCATGGTAACACTTGAACATGTGTAAGCTGGAAGTAGAAGCCTAAATGTTGTTGTCCATTAGTTTACTCCAATTAGGAGAGGGGTGGTAGGGTTAGGGGAACATAATGAAGGAAAATATATGAAAACAATAAACACCCCGGTAGGTGTGCTCAGTAAGTTTAACGGTACCTTCTCTGCGTGGGTCTTGACCTAGATGTGACACTCATTATCCCTCATGGTTCCTCTCTCTCAGGCCGCCAGTGTCACCGTAGTCCATGTTCCAGATGACAAATACAGCCTGTCGGCACGGATCCTGTTTCAATACCTCCTCACGGCACAAGGGAACATGTATGAGTTAAAGGTATAGCTTTGTTTCTTTATTCATCATTTATTCATCCAGTCCCATTGAAACAGGAATATATGTTTCTATGGAGTGGGCAAGGGCTCAGTGAGATTACAGTAGCCTGTCATTACTTTCTTCTGATATTTGATTGTGTTCCATTATCCATACTAGCTTTCCACTTAGAATGCAGGCCAATACATTGCTTTCTTCTTAGTGGTATGCTATTGTAGATATTGGAATAAATTGTTGGCTGTTAAGAGCATGTCTGATGCTGGCAGTTGACGTTCTCATAAATGCAATGGTATCTGTTGTCTGTTTCCTCCTCCAGTCACTCTTTATGTCAGCTGAGAGCATGGGGTTGTCAGGGGCGACTGACCCCGCCCCTAGCACAGAGATACCACCAGAACGACAGGAAAGAGAACATGGAAGGGAGGAAGAGGAGAAGACACCAGGAATGGAAGATGAAGAGGAGTGGTCAGAGGAGGGAAAAGCCAAAGACTGTGTTGTGTGTCAGAATGCACCTGTTAACCGTGTTCTGCTACCCTGCAGGCACGCCTGTGTGTGTGACGGCTGTGTCCATCGCTTCCAACACTGCCCCATATGCAGAGCTTTCGTATTGGAGTCGTTTGCCCTGTTCCAGAATTCCCCTATGGAGGAGGAAGATGAGGAAGAATGAACTGTGATGTAGCAGGTCAATGTCATTAGAGTAGCTGTATGGTGGCCAGGATGTGCATTATCACTATAGGTGCTGGTCCAATACAGATATAATAGTACCGTTTCATGGGAATCAGTGTTTATCATAGAATGGATGTGATATGGTTTTACGCCAAAGTCATCTATTGGACACTTCAAACTGTTGTAGGGCTGTGAGCATATACATTTCATTTTATCACGTTGATAGTTGTGGTGTAAACTATTCCTTGAACTGTTTGTAAACAATGTATGTAGATATGGAAAACTTACTATTTGTTTTTATGTGTAATGTATAGATGTATTTTATTTATTATCAATATACCATATATTAAGTTGTTTTTCTTTTTCTCCTGAGCATTGATCGTTTGTAGGGACGGAAATGATTAATTACATTTTTTGGAAATTGGCGAAGAAGCCAAACCAGGCATCACAGCTTTATCGAGGTAAAAAACAGCATAACAGTGATCAGTATGATAAAGTTTTTAATATGGCATACTCCTTTTGTATGCTTTTACAGATACCGCCGCTTCAATGGCAACAGTATTTATTGTCTCGTTAATATAATCCTAAATACTGGGCAGAAATGTAACACTACAAGAGGGTAGAGACACAATGTATGCATGTCCCATATCTGTAGCTGTTCTGAGGTCACTTCTTGGCAACTCTATAGAAATGGTTCTCTGATAAGAACAGATCCCTAATCCACTTTTCCCCCAAGAAACCTTTCTGCATCATACAACTTGGCAAAAAAAATGGTGAGAAAAAGGAATAAAAACGGGTTTTTACTGGTGAGAACGCCCCAACAGCAAACCTCCCCACGTTCACATATAGAAATAAAGATATAGGAATTTATATGGGCTTATAGTCCAGCTTGGATTCAAGCTTCTTCGAATCGGCCACCTTGCGAACCGCCTTCATGAAATCCTCTTGAGTGACGTACTCGTGATCGGTACGGATCGCAAACATACCTGGTAGACAGAAAAAGACCAGACTTAAGCAGATCAAAATGCAGTTGGATTCAAGAAAAATCAGTTTTTGTCAAGCTAGACTGATAATGTACGAGTTAGTCATGACAGCTACCTGCTTCAGTGCAGACGTTTCTCAAATCGGCTCCGTTGAAGCCATCCGAAAGCTTCACGATCGCTTCGTAATCTGAGAAGAAAAAAAGCCAACATCTGTTAAAAGGAAACAGTACCAGAAATCTAAAACATGACTTAAACCTAATATGTCCCAGCTGTGTTCAAATCAACACACCTATCTCTCCGTGTTTGGTGATGGGGCCAGAGTGGATCTTCAGGATGTCCAAACGGGCCTGTTCATTGGGTAGCTCAACGTCTGTTGGAACAGTAGAAATAATCACGTGTCACTCTTTTCATACCATAGAGATTTACATGTGTTACTACCTGTTTGTAAAAAGAAGGAAGTGGAGGGAGATCATTGTGACCCTATGTCCCAAAGGGGATAAGGTACTGTATGGCTCAGTTGGTTCAGCATGGCCCGTGCAACGTCAGGATTGTGGGTTCGCGTCCCGGCGGCACCCATGCGAAAAATGTATGAAGCATGACTAAGTCCCTTTGGATAAAAGTCTACTTAATGGCATATATTATAATATGATGAGTAAGTATGAGGCAGACTGGGTGATGATGGACAGAGAGATGAGGAAGAACCTACGGATCTTTCGGTCCAGTCTGCCGGGACGCAGCAGCGCGGGGTCCAGGGTGTCAGGCCGGTTGGTGGCCATGATCATCTTGACTCTGTGCAGGGTGTCAAAGCCGTCCATTTGGTTCAGCAGCTGGGTGCACACAGAGATAAGACGGTTAAAATCCAATTCAGTGAGGATTATCTGCCATGGATCCTAATAATGTTAAACACCTTACAGTAATACCCTTCGCTTATTGAAATGCCAGTCAAGCTTACTGCAAGCTACACGTCATTGAGTTGTCTTATCTTCAACATCCCCACAATATATACTGTACGGACCAAGCCAAAGAACCAGGTCTTTCCCCAAATAAATGTTTTATTGAACCATCATTCTCATAGAAAGCAACGTTTGTTGAACAATATCAATTCTATGTAACATATCTAAGTGTTATGGTCGCTCATTTTACCTCCATCAGAGTCCTCTGGATCTCTCTGTCAGCTGACGTGCCCTCTGAAAACCTTCGGCCACCTTGGAGAGAAAAACAAGTATTTAAATTACAACACATTCCCAGTTCCCAGACACTGCACACAATGCTGAGCAAAGGGAGAAGGAATAGATATGGCATCAGGGTTCAGAATGCTTAGCCTGGACCCAGAACTGTTTGTGCTGTATAGCCAACTGGTTGACAACGACCATAGCAGTTGGCTATGCAGTGCAAACTGATCTGGGGCCAGGCTACAGCTCAGGATGCTCACCGATGGCGTCTATCTCATCCATAAAGATTATGCAGGGTTGGTGGTCCCTGGCGTAGTTGAACATCTCCCTGATGAGCCTGGCGCTCTCTCCAATGTACTTATCCACAATGGAGCTGGACACAACCTGCCACAGGGGTACACAGTGTCAGCCAAGTTTTTCAAAGAATGGTGAAGAGAGTCAGAAAGGCCAGTGGAGTTAAACAAAGTGTAGCCTACTAGTCACCTTGAGGAAGTTACAGTCCATCTGACTGGCCACCGCTCTGGCCAGAAGAGTCTTTCCGGTGCCTAATCAAAAGATAAATGCATAAAGAAAATCTATGAATAAACCCTCAGGACCTCAGTGACGTAACTTATTTGCATTATTCAGGGTGAATCTCAAAAGTCTTTCTGTGATTTGCAGCACCCTTTATTCCTGGACGACCTTCTCAAAACACATTGGAGGAGAAGGTGCGAGGGGCGTGACCTTAGATATTCTCATCCAATGTGTTTTGAGAGGTAGGTGAAGGAATCAAGGACATGAGAAATCAAGGAAACACTTGAGATTCAGCCTCGGTCTAGAGTGAAATCCTGCTAGATAGTGACTTACCTGGAGGTCCGTAGAGCAGGCAGCCCTTTGGAGGGATAATCCCCACCCTCAGGAATAGCTCAGGGTTGGTCAGGGGCAGCTCAATCACCTGGAACACAGGGGGAAGGTCATATATAAAACCTGACTGGCTCAGGAAAAACATGTACCCCCATTTTCTAAGAATATCATAAGTGTAATGTAGGATGTGCAAGAAGTACCTCTCTCAGTTCACGGATCTGCTCGGCCAAGCCCCCGATCTCTGAGTAGGAGATGCTGCCTGGGTCTTCATGGGACATGTTGTACACCAAGGGGTCCACCTCTCTGGGCAGATATCTGAGGTGGGGAAGGGACATGTTAACTGCCATCACCAGCAACATTTAAGGCTGACATACCTTTTACTTGGAACATTTTGTTTCAGTAGACTGAATTGACAGTTGCTCAATGGCTGTGAGTGTGTGTGTGTGTGTGTTAGGATTTTGAGCATGCGTGCGTGTACAGTGCCTACCTCATAATGGTGAGGGTGGTCATGTCCAGGGCCACTCTTGTGCCTGGTTTGAGCTGCGATTTATCCAGCTGTGTGAAAATGACAGATAGATGAGCTCCATTACAATCATGGAGAGGTGACACTTACACTCACTGAAAGTAAATAAATGCTGATGATACAAGGGCACGTCATGGCTCAAGACTTACTTGTCTGCGGCAGCCAACAACATAGCGAGGTCCATTGGTTGCCTTGACAATGACTGAAGACAGGAAGAGAACGAACATGACATAATATGTAATGCCGAAGGGTCAGACCTATATGACCTAGGTATATAATGAGTCATAAGACGATTGTAATGTTACAACTTACATTTCTCCTCTGTCAGCTGTTTGAGCACTTCACCGACAATCTGCATAAGTATTACAATAAGTTGCAGTTAAAATCCATTCTTTATGATAAGGAGACAATTTTAGCACACTATTGCTTATCAATAAATAATGTTGTGTGAATACACAATTTTACCTGACCAACACTTTGTAAGGCCTTCAGGTCATTTTCAGATTTTTCATATTGTTTTGTCTGTTCCTTGAGCTGTTCCCTCACTGAAAACACAGGATACAAGTATGAAATCAAGCTATGTAACGTTAGCAAGCTAGTTAACTTTAGCTAGAAGGTAGGGCTGTGCTCTGTTAGCTAACGTTAGCTGATCATTTGTTATTGTTTTAATGTTCTCAAGTTAAATTCTAACTACTATTGTTAGCTAGCGGTCTTGGCAAATAGCAGGTTAAATAGCTTGCTAAGCACAGCGAATACACTTCAATATACGGTTAACTGCAGCTGTTTTGGTAGCTAGCATTTTGCTAACGCGTTAGCCGGTTGTCATGACCATTCATTTCTATGGCCAACTCTACTGCATGACAAAGCGAGTTAGCCAACAACCGATTAGCTAACTGGTCATGTTGGTTATTTTAGTTAGATAACCCCTTTTATGTGTATTATTCTGAAATATTGGCAAAGACAAGCTAATACATCACTTACACTCTTTTAAACGTCCATCAATCTCTTTATGTTCAAGTAATCTTTTTCTGTAATCTTGAAGTCCCTTTTCTCTGGTGTCAGCCATTTTGCCTCTATGAATTATGGGAATTGTAAACTATTTCTTCTTCTACTTCTTCTTCTGTGGATTTTATATGGCGGTTGGCAACCAACTTTAAGGTGCATTACCGCCTCCAACTGGACTGGGGTGTGAACCAGAGACAGTGGCCTTCTGTGTCCCAGTCTCAGCCTTGTGACTACACTTTCCTCCCTTCTCTCTCGGCCTGAGGACCTCCCTGTCCCCACCTTTTCCTGGATCTTATACAGGTGTCTTCCCTTTCTCTCCTTGTTCCACAACTCTTGCCACTTATTTTTAACCACTGTTCTTATTAATCCCTTGGCTTCTGTTTTACTGATGGACAATTCCATCTCAACATTAGGATGTTTAAGAGCCTGCTTGGCAATAATATCCACTTCCTCATTCCCCTCTACTCCAACATGAGCTGGTACCCAGAGGAACATCACAAATATCTCCATCTGTTTCACCCTATACAAGCACTGCAAAACCTCATACAATAGATCCTGTCTGCTCTGTGACACAAATGAATGTAAGCTGTACAAATGAATCAGTGCTGCACAGAAGTCAGAGCAGATGACTACCCTGTCTGGCCTCACCTCCTCCACACACACTGCAGCCAATAGTATGACCAACAACTCCATTGTGTAAACAGATAAATGATCCGTTGCTCTTTTTGTCACTGACACCTTAAACTCAGGAACACTAAAGCTGCTCCTGTCCTCTCTATTTTGGGGTCCTTTTCATTATTATTTGTATTTATTTATTTATTTATTTATTTCACCTTTATTTAACCAGGTAGCCTAGTTGAGAACAAGTTCTCATTTGCAACTGCGACCTGGCCAAGATAAAGCAAAGCAGATCGACACATACAACAACACAGAATTACACATGGAATAAACAAACATACAATCAATAATACAGTAGACAAGTCTATTTACAGCATGTGCAAATAAGGTAGGATAAGGGAGGTAAGGCAATAAATAGGCCATGATGGCGAAGTAATTACAACATAGCAATAACAAAAAATTGGTAGATGTGCAAGTAGAGATACTTGGGTGCAAAGGAGTAAGATAAATAAATAAATACAGTATGGGGATGAGGTAGATTGGATGGGCTATTTACAGATGGGCTATGTACAGGTGCAATGATCTGTGAGCTGCTCTGACAGCTGGTGCTAGTGAGGGAGGTAAGAGTCTCCAGCTTTAGTGATTTTTGCAGAACGTTCCAGTCATTTGCAGCAGAGAACTGGAAGGAAAGGCGGCCAAAGGAAGAATTGGTTTGGGGGTGACCAGTGAGATATACCTATTGGAGCGTGTGCTACGGGTGGGTGCTACTATGGTGACCAGTGAGCTGAGATAAGGCGGGGCTTTACCTAGCAGAGACTTGTAGATGACCTGGAGCCAGTGGGTTTGGCGTCGAATATGAAGCGAGGGCCAGCCAACAAGAGCATACAGGTCGCAGTGGTGGGTAGTATATGGGGCTTTGGTGACAAAACGGATGGCACTGTGATAGACTGCATCCAATTTGTTGAGTAGAGTGTTGGAGGCTATTTTGTAAATTACATCGCCGAAGTCGAGGATTGGTAGGATAGTCAGTTTTACGAGGGTATGTTTGGCAGCATGAGTGAAGGATGCTTTGCTGCGAATTAGGAAGCCGATTCTAGATTTAATTTTGGATTGGAGATGTTTAATGTGAGTCTGGACGGAGAGTTTACAGTCTAACCAGACACCTAGGTATTTGTAGTTGTCCACATATTCTAAGTCAGAACCGTCCAGAGTAGTGATGCTGGACGGGAGGGCAGGTGCGGGCAGCGATCAGTTGATGAGCATGCATTTAGTTTTACTTGCATTTAAGAGCAGTTGGAGGCCACGGAAGGAGAGTTGTATGACATTGAAGGTTAGTTAACGGAGTGTCCAAAGAAGGGCCAGAGGTATACAGAATGGTGTCGTCTGCGCAGAGGTGGATCAAAGAATCACCAGCAGCAAGAGCAACATCATTGATGTATACAGAGAAGAGAGTCGGCCCGAGAACCGTGTGGCACCCCCATAGAGGCTGCCAGAGGTCCGGACAACAGGCCCTCCGATTTGACACACTGAACTCTATCAGAGAAGTAGTTGGTGAACCAGGCGAGGCAATCATTTGAGAAACCAAGGCTGTTGAGTCTGCCAATAAGAATGTTCTGATTGACAGAGTCGAAAGCCTTAGCCAGGTCGATGAATACGGCTGCACAGTAATGTCTCTTATCGATGGCGGTTATGATATCGTTTAGTACCTTGAGCGTGGCTGAGGTGCACCCATGACCAGCTCTGAAACCAGATGTCATAGCAGAGAAGGTACGGTGGGATTTGAAATGGTCGGTAATTTGTTAACTTGGCGTTCGAAGACCTTAGAAAGGCAGGGTAGAATAGATATAGGTCTGTAGCAGTTTGGGTCGAGAGTGTCTCCCCCTTTGAAAAGGGGGGTGACTACGGCAGCTTTCCAATCTATGGGAATCTCATACGATACGAAAGAGAGGTTGAACAAGCTAGTAATAATAGTTGCAACAATTTCGGCAAATAATTGTAGAAAGAGAGGGTTCAGATTGTCTAGCCCGGCTGATTTGTAGGGGTCCAGATTTTGCAACACTTGCAGAACATCAGCTATCTGGATTTGGGTGAAGGAGAAGTGGGGGAGGCTTGGGCGAGTTGCTGTGGGGGGTGGAGGGCTGTTGATCGGGGTAGGGGTAGCCAGGTGAAAGCATGGCCAGCCGTAGAAAAATGCTTATTGAAATTCTCAATTATAGTCGATTTATCGGTGGTGACA
Organism: Salvelinus alpinus; assembly: GCF_045679555.1. Classification (NCBI taxonomy): domain Eukaryota; kingdom Metazoa; phylum Chordata; class Actinopteri; order Salmoniformes; family Salmonidae; genus Salvelinus; species Salvelinus alpinus. Next base: position 14,793,711 of record NC_092093.1, on the reverse strand, counting down.
GTGTTTCCTAGCCTCAGTGCAGTGGGCAGCTGGGAGGAGGTGCTCTTATTCTCCATGGACTTTACAGTGTCTCAGAAAATTTTTGAGTTTGGGCTACAGGATGCAAATTTCGCTTGAAAAAGCTAGCCTTAGCTTTCCTTACTGCCTATATATATTGGTTCCTAACTTCCCTGAAAAGTTGCATATCACGGGGGCTGTTCGATGCTAATGCAGAACGCCACAGGATGTTTTTGTGCTGGTCAAGGGCAGTCAGGTCTGGAGAGAACCAAGGGCTATATCTGTTCCTGGTTAAACAAAAAATTGAATGAGGCATGCTTATTTAAGATGGTGAGGAAAGCACTTTTAAAGAATAACCAGGCATCCTCTACTGACGGGATGAGGTCAATATCCTTCCAGCATACCCGGGCCAGGTCATTTAGAAAGGCCTGCTCGCTGAAGTGTTTTAGGGAGCGTTTGACGGTGATGAGGGGTGGTCATTTGACCGCAGACCCATTACGGATGCAGGCAATGAAGCAGTGATTGCTGAGATCTTGGTTGAAAACAGCGGAGGTGTATTTGGAGGGCAAGTTGGTTAGGATGATATCTATGAGGGTGCCCGTGTTTACGGATTTGTGGTTGTACCTGGTGGGTTCATTGATAATTTGTGTGAGATTGAGGGCATCAAGCTTAGATTGCAGGATGGCCGGGGTGTTAAGCATGTCACAGTTTAGGTCACCTAGCAGCACGAGCTCTGAAGATAGATGGGGGGAAATCAATTCACATATGGTGTCCAGGGCACAGCTGGGGGCAGAGGATGGTCTATAGCAAGTGGCACCAGTGAGAGACTTGTTTCTGGAAAGGTGGATTTTTTAAAGTAGAAGCTCGAATTGTTTGGGTACAGACCTGGATAGTAAGACAGAACACTGCAGGCTATCTCTGCAGTAGATTGCAACACCGCCCCTTTTGGCAGTTCTATCTTGTCGGAAAATGTTTTAGTTAGGGATGGAAATTTCAGGGTTTTTGGTGGTCTTCCTAAGCCAGGATTCAGACACGGCTAGGACATCAGGGTTGGCAGAGTGTGCTAAAGCAGTGAATAAAACAAACTTAGGGAGGAGGCTTCTAATGTTAACGTGCATGAAACCAAGGCTTTTACGGTTACAGAAGTCAACAAATGAGAGCACCTGGTGAGTAGGAGTGGAGCTAGGCACTGCAGGGCCTGGATTAACCTCTACATCATCAGAGGAACAGAGGAGGAGTAGGATAAGGGCACGGCTAAAGGCTATCAGGACTGGTCGTCTAGTGCGTTCAGAGCAGAGAGTAAAAGGAGCAGGTTTCTGGGCGAGATAGAATAGATTCAAGGTATAATGTACAGACAGAAGTATGGTAGGATGTGAGTACATTGGAGGTTAACCTAGGCATTGAGTAATGACGAGAGAGATATAGATCCTTAGATCCATCTGTGAGTATATTAAAAAAGCATAGTATTGTGTTCTTAAATGTTCACTTACAACTGAATCTACTCCTTCCTCAACATCCCTTACCCTCTCAAGCAACCATAGATCTATCAGTGGTTGAGGGAGAAACAAAGGTGGGACAGCAGGAAGAAGCACAGAGGGACTAAACTCCCTCCCAAACAACCCCATCTCTCTCGCCATGCAATTGCCTATCCACCCATAGCTTGTATTCAGATTTTGTCCATGTTCCCAACACCCTCGGAGCACCTTTTTTCCGGATGTGTGACCTTATGTCCTTGTAGATTTACCCAATATGTCATGGCTAGAGGTTGTCTTCTTAACTTTACCGGCATCTCTCCCAACACTACCTGCATCGCTGCCACCGGGAGGTCCTGAGTGCTCCACATCATATTCTTAGGGCTTGGGACTGGATAACAGCTAGCTTTATGATCCATATGCTATACTTCCATAATCCACTGATGACTTTAACAGCGCTATATATATCATTTTAAACACCATTCTATCTACCCCCTCTCCATTCCTGACAAGCAACGCATCACATCCAATATTTTCCTTGCTTTGACAACTACTCTGTTAATATGCTCCGCCCAAGTCATTCGAGTGTCAAACCAGACCCCCAGGAACCTAAACCACTCCCACCCTCTCCAAATTCATTCCATACAGCTTCAGGTATATTTCCTCCCCAACCTTCCTTCTAGAAAAAAACACAGTCTGTGTTTTCTCAACTGCAAACTTGAAGCCCCACCTGATGGACCACTACTCTACTTCCCTAATCGCTTCTTGAACTCTTCTGGCTGTATAGGTAATATTTCTCCCTCTATCCACAGCACTCCATCATCCGCAAACAATGACCTCCCAATATCAGGTCTCACCTGAGAGAATACGTTGTCAATCATAATGGAGAACAACAAAGGACTAATGACACTTCCCTGGGGGATACCATTATCCACCTCACAGCTTTCTAACATAGAGCTCCCCACCCTCACTTGTATTGATCGCCCAAAAATAAAATCCTTTATCCAGTTAAAAACCCTTCCTCCAACCCACATGTTATCCAGCTTGATAAGTAGGCATTCGTTCCACATCATATCATAAGACATCTCTACATCAAAGAAAACGGCTACCACCATCTCCTTATTTGCCTGTGCCTTCCGTTTGACTGACTAAAGGCACAGTACAGGATCCATCATACCCCTGTCTTTCCTGAACCCACTCTGATCTGGTGACATTAGTCCTCTACTCTCCAGAAAGTAAGTCAGCCTTTCCGTTATCATCCTTTCCATAACTTTACATACGTGAGATGTCAACGCGGCCTATAGCTTGAAGGACTTGTAGGGTCTTTCCCAGGTTTCTGTATTGGCACAACTACCGCCTGCTTCCAACTTTCAGGCAGTTTCCCTTTCCGCCTCACCTTATTATAAAGGCCCAATACTTTCCCCATTGCAGTGTCACTGAGATGAGCAATCATGATGTAACACATCTCATCCTTCCCAGGAGATGTTACCCCAGCTTTAGCTAATGCACTCTTCATCTCAGCCAACGTAAAAAGGCCATTCAATGTATCCCCCACCATCTCTTTCTGATCCAGGAACCCCGGATGTTCTCCTCTGACCCTCTCTCTCCTCCATGCTGCCCCTCTTCTGTCAGATTATTTGAGCTGTGCACCTTCACAAATACCTGGGCTGACATCTCTGCCTTCTCCACATCTCTCACTGCAACAATCCCCCCCACTTACAGGGAGATCCCAATCTCTTCTGACCCAACTCATCCTTTTAATCATACCTCTCCCACAGGAGTGGCCCTGCCTATGTTTCCCCAGAACCAGTGCCAATACTCCCTCTTAGCTGTCCTAATGATCCTCCTTACTACTGCTTGTGCTTGTTTATACTGAAACAGGTGCTGGTAATTATGGGACCTTATCAACATTCTGAAAGCGCTGTTCCTACTCTTCACTGCTTCTCTACACCCTTCACTCCACCAGGGGACTGCGTTACTCTTTCTCCCCTATGTACCCATAGGAATCACCTGCCTTGAGGCCCCTACTATTGCTCCTATTATTCCGTCATTGACTGTTGCTATATCTGAATTAAGATCTACCTGAGACAGCTTCTGTTCACTCAACTCTTGAAACTGACACCACTCAACTTTTCCAAATATCAATTTCTTACTGATTCTTTCTCCCTCATGATAGGATGATAGTGATCACGACCTACTGTACAGTCGTGGCCAAAAGTTTTGAGAATGACACAAATATTAATTTCCACAAAGTTTGCTGCTTCAGTGTCTTTAGATATTTTTGTCAGATGTTACTATGGAATACTGAAGTATAATTACAAGCATTTCATAAGTGTCAAAGGCTTTTATTGACAATTACATGAAGTTGATGCAAGAGTCAATATTTGCAGTGTCGACCCTTCTTTTCAAGACCTTTGCAATCCACCCTGGCATGCTGTCAATTAACTTCTGGGACACATCCTGACTGATGACAGCCCATTCTTGCATAATCAATGCTTGGAGTTTGTCAGAATTTGTGGGGTTTTGTTTGTCCACCCGCCTCTTGAGGATTGACCACAAGTTCTCAATGGGATTAAGGTCTGGGGAGTTTCCTGCCCATGGACCCAAAATATTTATGTTTTGTTCCCTGAGCCACTTAGTTATCACTTTTGCCTTATGGCAAGGTGCTCCATCATGCTGGAAAAGGCATTGTTTGTCACCAAACTGTTCCTGGATGGTTGGGAGAAGTTGCTCTCAGAGGATGTGTTGGTACCATTCTTTATTCATGGCTGTGTTCTTAGGCAAAATTGTGAGTGAGCCCACTCCCTTGGCTGAGATGCAACCCCACACATGAATGGTCTCAGGATGCTTTACTGTTGGTATGACACAGGACTGATGGTATCCCTCACCTTGTCTTCTCCGGATAAGCTTTTTTCCGGATGTCCCAAACAATCGGAAAGGGGATTCATCAGAGAAAATGACTTTACCCCAGTCCTCAGCAGTCCAATCCCTGTACCTTCTGCAGAATATCAGTCTGTCCCTGATGTTTTTCCTGGAGAGAAGTGGCTTCTTTGCTGCCCTTCTTGACACCAGACCTTCCTCCAAAAGTCTTCACCTCACTGTGCGTGCAGATGCACTCACACCTGCCTGCTGCCATTCCTGAGCAATCTCTGTACTGGTGGTGCCCCGATCCTGCAGCTGAATCAACTTTAGGAGACGGTCCTGGCGCTTGCTGAACTTTCTTGGGCGCCCTGAAGCCTTCTTCACAGCAATTGAACCGCTCTCCTTGAAGTTCTTGATGATCCGATAAATGGTTGATTTAGGTGCAATCTTACTGGCAGCAATATCCTTGCCTGTGAAGCCCTTTTTGTGCAAAGCAATGATGACGGCACGTGTTTCCTTGCAGGTAACCGTGGTTGACAGAGAAAGAACAATGATTCCAAGCACCACCCTCCTCTTGAAGCTTCCAGTCTGTTATTCGAACTCAAGCAGTATGACAGAGTGATCTCCAGCCTTGTCCTCGTCAACAATCACACCTGTGTTAACAAGAGAATCACTGACATGATGTCAGCTGGTCCTTTTGTGGCAGGGCTGAAATGCAGAGGAAATGTTTTTGGGGGATTCAGTTCATTTGCATGGCAAAGAGGGACTTTGCAATTAATTGCAATTCATCTGATCACTCTTCATAACATTCTGGAGTATATGCAAATTGCTATCATACAAACTGAGGCAGCAGACTTTGTGAAAATTTATATTTGTGTCATTCTCAAAACTTTTGGCCATGACTGTAGATTCCTCCAAAACCTCCCAACTATATCTGTCTGCCATTGAATTTGAGATCCAGAGCAGATTCATTTCCAGTTACTGGGTCAATCCTGGTTCCCCGGCCATCATTACGACTCACAAGCCCTTTCTCGAGAATTGTAAACTTCAGAGAGGATGTGTTAGGTTTCTGTGTCATTGTGCAATTTGTAAACTTTGCCACATGGTGCTGTGTCTCCTCATTCTTCTCATTATTATGAGGATCAAAGGATGCTCTAAAGCAGTGTTTACCAACCAGGGGTACTTGGCCTATCTACAAGGGGTACATGAGAAGACTCATGAGACGATAGGCTTACTGGTTAATAAGTGCACATGAGGGTGTACTTCAGGGGGACTCCGGGCAGAGCAAAATTCAGTTAGTGGTACAGTAACCCAAAAGGTTGCGAACCACTGCTCCAAAGGATGCCGCTCAAACCCAAAATAAGTTTAATTAGGAAATATAATATTTTGCCCTTCTTTCAAATTACAAAAACACATTATTCTAACTCAGTATGAATCTGGTAATGTTTGGCTTGTGTGACTTTCACACGAAGAGTCACTGATGAATAATACAAATATTTTACAACACTCTTCTGGTCTGGATATCATCTTACCATATTTGACAGAGCACATCCTTTTGTTATGAGCAAGCTAAGGTTTTTCATAGCATGATGAATCCTTGAACTTCCTGAGAAGAGAATGGGAGGGGGTGCAGGCGGATTGTGAGTTGGTGGTTTAGACTATCAGTTTAGTTGAAGCACTGTGTTGTTTGTGAGCATAGTAGGCAGCAGAGGCGGCTAAAGTGAGGAAGCAAAGCTATTGAACAGCTGTGTGTATCTTATACACCCCTACCACCAACGCTTGCGCCCACAAACACAGGAAAAGTTCCAACAAAGACAAAAGACGGTCATAAAATATATATTTTGTCTATTCATTCAGCCTTTTAATATTTTTTTCACCATCACTTTGTTTCACTTCCATAGCATCTCTTTTTTTGTCCATGTGTGTAATAGGCTAGGGAGCCAAAGGCAGGCCTGTTTGAATCATTCTAACATGTAAACACTTAACTTAATGGATTATTTCAGAAGGACGCCTTACGCAAGACCACTCAGGCCTTGCTATCATCATGCACTATGTCTTCTTCCTGTCACTAACTAGCCTGAGAATAGAAGACACCCAGTGATGTCATCCTGACAAGACCGGACACAGCTGGAAGTCCATCTGCATTTCCTGTATTCACAGAAATGACTGGATGTTTGTTGAAGGGTATAAGAAAAGTCACAGTGTGACGTTAGTGGGACGGCAGAGTTGTGTAGGATGTTCTTGGGGCGGCAGGTAGCTAGTGGTTAGAGCGTTGGGCCAGTAACTGGAAGGTTGCTGGATTGAATCCCTGAGCTGACATGGTAAAAATCTGTTGTTCTCCCCCTGAACAAGGCACTGTTCCCTGGTGGGCCATCATTGTAAATAACAATTTGTTCTTAACTGACTTGCCTATTAAAAATAAATATTCAACTTAGTGGAGGGTACCTACCTACCAGGTAGGTAGTATGGTATGAGGTTGAGTTGTAGAAGCTGCGTTAGAGAGACCGTAGGGGAGATTGCAGGGACAAAACACAATTTTTGATTGGTGGAACATTTTCTATGATATCAAATGTAATATCAAAAAATTGTCATTGTAATAGGAGTTTACAGTTGAATAAAAAGGAGAGCAGTCATAAGTCAATCAAAAATCAATCCGGTCTATTACAAGTTGCAAAAGGGATACCATCCAGCACAGAAGCAGAGAACATGTCAAACCGGCCTTCTCTGAGCAGTTGTGAACTGATTAGATTATCAAATAGTGTTCACAGAATGTCATCAATACAGTGCAACAGTGAATAATCAGTGTGTCCTCAGTCCTTGTACCTGGACCTTCAGTAATCTCTCTCATCCATAACATTCAGCATCAAGTCTAGTGAAACTCTAAACATTGTGTTGATCACTCTAAACTAAATATGAGCTTACATTTCCTTATTACGGGTCATGAGAAAAAAGAAGAAACCCGCACACTGCTCTTGATAGCATCACTGCTCTTTAATAAGCTTTACGTATCGACCACAAGGCCTTCGTCAGAGCTTTAGCTTATTATTTCATATCTTATTCAACTATTAAGGGCTTGTAAGTAAGCATTTCACGGTAAGGTCTAAACATGTTGTATTCGGCACATGTGACAAATAAAGTTTGATTTGATTTGATTTGTTACCATGCACCTGCAAAAAAGTTAGCTCAGATGTGCGAGTGGCTTTTGATTTTTTTCCTATTACGGTCATCAATTCCATTTCAATCTCAAAACAACAGATATGATTTAGTGATAGTGATTCTACAGTATGTGATGTTGTTGTCCAGTGTTCCAGGGGAGTACTGTCTAGCACAGTATGGTATTGTAACCATGAGGGCTACTTCTGGTCTCAGCTGGGACCACTGCATTTACCTCAAGGTTACACAAGGGGCTGATTTGCCCCCCAAGACATTTCACAAGATAAACACATTGGAAGTATAGACAAAGAGGTATTCAAAACAATGTTTTTTCTATGCTTGTTTTTCCCTTTTCAATGTAGGAATACAGTACAGAGATGTATATGGTACAGAGTGCTCAGTGTGATCTGATATAGGCGATACTTTCTGCTATAGATTAGATCAGAACTCTAGGATGTGGTATAGGCCTACTGCTAAATGGGACCTTTTACTATGATGAGATTCTGTTGTTTTGGCCGAGCAAACAACCGCTGGGCTGTCACGCTGCATTAGTGCTCTGCAGGGGAGGTTTCAATGGAAAACGCAGCAAGCAGCAGTTTATTGGAATTTCTTTGTTTTATAAGCTACAGATCATACTGAGTAATCAGAGGCGTCATGCCCATAGGGGGCACAGGGACACATGCCCCCTCAGATTTGTACTGTTAAAAAACATTTTGAAAAAAATAAACAAAATTCTCTGTAATACTACTAGCCACTTAGCAATTGTATGAAGTTGGCTTTAGCTAGCGCAGATAGGTTCCCAATCTCCTAACCTCATATCTAGCTACCAATAAGCCCTTTCAGGCTATCAATCAAGTTAGATCAGCTTGCTAGTCTAACTATTTTAAGTCACATGTCTGCTGGAAGGTTTGGTATACTTTAGAAAATCAAGCAATAACTAAATGTACTGAATAAGACACATTCTTTTCAATCTTTTACACAGATTTTAGCAGAGATGCAGAGAAGCTTAAACTTCTTGTCACTACAGGGGGTGCTGTTTCAACTTTGTAAAATATCGTCCCCAAATTAAACTGCCTCGTACTCAATTCTTGCTCGTACAATATGCATATTATTATTACTATTGGATAGAAAACACTCTCTAGTTTCTAAAACCGTTTGAATTATTTCTCTGAGTGAAACAGAAGTCGTATGGCAGCGAAATTCCTGACAGGAACTCCAAAATCTGAAAATGTTGACTGTTCTAGGATCAGTTTAAAACTCTGTATGTATCCTATGGGTCGACATGAACTGCATGCACCTCCCCCTGGATGTCAGTAACCAATGAGAATTGGAATGGAGTTTCTAGGCAGATCTGAGGCCATATAAATAGGCTTGGCACGAGTTGCGCACCCTTTTCAAGATTCGCCATGACGCAAGGCAGACATCAGCATTGCTTTCTGAAAAGCTCACGTTATCGCGTTAGATATATCCGGCTGTGTTTTTCTTCGATATAGGTGTTAAAAACATCATAATGTAGTTTTTTTAAACCGAGTTATATCAGTTTACATGAGTATATTTCGATTTTTTGAGTTTTCTTTGTGCTGCGCTATGAACAGTTGGACACCTCTGAGCCACATAGCTAACGTTTGCTGCTAGTTCCAAAGTTGAAGAGGACATTCTACAGCCGAGCAACGATTATTATGGACAAAGGACAACTTGCCCAAGATTCTGATGGAAGCTCTTCAAAAAGTAAGAACTATTTATGATGTTAATTCGTTGTTCTGTGGAAAAATGTAAAATGATTATTCCTCCATTCATTTCGGTGGGGTCTCGCTATAACGCACCCTGTATGTCATAGTAACGTTAATTTAAAAATCTAACACAGCGGTTGCATTAAGAACTAATTTATCTTTCATTTGCTGTCCAACCTGTATTTTTTAGTTAAGTTTATGATTATTTATTGATTAGATTAGGTGCCTCTCCAAGATGGCGCCGGCCAGATTGCCTGAAATGTTGCTACTAATCACATTGTATAACCACGATTTGTGCTGCTAAATATGCACATTTTCGAACAAAACCTATATGCATTGTGTAATATGATGTTACAGGACTGTCATCTGATGAAGTATATCAAGGTTAGTCAAAAATTATATTTCTTTTGCTGGATTGTTACGATCGCTAACCTTTGCTGCTGGTAAATTGCTTGTGTTTCTGGCTATTGTGGTAAGCTAATATAATGCTATATTTTGTTTTCGCTGTAAAACACTTAAAAAATCTGAAATATTGGCTGGATTCGCAAGATGTTGGGCTTTCATTTGCTGTACGCTGTGTATTTTTCAGAAATGTTTTATGATGAGTATTTAGGTATTTGACGTTGGTCTCTGTAATTATTCTGGCTGCTTCAGCGCTATTTCAGATTGCAGCTGCAATGTAGAACTGTGATTTATACCTGAAATATGCACATTTTTCTAACAAAACATGCTATACAATAAATATGTTATCAGACTGTCATCTGATGAAGTTGTTTCTTGGTTAGTGACTATTTATATCTTTATTTGGTCGAATTAGTGATGGCTACCTATGCAGGAAAAAAATGGTGGGAAAAAAAAGTTGTGTCTTTTGCTATGGTGGTTAGCTAATAGAAATACATATTGTGTCTTCCCTGTAAAACATTAAAAAAATCGGGAATGATGGCTGGATTCACAAGATATGTATCTTTCATTTGGTGTCTTGGACTTGTGATTTCATGAACATTTTATTATATGATATCCCTGTAGCTTTAGGCTAGGCTATGCTAGTCTGCTTTTTTGATGGGGGGATCCCGGATCCGGGTTTGTGACTCATTAGAGGATATTTAGTTTCTCTAAAAAAACACCTGTCAAGAGGATACAGATAGCTAAAGAGGTATGCTTAGATATGCAGAAAAAGGTGCATATTTTTTTTTACATAGGATTAAGCATAATGATTATGGTTTTAGATTGCAGGAAAAGGCTGTTTCAGGTGTTTGAAAAAGGCAACATTCTCAAACTTAACCCCCTCCGCCCCCACACCCACATCCTCCGGCATCCTCACTTACTTTGTGCCCCCTCAGATTTTGGGGATGCATGACGCCCCTGTAAGTAATGGTACCCCATAGTCATCTGGTCTCCAGATGTAGAGAATGAGCTGCATCCATCTGGCAGCTCCCCTTCATTACATTTTAGCCAGCAGCATACCACCCTGTATTCCACTGCTGTCGTGCCTCTGAAGCTAAACAGGGTTGGTCCTGGTCGGTCCCTGGATGGGAGACCAGATGCTGCTGGACGTGGTGTTGGAGGCACCCTTTCCTCTAGTCAAAAGAACTATCCCAGTGCCCCAGGGCAGTGATTGGGGATATTGCCCTGTGTAAGGTGTTGTCTTTCAGATGGGATGTTAAATGGGTGCCCTGATTCTCTGTGGTCATTGAAGATCCCATGGCACTTATTGTAAGAGTAGGGGTGTTAACCCCGGTGTCCTGGCTAAATTCCCAATCACACCATCATGGCCACCTCATCCTCCCCATCAGCTTCCAATTGGCTCATTCATCCCCCCTCCTCTCCCTGTAACTATTCCTCAGGTTGTTGCTGTAAATGAGAATATGTTCTCAGTCTACTTACCTGGTAAAAAAAGAATGCAATTTGAATGAGGACAGACAGTGAAGCAAGCACCACAGCAGCTTCAACTCAGCAACCCCCGTGCAAATCAAACATGTGTTGTTAACTTTCTACAGATGTTTGGTCTCTGGATGCTGTTAACATTCTCAACTAGGAAGCATTAAAAAAACTTTCCTGTGGGAAATATCCCGCGGGGTCATGGACATGGCACTTGATCAACTTAAAAATACACATGTCAACTTAAAAACACACTCCTACAGTATATTAGGCCTAGGTCAAATCTTTAGGCTAAATCTCAGGAACCGTATTTAAAGTCTCCCAGTCACAGAGCTGTATTATCCATATTATCTTCATTTTACCACTGTTACTCTTTGTGAATAAAGGCCCTTAACTGTGATCCGACGTACAATATCATGTAGTGTGTTGTATTTTGCATGTACAGTAATGTTCTGGGCTGTTGTTGTTTGTTCATACTATTGGTTGTCTGTTCCTTGTTATCTTCATAAGATGTGCGACATTCTGTGAGCTGTCCAATCTAACTGATATGAACATAAAATGAAATCTCAGATCCCTTCGAAAATTAAAATCGGAGTTCCTGTTTGTGTTTCGAAATCCTATGTCCTTGTTGTCATTTTGAAAATAAGTTTTTGTGTACATGCGGTCTGTGTTTGGTAGTGTAAGTGCGATCTGTGTCCAATTCTATGTTTATCTATGTTGTATCAGTCCAACCAGAAACCATCTGGTTGTGAGATGACCGTGCATCCTTCCCTGTAAGTGTACTGTTAGTATATAGTACAATATACTGTTGCACTTGGAGACATTATTTACTTTTTTCTTCATTCTATAGATCAATAAAGAACCATTTGGAGAGATTCAGTACAATATTTATGGATCATTGGAGCTAGGCCACAGTATATTAGCTCAATTTCTCCCTCACTTCAATTGTTGACTGAAATTTACACTAATAAATTTAAACGGTAAACCCACACACAGTGGCACATACATAAAAACAGTTTAAAAATGTACACTTTTACAAAGAGCAGCTTTACCATTTACTGACCTAGCAAAGATGTGCCAAAGTGTCAGCTCAATGCCATAGTCAAACAATCCAAGGTAAGTGTTTCCTTCCTAGATTCGTAAGGGACTGAAAGTCCAACAGTAAACACACTTTTATACGAGTGGAGATCTTATCTGAAGGACATGGGACATACCATCAATGATGGGAATGGAGCATAAAGTAAATACAGGAGCAGTGGTTTATGGGAAACACATTGAGTGCATCTGATCAAACTAATTTGAATTCAGTGTGATGCGTTCCAAATGGCACCCAATTTACTACATATTCCCCTATGGGCCCTGGTCAAAAGTAGTGCACTATAAAGCGATTAGGATGCATTTTAGGATGCACACACCGTCTCCCTCTGACTTCCTGCCTTAAGGGCAATGACACTTCTGTTTAATAAACAACATAGCTATTTCAGTCTTAAACAGTTACTCAACCAGATCACTGCCAATGGAAGCCCTGCTGGCCTTTTACTTAATTAACGATCAACATAGATGCAGGGCTTCAGACTGACTGAAAATGAATAGAACCACGGAAGGGTAGGCACCACTTTTGAAGAAAATAACATGAATCATTTTCAAAAAAAAAAACATGTCAGGAAATGAAAAGAGAAATACAGGAACACTTGAGTGGCCGTATTGTCGCAGCAGTAGTTAGGATGACATACTGTACACAGCACACAGATGAGGACACACAAGTCAAAACCAGTCTGTTCTGTGTGCATTATGAATAAGACAAGCCAACGCCTTTGTTTCGAATGGAAAGTTACTGGTATGAGTAAGTACTTCAAGCTGAAACCCCATCTTATCGTCACACATTACAACTAAATCAAGGATTGAGTATCTGTTGAGGAGTGGCTTATTGCAAAGGTACAGATGAAACATTCCAATAAATGTTAGGAACGGCACAGTGGTCACCAAATGTCTAAACATGTTGTACCGTGCTGAACAGGCAGCTATGTTCACCTTCTCAGGATTGGGACTGTATAGCTTTCAGCCTTAACAGTTGGTCTGTCTGCTTTTTTCGAGTCCCATGTAGGTGACCTGGCCGTCTTGTCCATGTAATCTTATTCATTCTGATCTAAATCCTCCTTTGCTGTGAGACATCATATGAATACGCGCTTCGACGACAGCTGGGTTTGGGTTCTGATACTGAAACATTTAATGTAAACATTCAATATAATACAAGGACATTATATTTGGTTTTTCAATCATAAAATGGTTTAAGATTAGATCATGTTTATTGACCTTTATTAATATAGTAAATACTGGACCCATTCGTCCAGGAGATCGGTCAAATGAACATTTCAGTCCTATAAATTTCTGATCATAAAGTTTGTATATAAATATAATGAAGCAATGAAATAAGTAGACACATCAAAATGCTAAGTCCTGTTCCAAATCCCAAATCCATATTGTGTGGGTATAACATGTCAGCACCGCAACCTTCCCCATCTCTGATATCTTCCTCAATCTATTCCAACCTCCTGTCAGGAGGTCAACAAGTGAAAATGCTGCACCTCACTAAATGTTTATTTGCAAGTACACACTGTGTAAGGGGGTCCCTTCAACCAGTGGATGTCTAGTCTGTAAAATCACTTCCTGTGTCACTTAGGCTCCTGCTGATATCAAATGGTCCCGTTACTGTAATCCTTCTAGAGTGGGTCATTGGCCCCTGGTTCCATATGCATGAAATTATGTCTTGTCCACTCTCTGCACTTCCTCGTTTTGGAGCTCCATGGGTGGGTTTGGCGGTGAGAGTTTTGGCCCAACGGGGAAAGCCTTTTCCCGTGGGAATGTGGGGGCCTCAGGGGGCCTCTGGGGCTTACACAGTGTCAGCTTCCTCCAGAGGAAGCGCAGCACCGAGGGGCTGAGGATGATGAAGAGCCAGGGGTCGATGATGGAGTTGAAGGACAGCAGGCGGAGAGCAGCGAGATCAGTGCCATAGCTCTCATTTGACCTGCCCATGAAGTTGATGAACACACGGAGCTATGGGGGACACACACACAGACACACACACACACACAAAGAGAAAATGCATCATAGTCAGTTATTCAGAATTTCAATATCAACAAAATATGGTTATCAAGTAAGACAGTATCCTTATTATCTATTAAAGGCCAGGAAGTATTGGTTGCAGCTAGTAGGCTTGAGCTATAACAGGTGCAAGAACACTGCAAATAATCACAATATGTCAATGGTCTTGCTCCATGTAAGCCTTTCATTATTGACATGTTAAATGTTTAAAATGGGTTGTTGTTGTTTATGATGATGTAACAGAAGAGGACATGGTTATGTTAAAGACCACCATTTTGAACTGTAACATATGTGAAGAAGAGATGCTTGGGTTGAGAGAAGGGAGGACACAGACACACTGCACATTAGACAGTGTCTCTTTTCAACACTTTGACCTGCAACATCGAAACGAATGCTCTTACCACTAAAGGAAACGAACAGATGACAAAGGTCACCGTTATGAACACCAAAAGCAGAAGATGCTCCACTTCCTCCGTCATAGAGAGGGATCTTTCGTAGAACCGTATCCGTCGCGATAAAACACGCGCTTTGCACCTCCTATACATCATAATTAAGTGGTAGACGACAGATAAGTTACAGACCACTGTGGTAGAAATCATGATGAGAGTCAATGACGCATACACACCGACGTGTACTTTTGGTTTGGTTTCTAATGGGACCATGTCAAAGAAACACCAAGTCCCCGGGCAATATTGAACGTATTTTCCAAAGCCCACGAAAGGTGCTAGGCAGAAAAGGATGCAGATCAGGTAGATGAGTGTAATTGTGATGTACCCGCAGCGTTTTCTCAAGTGCCGTTCGTAAAAATACGGGTGTCCAAAGGAGAGGTAGCGCTCCAAAGCCATGGCGCACAGAATAGCCAAAGTGGCGAGGCTGAAAAATGTCATGCTGAACCCAAAATAATCGCATACTGTTCCGTTTTCACCCATACCCATCAAGGTCCTGTTTTGTGTATAGGAGGCTAGTACGAGAGGACTGACGGAGAAGGTACCCAGTAGGTCCGTAATCACCAGCGCGGTCACCAGCACCTGGAAAAGGGATGGACTTTGCCTCCGGCGTCGCATCTCCAAAAGGACCAAGGCGATTAAATTGCCCAGAACTCCCGCCGAGAACATTGCCGCGGACATATAGAGATTCCCGGACGAGACATTGTCTCTGTCACCGCAGGTTAATTTAGCTTTGTAATCCATAAAAAAAGTATTAACCTACTCCACTAAGCGGTAAGCGCATGACCTGATCAATTTAACTTTTATGCAGGAACAACGTCCGCATCCAACTGACATAAGAAATGCGGCTCATCTCGTGTCAACAAAAACGCTGATTTCTTTTCAGTCCCACCCACGCAACCATGTGATTCACTGTGCTGAGAGTGTAGTGTGAGAACACACTGTGCGCGTTCCTCTGCCCAGGTGTTGCTGACGCATTTCAGATCTTACAACGCATGGATAGGTAGGCCTATTTTAAGTATAAGCTAATGCCGCGTTCAAAACAACTGGGAGCTCGGGAAACTCAGAATTCGCAAATCTTCGACTTCCGACTTCAGTGCGTTCAAAACAACTGGGAACTCGGAAAGAAAACAGCTCCAGCTGGAAAAAATCTACTTGAACAGTCATCCTACTCGGAATCCCAACTCGGAGTTCCCAGTTGTTTTGACCGCGGCATATGACTACTGTCAGCCTGCTCAGGTGGAGAAGTGCGCACTGCCCACTATTCATTTATTTTTTAAGATTGTATTACTTACCCTCGGATTTAATTTGTTTTCAGTTTTTGTTTAGGTCTACTGTTATATGTCTGCCTGATAAATGCCACTTTTATATGTAGCCTTCTTTTGTATAGGCCTACAGGTCGAGAGTGGTGGCTGATGGCAGGAGCTCATAGTAACACATGGAAATTAATTTATGGAACTGTATCCAACATCAACCAAATAATTTCCATGTGTTTCGTACCATTGCATGTATCCCATTCTAGCCATTACTATGAGCCAACATCCCCTCACCAGCCTCCTCTTCTTTCAGGGATGTGCTTGTCGTGACTTCTGATGAATAAAGATATTGTACAAAGATATTGTAGAATATAAGGAAGAAAATCATGTGTTTTTTTATTTATACAAAGCCACACTGGGACACTTTGGACTAACTCCTTGATGAGATCCACAACTAGTGACTTCCCGGCCTTCTAAGGCTTACCTTAATTAACTGGACCTGGAGTTCCTATCAGCTCAAAATTATTTGTTTTAATATCGTATAGAGCTGGTCTTTCTTTTTAAACAATCTTTATTAAGAGCTGTCATTTTATTGTGAGGAACTGTAGTTTTATCAGATATTTATTCTGTTTTGTGAGTGATATTTCTTGTTGAAGATAAGGTAAAAGATAAGGTAGAAGATATTGTAGGAGATAAGGTAGAAGATAAGGTAGAAGATAAGATGGAATATAAGGTAGAAGATATTGTAGGAGATAAGGTAGAATATAAGATAGAAGATACTGTAGGAGATTAAGGTGAAGATAAGGTAGAAGATATTGTAGGAGAAAAGGTAGAAGATAAGATAGAAGATAAGATAGAAGATACTGTAGGAGATTAAGGTAGAAGATAAGATATAAGATATTGTAGGAGATAAGGTAGAAGATAAGATAGAAGATACTGTAGGAGATTAAGGTAGGAGATTAAGGTAGAAGATATTGTAGGAGATAAGGCAGACGATAAGGTAGAATATATTGTAGAATATATTGTAGCAGATAAGGTAGAAGATAAGATAGAAGATACTGTAGGAGATTAAGGTAGAAGATATGGTAGAAAATATTGTAGGAGATAAGGTAGAAGATAAGGTAGAAGATATTGTAGAAGATATTGTAGGAGATAAGGTAGAGGATAAGATAGAATATAAGGTAGAAGATATTGTAGGAGATAAGGTCGAAGATAAGGTATACGATATTGTAGAAGATAAGGTATGCATGCACATGTGACTGTAAGTCTCTTTGGATAAACGTGTCTAGTAAATAACATATATTATTAAGATTATTACAATAATAATGAAATATCAGACAGAGGAGTACCTGCCAAGATAAATGTCTTACCTGTATGGAATGAATCACAGTTATCCCATCTCACTGTGTACCCCAGGTAAGACTGTCAACCACAGACCAGATCAGTTCTATATCTATGCTGTCAACGGTCAACCAATCCATACAAGTGAATTGATCTGGGGCCGTATGTATCAAGTGCTAATCTAGGATAAATTCTAAGACACTTTATGAATACAGGTCCAGATAGTTAAAATATATCTGAGGCCTGTTTTTAGGGACTAAATCTATGATGTATGAATAATTTATCCTAAGAGCAGAATTCAGCTCAGCAGTTGACTGTTGTTCTAGACTCTCTCCACTAGAGTGCGGTCTTAGTAGGGTCTACTGTCTACTTCGAGAAACTAATGGCTGTTCATCTTGAGTTTACACAAGACAACAAACAGGAAAAACATACAAATACCTTGGATAACTGAGATAAGAAAGGTTATACTTCATTGGATATTGATATAGCCTCCAACATGGTCTCGCAGTGCTACAGGGTTATATTAAATGTGTTTTGTTTGTGAGGGTATCATTATGGATCAGGGATTGAACCCTCTTTGACCTTAGTCATGGTCATTGTATTTCTTTATTTGTATTTATTCCTTATTTATTTAGGCAGGGAGTTCCATTGAGACCAAGGCCTCTGTTGGAAGATGATGTAAAACGTTACAGTATATTCATCCCTCTTCCCTCAGTTGGTGTGATGAACCAATGGGACATGTTGACTACCTGACTGAGACTATGAGACATACAATAAACATGGTATCATTTAATAACTACCTTTCATTCAGATCTCTCTCTAAGTGCTTTCTCACTCGCCCAGAAACAGAAGACACATAATTCCAAGAAATTAAAGAACCACAGTGGGAGAGGAGGGAGGGAAAGAGTCTCTCTCTCTCTCTCTCTCTCTCTCTCTCTCTCTCTCTCTCTCTCTCTCTCTCTCTCTCTCTCTCTCTCTCTCTCTCTCTCTCTCTCTCTCTCTCTCTCTCTCTCTCTCTCTCTCTCTCTCTCTCTCTCTCTCTCTTGAAAGAGAGGTGTAAATGGGTACGACACACACACACACAATGTAATACTACTAGCCACTTAACTGGCATGGTTGGTGGACTTGAGAAAAGCAAGCGATAACTACGTTTTTTTACGTTTTTTTACATTCAGTTTGGCAGTAATTTCAGAACCTTGTGGTCATTTTTCAAAACTCTAGACACAAAACTCAAAGTGGTCATCACTTGTAACATAGGCCATTCAATGTTCAAAACATTGCATTGTGCATTCATATCTTTAAAGAAACCTTGCACTTGCAGAATCATTGGTTCAAATGACAAATTTATCATGAAATACCATAGGAACATTAATTTAGATCACTCACACACAAGATACCGATAGTTTCACTGTGTAGTCGTTTGTACAATCATTAAATATTGTAGTTCAAAATATGTGATACATGTTTCATTATGGTACTACATGTAAATACATCACTGTAAAAGGACTAGTAGAGAGAATACTACAGACACAGTGGAATCATTGAACAAAATCTGAAATGTATTTTGAAATACAATAAAATCACAACATAGGTTTCTTTGAATCGAAGCGGAAATAATTAGCAATCAAAAAAGAAAACAACCACAATAAAAGGTCAACTGCAGTGTTCCTCACCTGGCTTACTGTAAAAAGCAGAACAAAGGTTTGATTACTGTACTTCTATATTTCCCTCAACCCTGTCTTGTGGATTTGGCCACAGGTTCTCGTCCACATCACAATGGATGTTTTCATTTGCCAAACATCTTGGGAAGACTCTTCGGGCATGGCGAATCCAGGCCTGACACTGGTCTGCCGTGATGTCATTGCATGCGTCATCCATGGCCTGGAGAAGGGTGGCTTGTTCGTGAGGGCACCTATCATATACCTTCCACCTCCATGTGGAGAAAAATTCCTCAATCGGGTTATGGAAAGGAGAGTATGGGGGTAAGTACAGGGTAGTAAATTGTGGATGGGCCTGAAACCCTGCTTACACCATTTGAGCATAGTGGAACCTGACATTATCCCACACAATGACATAGGTCACGCCATCAGCTCTACAGACCTGATTGAGCTCATCAAGGAAGGTTACAAGGAGAGCTGCATTATATGATCCAATACGAGGCCTGCGTCCCACCACACCATCTTCCGATATAGCCGCACGGTATAGCTGTTTCAGTATAGCTGTTTTAGAGACACCTGGTGCCTTTTCAGCATGCATGAAATAGTCAGCAAACTTATGGCTTCCACATTGTTGAACATGTCGTCATTGTCCAAGATGTGCTGCCAAATTTCTGTAAGGCGAATATCATTTCTGGCCCGAACCAAATTGACCACAGTCCGCTCTTTGCTGTTGCTGCCGCTGTCTTGGTCCGTGGCCTTGTCAAATCAAATCAAATGTATTTAGAAAGCCCTTCTTACATCAGCTGATATCTCAAAGTGTTGTACAGAAACCCAGCCTAAAACCCCAAACAGCAAGCAATGCAGGTGTAGAAGCATGTCCTCTACCACATTCCCCCACACCTCTCAAATGAGGCCCACGACCACCTCTCAGAAGGGGTGCTTGTCCCCTGCCATTCCTTTGACCACCACGTCTTCCTCGTCTTCCTCCTCCCACTGCTTGACCTCTATTGTGACCTGGATCACCTGCTGGCTCCACGTTATCACTATGTTGTTGTAGGTGGATACCACTCATTTCACTATATACTCCTACCACAATGTGAAATCAATCATCAGTAACGAGTTGGCAGTATTAGAAAAGCAATTACAAGGGCCTGCATACATACATTCACCGGCCACTTTATTAGGTACACCTGTGTGTTAACGCAAATAGCCTGCTCCTTCAGACAGCGAATCATGTGGCCTGCCTAGGCAAGCAGTAAACAAATTATATCAGACGGTAGGCGTATTAGAGTCAGAGAGGAGCTTAAGATGTTGTTCAACCAAACATTAGAACAGGCAAGATGTGTAATTAAGCAATTTTGACCGTGGTATGATTGTAGGTGTCACACATGCTGCCCTCCTGGGATTTTTACACACTACAGTCTAGAGTTTACAGAGAACGGTGCGATACACATAACACATTCAGTGAGGGCCAGTTCTGTGGGCAAAAACACCTTGTTAATGAGAGAGGTCAGAGGAGAATGTCCAGACTCATTCAAGCTAAAAGAGAAAGGCCACACATGATCAAATAACAGCCATTTAAAACAGTAGTGTGCAGAAGGGCATCTCTTAACGTACAACACCGTGAATTATTCAGGCTGTTGTGGAGGCAAAAGGGGGTCCTACCTAGTACTAGAAAGGTGTACCTAATAAATTGGCCGGTGAGTGTACAGTAATGTCAAATCTGAAAACATGGTCCGGAAAAGTGGTACATGGGACCATAGAAACAGTGTCTGATAAAGAATGATGATGAAATATTACATCCATAGATAATGTAGTCCAATTGGTTCATGTTCCACGGTAATTGGTGTCAATGGATCTCGTTATCCTGAAACGTTCATGATCTAAACATGGAATATTGTTTGTCAGTTTCCATAAAACTATGCATTAAGAGTAATGCAACAGTTACTTATCATTTTGAGCAGTTGTATCAATTGATAGTTATATCATTGTAATGAAATAAATAGACAGTCATCTCAGATGTAATGTGTGAATTGTGTTTTGGTAATACTTTAAGTTGTGTCATTTTGAACAGTTGATTTTAATTCAATGAACAAATTATCTTAGCTTTATGTGTATTGCATCCAAGCAATTGGAAAAAGTGTTAGGGTTTGGAAAAATGTGCATTTTTACCATCGGTTGTGAATTTTGTGTCGAGAGTTCTGAAAAATGACATCAAGGTTCTGAAATTTGTGCCAAAGTGATTGTAAAAAACTGTAAATATACTGAATAAGAATCACATTCCTTTCAATTTTTACCCACCAGTCAGGAGGATACAGACAGCTCAAGAGGTATGCTTAGATATGCAAAAAAATATACATAGAATCAAAAATATACATAGAATTCAGCATAATGATTATGGCTCTAGATTGCAGGAAAAAGCTGTTTCAGGTGTTTGAAAAATACAAAATTCTCCTTCACACACACCGTGGCCACCCAGCTCCCTCAGGAAGGGAGAGAGTATCCGCCCTCGTCTCATGCCTCTCGAGGAGAGCTCTGGAGTGGACAAACACCGTGTGGGGAAAGGAAGACGCGGCGTTGGACCACTTCGAGGAGTTTACCAGTCTTTGACCATCCGCCCGAAGGTAGAGCGGCGGGTGAACGGATGGAACGACAGGGCCCTCATCGACCACTATCGATGCAGCTTACGTGAGGACGTCCGACGGGAGTTGGCCTGCAGGGATGCCACCACCACCTTTGACCAACTGGTGGATCTGTCCATCCGGTTGGATAACCTGCTGGTCATCCGTGGACGTCCTGAGGGCGCTCTGTCAGTTCCATCTCCCAGCGCTCCCGCTCCGGTGCCCATGGAGTTGGGAGGGGCTGCACGTAGGGAGGCTGGAGGAGGGGCCTTCACATGCACCATCTGTGGCCGCAGAGGGCACACTGCCGGTCGGTGCCGGGTTGGTCCCTCTGGGAGTCGAGGCAGCAGGCAGGGCACTCTGACGTCACCCCAGGTGAGTCTGCACCACTCTCATCCAGAGTCCTCTGTTGTCCACCTGTTTGTACCTGTTTGTTTCCCTGAGTTCTCCCCGCATTCCCAGCATAAGGCGCTCGTCGATTCAGGCGCAGCTGGGAATTTAATTGACAGAGCGTTAGCACTTAGTTTAGGGATCCCCATTATTCCTGTAGATAGACCTTTTCCGGTTCACGGTCTGGATAGTCGACCATTAGTATCCGGGCTAATCAGGGAGGCCACCATCTCCCTGGCCATGGAGATGCAGCTGGGTCACAATGAAAGAATCAGTCTCTTTCTCATTGACTCTCCTGCATTTCCTGTGGTACTAGGCCTTCCCTGGTTGGCTCGTCATAACCCCACCATTTCCTGGCAACAGAGGGCTCTCACGGGGTGGTCGCGAGAGTGCTTGGGGAGGTGTGTAGGGGTTTCCGTTGGTGCTACCATGGTGGAAAGTCCAGACCAGGTCTCCACCGTGCGCATTCCCCCAGAATATGCCAATTTGGCTCTCGCCTTCTGTAAGAAGAAGGCGACTCAAATACCACCCCATCGACGGGGGGATTGTGCGATAAATCTCCTGGTAGACGCTGCACTTCCCAGGAGTCATGTGTATCTCCTGTCGCAAGCGGAGACGGTGGCTATGGAGACATATGTCTCCAAATCCCTGCGTCAGGGGTACATTCGGTCCTCCACTTCACCCCTCCTCCTCAAGTTTATTTTTTGTGAAGAAGAAGGATGGAGGTCTGCGCCCGTGTATTGATTATAGAGGTCTCAATCAAATCACGGTGAGGTACAGTTACCCGCTACCTCTTATCGCCACGGCGATTGAGTCAATGCACGAGGCGCGCATCTTCACTAAACTGGATCTCAGGAGTGAGTACAATCTGGTGTGTATCCGAGAGGGAGACGAGTGGAAGACTGCGTTTAGTACCACCTCAGGGCATTATGAGTACCATGTCATGCCGTACGGGTTGATGAATGCTCCATCAGTCTTCCAATCCTTCGTAGACAAGATTTTCAGGGGACCTGCACGGGCAGGGTGTAGTGGTGTATATCGATGACATTCTGATATACTCCGCTACACGCGCTGAGCATGTGTCCTTGATGCGCAAGGTACTTGGACGACTGTTGGAGCAGGACCTGTACTTCAAGGCTGAGAAATGCATGTTCTTTCAACAGTCCATCTCCTTCCTAGGGTATCGCATTTCCACATCAGGGGTGGAGATGGAGAGTGACCGCATAGCAGCTGTGCGTAATTGGCCGACTCCCACCACGGTAAAGGAGGTGCAGCGATTTTTAGGGTTTGCCAGTTACTACCGGAGATTTATCCGGGGTTTTGCCAGGTGGCTGCTCCCATTACCTCACTGCTGAAGGGGGGTCCTGTACGTCTGCAGTGGTTGGTTGAGGTGGACAGGGCTTTTGGGCAGCTGAGAGCTCTGTTTACTTCGGCTCCCGTGCTGGCCCATCCGGATCCCTCTTTGGCATTCATAGTGGAGGTGGATGCGTCAGAGGCTGGGATCGGAGCCGTGCTCTCTCAGCGCTCGGGCACGCCACCGAAGCTCCGCCCCTGTGCTTTCTTCTCGAAGAAGCTCAGCCCGGCGGAACGGAACTATGATGTGGGGGACCGGGAGCTGTTGGCTGTGGTTAAGGCTTTGAAGGCGTGGAGACATTGGCTTGAGGGGGCTAAATACCCTTTCCTCATCTGGACTGACCACCGCAACCTGGAGTACATCCGGGCAGCTAGGAGACTGAATCCTTGCCAGGCAAGGTGGGCCATGTTCTTTACCCGTTTTTTGTTTACCCTGTCCTACAGACCAGGTTCCCAGAATGTTAAGGCAGACGCACTGTCCCAGCTGTATGACACAGAGGAGTGGATGGATCAGACTCCCATTCTCCCGGCCTCCTGCCTGGTAGAGCCGGTCGTGTGGGAGCTGGACGCGGACATTGAGCGGGCGTTGCGCACTGAGCCCGCTCCACTCCAGTGTCCAGTCAGACTTCAGTACGTTCCGTCTGCTGTCCGTGACCAGTTGATCTATTGGGCCCACACATCACCCTCCTCTGGTCATCCGAGGATCGGTCGGACGGTGCACTGTCTGTCTGGGAAGTACTGGTGGCCTACCTTGGCTCGGGACGTGAGGGTTTATGTTTCCTCCTGCTCGGTGTGCGCCCAGTGTAAGGCTCCTAGACACCTGCCCAGAGGTAAGCTACATCCCTTACCCGTTCCACTACGGCCTTAGTCACACCTGTCGGTTGATTTTCTAACGGATCTTCCTCCCTCACAGGGGAACACCACGATCGTGGTCGTTGTGGATCGTTTCTCTAAGTCTCCTCCCTCTGCCCGGTCTCCCTACGGCCCTACACACTGCGGAGGCCCTGTTTACCCACGTCTTCCGGCACTACGGGGTGCCTGAGGATATAGTGTCTGATCGGGGTCCCCAGTTCACTTCGAGAGTCTGGAGGGCGTTCATGGAACATTTGGTGGGTCTCGATCAGCCTTACCTCGGGTTTCCACCCCGAGAGTAATGGGCAGGTGGAGAGACTGAACCAGGACGTGGGCAGGTTTCTGCGGCCCTATAGCCAGGACCGGCCGGGGGAGTGGGCGGCGTTCGTGCCCTGGGCAGAGATGGCGCAGAACTCGCTCCGCCACTCCTCCACTAACCTCTCCCCCTTTCAGTGTGTATTGGGGTACCAGCCGGTTCTGGCACCGTGGCATCAGAGTCAGACTCAGGCTCCTGCGGTGGACAAGTGGTTCAGACGCGCGGAGGAGACCTGGGAAGCCGCCCTGGTCACCTCCAGCAGGCCGCGCTGCGCCAAAAGACCAGCGCGGACCGTCACCGCAGTGAGGTCACGATGTTCGCACCAGGGGACAGGGTCTGGCTCTCGAACCGAAACCTGCCCCTCCGCCTGCCCTGCCGGAAGCTGAGTCCGCGGTTTGTGGGGCCATTTAAAGTCCTGAGGAGAGTGAACGAGGTATGTTACAGGTTATAGCTTCCCCCCGATTACCGTATTAACCCCTCATTCCATGTGTCTCTCCTCAGGTCGTTGGTGGCGCGGCCGCTCCAGGAGTCTGAGGTACGGGAGGTCCCTCCGCCCCCTGGACATCGGGGGGGCCCGGCGTACTCTGTCCGTTCCATCCTGGATTCAAGGCATCGGGCGGGGGGCCTTCAGTATCTCGTGGAGTGGGAGGGGTATGGTCCGGAGGAGAGGTGCTGGGTTCCGGTGGCTGATGTATTAGACCCTGAACTACTGCGTGAGTTCCACCGTCACCGCTGGAGCCGAGCGTCAGGGGGGGGGGGGGGGGGTACTGTCACGACTTCTTCCGAAGTCGGCTCCTTTCCTTGTTCGGGCGGCGTTCGGCGGTCGACGTCACCGGCTTTCTAGCCTTCGCCGCTCCATTTTTCATGTATCCATTTGTTTTGTCTTGTTCCCTGCACACCTGGTTTTCATTCCCCAATCCATATGTATTTATTCCTCTGTTCCTCATCATGTCTTTGTGTAGGATTGTTTGTGTTACGTGTATTTTGATATTGTGGATATTGTTACGCGCATTACTTTTTGTCTATGTTCCGTGCTTTGGGCACATTTTATGTTACTTTGTGCTGTCATTTTGACCGGAAATAAAAGTGCGTCTGTTCACTACACTCTGCTCTCCTGCACCTGACTTCGCCTCCAATATACAATCCTAACATTTGCCAACTACTTTAATTCGTTTTTCATTGGCAAGATTAGCAAATGTAGGCATGACATGGCAACAACAAATTCTGAACATTCATATCCATGCATAACAGACCAAATTCTGAAAGACAAGGATTGAAATTTTGAATTCTATGAAGTGAGTGGAAGAGGTGATTTTTTTTTTTGGGGGGGGGTCTATCAATAATGATAAACCACCTCGTAATGACAACTTGGTGGGAAAATGTCTGAGGATTGTAGTGGACTATATTGACACTCTTATTTGTCACCACTTCAATCTTAGCCTACAGGAAAGTATGTGCCCTCAGGCCTGGAGGGAAGCTAAAGTTGTACTGTTATCCAAGAATGACAAAGCACTCTTTACTGGTTGAAACAGCCGACCAACGGGCCTGCTACCGACTGTTAGTAAACTTTTGGGAAAAATGGTTTTGACCAGATACAATGCTATTTCACAGTAAACAAATTAACAACTGACTTTCAGCATGCTTCTAGGGAAGGACACTCAACAAGCACAGCACAACACAAATGACTGATGATTGGCTGAAATAAAATGGATAATTAGAAGACTGTGGCAGCTGTTTTGTTCGATGTAAGTGCAGCTTAAGATATTATCGATAATAGTCTGCTACTGAAAAAAACGTAGGTGTTATGGCTTTACGTCCTCTGCTATATCATAGATTGAGAGTTACTATCTAAGAGAACACAGAGGGTTCTTTAATGGAAGCCTCTCTAATGTAAACCAGGTAGAGTTTGGCATACCTCAAGGTAGGTTTTTTCTACATTGATGACTCAACTTTGTACATGTCAGCTACCACAGCAAGTGAAACCACTGCAACCCTTAACAAAGAGCTGCAGTCAGTTTTAGATTGGGTGACTAGTAATAAGCTAGTCATAAATATACTGAGTGTACAAAACATGCTCTTTCCATGACATAGACTGACCAGGTGAATCCAGGTGAAAGCTATGATCCCTTATTGATGTCACCTGTTAAATCCACTTCAATCAGTGTAGATGAAGGGGAGGAGACAGGTTAAAGAAGGATTTTAAGCATTCAGACAATTGAGACATGGATTGTGTATGTGTGCCATTCAGAGGGTGTGTGTGTATGTGTGTCACGACAAATTGAGGCTGTTCTGAGGGCAAAAGTGATGGTGCAACTCAATATTAGTAAGGTGTTCCTAATGTTTTATATACTCAGTGTATAGAAAAAACTAAAAGTATTGTATTTGGGACAAATCATTCACTACACGCCTAAACTTCATCTAAATCTTATACTGAATAATGTGGTATTGAGCAAGTTGAGATGACTAAACTGCTTGGTGTAACCCTGGATTGTAAACTGACATGGTCAAAACATACTGATACCACAGTAGCTAAGATGGGGAGAAGTATGTCCATAATAAAGCGTTACTCTGCTATCTTGACATCACAATCAACTAAACAAGTCCTACAGGTCCTAGTTTAATCACACCTACTGCCCAGTATTATGGTCAAGAGCCATAAAGTAGAACACAGTCAAATTCCAGTTGGCCCAGAACAGAGCAGCACGTCTGGCCCTTAAATGTACATGGAGTGCTAATATCAATGACATGCATGTCAGTCTCTCCTGGCTCAAAGTAGAGGACAGATTGACTGCATCACTACTTGTCTTTGTGAGAAGAATTGACGTATTGAAAGCACCAAATTGTAATAATGCAGTTGATGATGTATTGTGTTATTTATGATGTAGGCTGTTTGTTGTGTTTTGCTGTGATGTAATTGTTTTAATACTGTTTGGACCCCAGGAAAAGTAGCTGCTGCCTTGGCATGGTGATGCTAACAAATACTAAATACTATTATTTACCCAAGATAATCTGGTGCACCCTCCTCCTCCATACTAAGTCATCCAACAGTGTGTGTGTGTGTGTGTGTGTGTGTGTGTGTGTGTGTGTGTGTGTGTGTGTGTGTGTGTGTGTGTGTGTGTGTGTGTGTGTGTGTGTGTGTGTGTGTGTGTGTGTGTGTGTGTGTGTGTGTGTGTGTGCGTGTGCGTGCGTGCGTGCATCCGTGCGTGCATCCGTGCGTGCGTGGACGAGAGGCATGTTGTTCCATTGCAATAACTACATGTGGTTATGTAATTACACTGTGCTATGCTAAGTAGGGGAGAGAA
Organism: Salvelinus alpinus; assembly: GCF_045679555.1. Classification (NCBI taxonomy): domain Eukaryota; kingdom Metazoa; phylum Chordata; class Actinopteri; order Salmoniformes; family Salmonidae; genus Salvelinus; species Salvelinus alpinus. Next base: position 14,765,982 of record NC_092093.1, on the reverse strand, counting down.
TAACCCACAAACCGTGTCTGTGAATGGAAAACTAGGGCTTTTCCTGGCCAAAATGACTGGTATTTACATATTTTATGCTAAATATGCTTCCAGTTCGAGTATTAGTAGGTCTCAGTCTCTTTACATGACAATGCTGTATATAGGACTATGTTAAGCTTTACTAAGGTATGAACATGAATTTGAATTTGGGAAAAAAACAGAATTTGTTTTGTAGCAGAACAGTATTCCTCTGATGTATTTTCTGTTTCCTTTCTTACTTAAGAGGGCACTGGGGTAGTCTGCATGTCTATCCATCCAGCCCACCTCTACTTTCTTACTTAAGAGGGCACTGGGGTAGTCTGTATGTCTATCCATCCAGCCCACCTCTACTTTCTTACTTAAGAGGGCACTGGGGTAGTCTGCATGTCTATCCATCCAGCCCACCTCTACTATCTTACTTAAGAGGGCACTGGGGTAGTCTGCATGTCTATCCATCCAGCCCACCTCTACTTTCTTACTTAAGAGGGCACTGGGGTAGTCTGCATGTCTATCCATCCAGCCCACCTCTACTATCTTAATTAAGAGGGCACTGGGGTAGTCTGCATGTCTATCCATCCAGCCCACCTCTACTTTCTTACTTAAGAGGGCACTGGGGTAGTCTGCATGTCTATCCATCCAGCCCACCTCTACTTTCTTACTTAAGAGGGCACTGGGGTAGTCTGCATGTCTATCCTTCCAGCCCACCTCTGCTATCTCCCTACCCCAAAATAGATATACAAGTAAACATATCTATTATACAGTGTTGCATACAATTATATCATTTCTCAAGTCTGGCATCAGTGAGGGGGCGGGGATTTGGGAACACTATCGGACCACAGGCTGGGTTCCTGTAAATGAGAAGCCTGATGATATCCTAAAACAAACATGTTGGCTTTGCTAAAGACGTGACGGCTGACAAGGCACAGTGAGGTCCAGCCACTGACCGCGAGACCAGACCTCCCAGTCTCTCAGTCTCTCTCTCCCTCCACTACCTCCCCCCAGACCTGAGAGGGAAAGAAAGAAAGATATAGAGAGAGAGAGAGAGAGAGAGAGAGAGAGAGAGAGAGAGAGAGAGAGAGAGAGAGAGAGAGAGAGAGAGAGAGAGAGAGAGAGAGAGAGAGAGAGAGAGAGAGAGAGAGAGAGACAGAGAGAGAGACAGAGAGAGAGACAGAGAGAGAGAGAGCGAGAGAGTGGGGGGGGGGCTGCCATTACCCAGGTTGCTCTGCAGTGGGAGTGTGTGATGACCACAGGAGAGGAGAATTCCACTCCGACTGCAAGCGGTTCAGCAAGTTCAGCCAAGGTTGCTCAACACAGCGGTCACTCTCTGGGGCAGGGTTTGGCTTGAACCCTTGCCCAGTCACGGTCACAGAGGTTAAACACTAAGTGACCACTGGCTGGTCATGTGACCAGGGTGATCACTGAACGCTTCCATTCCATTGTGCTCTTCATCACTTTTAACCTTATAAGTTCTGGATAAGAATGGGCAAATCAAATCCTAGAACACTGTTTTATGCTGACCCAACACATGCATGAACACTGACCAAGTGTAGTAGCTTTGCTTAAGGAGCCTAGCTACTAGCTACAGTGGGGCAAAAAAGTATTTAGTCAGCCACCAATTGTGCAAGTTCTCCCACTTAAAAAGATGAGAGAGGCCTGTAATTTTTATCATAGGTGCACTTCAACTATGACAGACAAAATGAGAAAAAAAATCCAGAAAATCACATTGTAGGATTTTTTATGAATTTATTTGCAAGTTATGGTGGAAAATAAGTACGCTGCACCTTGGTCTGGTCATTTCATCCCTGATGACGCCCGTGACAGCCCTGTAACATCGAGAACAGGGGCCTCCAAACCTGTTCCTGGAGGACTACCCTCCTGTAGGTTTTCTCTCCAACCCTGTTCCTGGAGAGCCACCCTCCTGTAGGTGTTCTCTCCAACCCTGTTCCTGGAGGACTACCCTCCTGTAGGTTTTCCCTCCAACCCTGTTCCTGGAGAACACCGTCCTGTAGGTTTTCACACCAACCCTGTTCCTGGAGGACTACCGTCCTGTAGGTTTTCCCTCCAACCCTGTTCCTGGAGAGCTACCCTCCTGTAGGTGTTCTTTCCAACCCTGTTCCTGGAGAGCTACCCTCCTGTAGGTGTTCTCTCCAACCCTGTTCCTGGAGAGCTACCCTCCTGTAGGTTTTCACTCCAACCCTGTTCCTGGAGAGCTACCCTCCTGTAGGTGTTCTCTTCAAACCTGTTCCTGGAGAGCTACCCTCCTGTAGGTGGTCTCTCCAACCCTGTTCCTGGAGAGCTACCCTCCTTGTCAGGTCTCTCCAAAAGGAGATGTGGGTGTGGAGTCAGGCGCAGGAGAAAGCAAGTCTCCGAAAAGGGCTTTTAATAAACAAGGTCCAAAGAACAGGAAAAACAGGACTACAACAGTAGCCTCAAACCACCTGTACAACAGAACCTAAAAACGCAACCCAAAACTGAATGACATCAAACGAAACAATCCCGCACAAACCCCGGAAGAAATGGCGAGATTTAAATACCCCCCCCTAATTACCCAAAAAGAACACAGGTGACACACAAGACAGACATAACCAAAGAAAAGGAAAAAGGATCGGTGGCAGCTAGTAGACCGGCGACGACGAACGCCGAGCGCCACCCGAACAGGGAGAGGAGCCACCTTCGGTGGAAGTCGTGACACTCCTGTAGGTGTTCTCTCCAACCCTGATCCTGAAGAGCTACCCTCCTATAGGTTTTAACTCCAACCCTGTTCCTGGAGGACTACCCTCCTGTAGGTTGTCCCTCCAACCCTGTTCCTGGAGAGCCACCCTCCTGTAGGTTTTCACTCCAACCCTGTTCCTGGAGAGCTACCCTCCTGTAGGTGTGATCTCCAACCCTGTTCCTGGAGAGTTACCCTCCTGTAGGTGTTCTCACCAACCCTGTTCCTGGAGGAATACCGTTCTGTAGGTTTTCCCTCCAACCCTGTTCCTGGAGAGCTACCCTCCTGTAGGTTTTCCCTCCAACCCTGTTCCTGGAGGAATACCGTTCTGTAGGTTTTCCCTCCAACCCTGTTCCTGGAGAGCTACCCTCCTGTAGGTTTTCCCTCCAACCCTGTTCCTGGAGGACTACCGTCCTGTAGGTTTTCCCTCCAACCCTGTTCCTGGAGAACACCGTCCTGTAGGTTTTCACACCAACCCTGTTCCTGGAGGACTACCGTCCTGTAGGTTTTCCCTCCAACCCTGTTCCTGGAGAGCTACCCTCCTGTAGGTGTTCTTTCCAACCCTGTTCCTGGAGAGCTACCCTCCTGTAGGTGTTCTCTCCAACCCTGTTCCTGGAGAGCTACCCTGTAGGTTTTCACTCCAACCCTGTTCCTGGAGAGCTACCCTCCTGTAGGTGTTCTCTTCAAACCTGTTCCTGGAGAGCTACCCTCCTGTAGGTGGTCTCTCCAACCCTGTTCCTGGAGAGCTACCCTCCTTGTCAGGTCTCTCCAAAAGGAGATGTGGGTGTGGAGTCAGGCGCAGGAGAAAGCAAGTTTCCGAAAAGGGCTTTTAATAAACAAGGTCCAAAGAACAGGAAAAACAGGACTACAACAGTAGCCTCAAACCACCTGTACAACAGAACCTAAAAACGCAACCCAAAACTGAATGACATCAAACGAAACAATCCCGCACAAACCCCGGAAGAAATGGCGAGATTTAAATACCCCCCCCTAATTACCCAAAAAGAACACAGGTGACACACAAGACAGACATAACCAAAGAAAAGGAAAACGGATCGGTGGCAGCTAGCAGACCGGCGACGACGAACGCCGAGCGCCACCCGAACAGGGAGAGGAGCCACCTTCGGTGGAAGTCGTGACACTCCTGTAGGTGTTCTCTCCAACCCTGATCCTGAAGAGCTACCCTCCTGTAGGTTTTAACTCCAACCCTGTTCCTGGAGGACTACCCTCCTGTAGGTTGTCCCTCCAACCCTGTTCCTGGAGAGCCACCCTCCTGTAGGTTTTCACTCCAACCCTGTTCCTGGAGAGCTACCCTCCTGTAGGTGTGATCTCCAACCCTGTTCCTGGAGAGTTACCCTCCTGTAGGTGTTCTCTCCAACCCTGTTCCTGGAGGAATACCGTTCTGTAGGTTTTCCCTCCAACCCTGTTCCTGGAGAGCTACCCTCCTGTAGGTTTTCCCTCCAACCCTGTTCCTGGAGGAATACCGTTCTGTAGGTTTTCCCTCCAACCCTGTTCCTGGAGAGCTACCCTCCTGTAAGTTTTCCCTCCAACCCTGTTCCTGGAGGACTACCGTCCTGTAGGTTTTCCCTCCAACCCTGTTCCTGGATGAACACCGTCCTGTATGTTTTCCCTCCAACCCTGTTCCTGTAAGACTCCCGTCCTGTAGGTTTTCCCTCCAACCCTGTTTCTGGAGGACTACGTCCTGTAGGTTTTTCCCTCCAAGCCTGTTCCTGGAGGACTACCATCCTGTAGGTTTTTCCCTCCAACCCTGTTCCTGGAGGAATAATCGTCCTGTAGGTTTGCCCTCCAACCCTGTTCCTAGGGGAAAACCGTCCTGTAGGTTTTCCCTCCAACCCTGTTCCTGGAGAGCTACCCTCCTGTAGGTTTTCCCTCCAACCCTGTTCCTGGAGAGCTACCCTCCTGTAGGTTTTCCCTCCAACCCTGTTCCTGGAGAGCCACCCTCTTGTAGGTTTTCCCTCCAACCCTGTTCCTGGAGGAATACCGTTCTGTAGGTTTTCCCTACAACCCTGTTCCTGGAGAGCAACCCTCCTCTAGGTTTTCCCTCCAACCCTGTTCCTGGAGGACTACCGTCCTGTAGGTTTTCACTCCAACCCTGTTCCTGGAGGACTACCGTCCTGTTGGTTTTCCCTCCAACCCTGTCTATGGAGGACTACCGTCCTGTAGGTTTTCCTCCAAATCTGTTCCTGGAGAGCTACCCTCCTGTAGCTTTTCCCTCCAACCCTGTTCTTGGAGAGCTACCCTTCCTGTAGGTTTTACCTCCAACCCTGTTCCTGGGGGAAAACCGTCCTGTAGGTTTTCCCTCCAACCCTGTTCCTGGAGGAATACAGTCCTGTAGGTTTTCCCTCCAACCCTGTTCCTGGAGGACTATGGTCCTTAGGTGTTCTCTCCAACCCTGTTCCTGGAGAGCTACCCTCCTGTAGGTTTTCTCTCCAACCCTGTTCCTGGAGAGCTACCCTCCTGTAGGTTTTCCCTCCAAGCCTGTTCCTGGAGGACAACCGTCCTGTAGGTGTTCCTCCAACCCTGTTCCAGGAGGACTAATCGTCCTGTAGGTTTTCCCTCCGACCCTGTTCCAAGGGGAAAACCGTCCTGTAGGTTTTCCCTCCAACCCTGTTCCTGGAGAGCTACCCTCCAGTAGGTTTTCCCTCCAACCCTGTTCCTGGAGAGCTACCCTCCTGTAGGTTTTCCCTCCAACCCTGTTCCTGGAGAGCCACCCTCTTGTAGGTTTTCTCTCCAACCCTGTTCCTGGAGGAACACCCTCTTGTAGGTTTTCCTCCAAATCTGTTCCTGGAGAGCTACCCTTCTGTAGGTTTTCCCTCCAACCATGTTCTTGGAGAGCTACCCTCCTGTAGGTTTTCCCTCCAACCCTGTTCCTGGAGGAATACCGTCCTGTAGCTTTTCCCTCCAACCCTGTTCCTGGAGGAATACCGTTCTGTAGGTTTTCCCTACAACCCTGTTCCTGGAGAGCAACCCTCCTCTAGGTTTTCCCTCTAAGCCCTTCCCCTAGAGGCACCAACTCCACCAACTTTAAGAACGTTTGGAGATCATTCCACATGAGAGGATGAAAACAACTAAAAGCAGATTTACCAGGGTTAGCCATCCCTGAGTCCATGTCTAATAACTGGGTGGGTTAGTGAAGGGATCTCCAGGGTTAGCCATCCCTGAGTCCATGTCCGGTAACTGGGTGGGTTAGTGAAGGGATCTCCAGGGTTAGCCATCCCTGAGTCCATGTCTGGTAACTGGGTGGGTTAGTGAAGGGATCTCCAGGGTTAGCCAGCCCTGAGTCCATGTCCGGTAACTGGGTGGGTTAGTGAAGGGATGTCCAGGGTTAGCCATCCCTGAGTCCATGTCCGGTAACTGGGTGGGTAGTGAAGGGATCTCCAGGGTTAGTCATCTCTGAGTCCATGTCTGGTAAATGGGTGGGTAGTGAAGGGATCTCCAGGGTTAGCCATCCCTGAGTCCATGTCTAGTAACTGGGTGAGTAGTGAAGGGATGTCCAGGGTTAGCCATCCCTGAGTCCATGTCCGGTAACTGGGTGGGTTAGTGAAGGGATGTCCAGGGTTAGCCTTCCCTGAGTCCATGTCCGGTAACTGGGTGGGTAGTGAAGGGATGTCCAGGGTTAGCCATCCCTGAGTCCATGTCCGGTAACTGGGTGGGTAGTGAAGGGATCTCCAGGGTTAGCCATCCCTAAATCCATGTCTGGTAAATGGCTGGGTATTGAAGGGATCTCCAGGGTTAGCCATCCCTGAGTCCATGTCTAGTAACTGGATGGGTAGTGAAGGGATCTCCAGGGTTAGCCATCCCTGAGTCCATGTCTGGTAAATGGGTGGGTATTGAAGGGATCTCCAGGGTTAGCCATCCCTGAGTCCATGTCTAGTAACTGGGTGGGTAGTGAAGGGATCTCCAGGGTTAGCCATCCCTGAGTCCATGTCTGGTAACTGGGTGGGTAGTGAAGGGATGTCCAGGGTTAGCCATCCCTGAGTCCATGTCCGGTAACTGGGTGGGTAGTGAAGGGATCTCCAGGGTTAGCCATCCCTGAGTCCATGTCCGGTAACTGGGTGGGTAGTGGAGGGATCTCCAGGGTTAGCCATCCCTGAGTCCATGTCCGGTAACTGGGTGGGTTAGTGAAGGGATCTCCAGGGTTAGCCATCCCTGAGTCCATGTCTAGTAACTGGGTGGGTATTGAAGGGATCTCCAGGGTTAGCCATCCCTGAGTCCATGTCTAGTAACTGGGTGGGTAGTGAAGGGATCTCCAGGGTTAGCCATCCCTAAATCCATGTCTGGTAAATGGCTGGGTATTGAAGGGATCTCCAGGGTTAAACATCCCTGAGTCCATGTCTAGTAACTGGATGGGTAGTGAAGGGATCTCCAGGGTTAGCCATCCCTGAGTCCATGTCTGGTAAATGGGTGGGTATTGAAGGGATCTCCAGGGTTAGCCATCCCTGAGTCCATGTCTAGTAACTGGGTGGGTAGTGAAGGGATCTCCAGGGTTAGCCATCCCTGAGTCCATGTCTGGTAACTGGGTGGGTAGTGAAGGGATGTCCAGGGTTAGCCATCCCTGAGTCCATGTCCGGTAACTGGGTGGGTTAGTGAAGGGATCTCCAGGGTTAGCCATCCCTGAGTCCATGTCTAGTAACTGGGTGGGTATTGAAGGGATCTCCAGGGTTAGCCATCCCTGAGTCCATGTCTAGTAACTGGGTGGGTTAGTGAAGGGATCTCCAGGGTTAGCCATCCCTAAATCCATGTCTGGTAAATGGCTGGGTATTGAAGGGATCTCCAGGGTTAAACATCCCTGAGTCCATGTCTAGTAACTGGATGGGTAGTGAAGGGATCTCCAGGGTTAGCCATCCCTGAGTCCATGTCTGGTAAATGGGTGGGTATTGAAGGGATCTCCAGGGTTAGCCATCCCTGAGTCCATGTCTAGTAACTGGGTGGGTAGTGGAGGGATCTCCAGGGTTAGCCATCCCTGAGTCCATGTCTGGTAACTGGGTGGGTAGTGAAGGGATGTCCAGGGTTAGCCATCCCTGAGTCCATGTCCGGTAACTGGGTGGGTAGTGAAGGGATCTCCAGGGTTAGCCATCCCTGAGTCCATGTCCGGTAACTGGGTGGGTAGTGGAGGGATCTCCAGGGTTAGCCATCCCTGAGTCCATGTCCGGTAACTGGGTGGGTTAGTGAAGGGATCTCCAGGGTTAGCCATCCCTGAGTCCATGTCTAGTAACTGGGTGGGTATTGAAGGGATCTCCAGGGTTAGCCATCCCTGAGTCCATGTCTAGTAACTGGGTGGGTAGTGAAGGGATCTCCAGGGTTAGCCATCCCTGAGTCCATGTCCGGTAACTGGGTGGGTAGTGGAGGGATCTCCAGGGTTAGCCATCCCTGAGTCCATGTCTAGTAACTGGGTGGGTAGTGAAGGGATCTCCAGGGTTAACCATCCCTGAGTCCATGTCTAGTAACTGGGTGGGTAGTGGAGGGATCTCCAGGGTTAGCCATCCCTGAGTCCATGTCCGGTAACTGGGTGGGTAGTGAAGGGATCTCCAGGGTTAGCCATCCCTCTGTCCATGTCTGGTAACTGGGTGGGTAGTGAAGGGATGTCCAGGGTTAGCCATCCCTGAATTCATGTCTGGTAACTGGGTGGGTAGTGAAGGGATGTCCAGGGTTAGCCATCCCTGAGTCCATGTCTAGTAACTGGGTGGGTAGTGGAGGGATGTCCAGGGTTAGCCATCCCTGAGTCCATGTCTAGTAACTGGGTGGGTAGTGGAGGGATCTCCAGGGTTAGCCATCCCTGAGTCCATGTCCGGTAACTGGGTGGGTAGTGAAGGGATCTCCAGGGTTAGCCATCCCTGAGTCCATGTCTGGTAACTGGGTGGGTAGTGAAGGGATCTCCAGGGTTAGCCATCCCTGAGTCCATGTCTGGTAACTGGGTGGGTAGTGAAGGGATGTCCAGGGTTAGCCATCCCTGAGTCCATGTGTGGTAACTGGGTGGGTTATGCAAATGCAATGATTTGTCCCTATCAACCGTAATAAAGATCAAAGCGCTATGATAAATGGCCTCCAATGGCTTTCACCACGCTTAATGTGTTGTTAAATCTGTTGTGAATGTATTGTTATGTTTTTAAAATTGTATAACTGCCTTAATTTTGCTGGACCCCAGGAAGAGTAACTGCTGCCTTGGCAGGAACTATTTGGGATCCATAATAAATACAAATACAGTGGCAGCAGCATTCATATAGAGGATAGCCCATGGGTCTGTACTTAGCTTGGAGACACCGAGAGAGAAAGAGAAAGAGAGAGAGAAAGAGAGAGAAAGAGAGAGAGAGAGAGAGAGAGAGAGAGAGAGAGAGAGAGAGAGAGAGAGAGAGAGAGAGAGAGAGAGAGAGAGAGAGAGAGAGAGAGAGAGAGAGAGAGAGAGAGAGAGAGAGAGAGAGAGAGAGAGAGAGAGACAAACAGACCCCACAGAGCCCCAGGACAGCAACACAGGTAGACCCAACCAAATCATGAGAAAACAAAAAGATAATTACTTGACACATTGGAAAGAATTAACAAAAAACAGAGCAAACTAGAATGCTATTTGGCCCTAAACAGAGAGTACACAATGGCAGAATACCTGACCACTGTGACTGACCCAAACTTAAGGAAAGCTTTGACTATGTACAGACTCACTGAGCATAGCCTTGCTATTGAGAAAGGCTGCCGTAGGCAGACCTGGCTCCCAAGAGAAGACAGGCTATGTGCACACTGCCCACAAAATGAGGTGGAAACTGAGCTGCACTTCCTAACCTCCTGCCAAATGTATGACCATATTAGAGACACATATTTCCCTCAGATTACACAGACCCACAAGGAATTCCAAAACAAACCCAATTTTGATAATCTCCCTATTGGGTGAAATACCACAGTGTCCAATCACCGCAGCAAGATGTGTGAAAATAAGACAATGGCAAACAGTGAGGAACAAACACCATTGTAAATACAACCCATATTTATGTTTATTTATTTTCCCTTTTGTACGTTAACTATTTGCACATAATATAACATTTGAAATGTCTTTAATCTTTTGGAACTTTTGTGAATGTAATGTTTACTGTAATTATGTGTATTGTTTTTTTCACTTTTGTTTATTATCTATTTAAATAAATTAGAAAATTGAATTGAGAGAGAGAGAGAGAGTGGGAGGGAGAGACAGAGGGAGATGGGGGGGGTGAGAGAGAGAGAGAGGGGGGAGAGAGAGAGAGACAGGGGAGGGAGAGAGAGAGGGGAGAGAGGGGGGGGGAGACAGGGGGGGTGTGTGAGAGAGAGAGAGAGGGGGGGATAGAGAGAGACAGGGGAGGGAGAGAGAGAGGGGAGAGAGGGGGGGAGAGAGAGAGACAGGGGAGGGAGAGAGAGAGGGGAGAGAGGGGGGGAGAGACAGGGGGGTGTGAGAGAGAGAGACCCATGTTTATGTATTGTGAGAGGGTAGAGAACTGCCAGAGTCTGGGAATGTGAACATAAACAGTGTGTGCATGGGTTTGTGTGTGTGCGCGTGTGTGTGTCTGACAGTGGGAAAGAATCTCCGTCAGGAGCCCTCACAATGACCCTGCAGCCACAGTATTCACGTGTCACCCATCCACCCTGTTACAAAATGCAGGAGGAGAGCTCCTATACCACTACTCGTCTCTTGTACCCTGCAGTGCTCCCCTCCTCTTCTCCCCTCCTCCCTCCTCAATTCCCCTCTTCTCCTCAATTCTCCTCCTCCCATCCTCTCCTCCTCTCCTCTCCTTCCCTCCTCTCCTCTCCTCTCCTCCTTTCCTGTCATCACCTCCTCAATTCCACTCCTCCCCTCCTCCCTTCCTCTCCTCCTCTCTTTCCTTCCCCTCATCCTCTCCTCCTCTCCTCCTCTCCTCCACTCTCCTCCTCTCATCCTCTCCTCCCCTCCTCTCCTCCTCTCCACTCCTCTCCTCCTCAATTCCCATCCTCTCCTCTCCCCTCCTCAATTCCCCTCCTCCCCTCCTCCTCCCCTCCTCTTCTCTCTTCCCCTACCCTCCTCTCCTCTCCTCCTCTCCTCCTCTCCTCCTCTCCTCTCCTCCCCTCCTCTCTTCCCCTTCCCTCCTCTCTTCCCCTCTCTTCCCCTCCCCTCCTCTCTTCCCCTCTCCTCTCCTCCCCTCCTCCTCCCCTCCTCTCCTCTCCTCTCTTCCCCTCCCCTCCTCCCCTCTCCTCCCCTCTCCTCCTCTCCTCTCCTCCCCTCCTCTCTTCTCCTCCCCTCCTCTCTCCTCCTCTCCTCCCCTCCCCTCCTCTCCTCTTTTCGTCCTCTCTTCCCCTCCCCTCCTATCTTCCCCCCTCCTCCTTTCCTTTCCTTTCCTCCCCTCCTCCTCTCCCCTCCCCTCCTCTCCTCTCCCCTTCCCTCCTCCCCTCTCTTCCCACCCCCCCCCCTCCCCTCTGGAAGGCTTCATCATGGTTTACTGACCTTTCACCTGTATAAAATGTTGGCTTCCAGCCAAACAGGGAAACAATACGTGTGTGTGTGTGTGTGTGTGTGTGTGTGTGTGTGTGTGTGTGTGTGTGTGTGTGTGTGTGTGTGTGTGTGTGTGTGTGTGTGTGTGTGTGTGTGTGTGTGTGTGTGTGTGTGTGTGTGTGTGTGTGTGTGTGTGTGTGATCACCCACACACTCACATACACAGATTGCATAGCACAGAACCACATTAGTGAAGTGAGGAAAGTGAACTAATGAGTTTGGCTGGAGTGTGAGACATCCTAGATTAATTGACTATGACTGTGATATGTGGTTGTCTTACCTAACTACCTTAAAATGAATGCACTAACTGTCAGTCACTCTGGATAAGAGTGTCTGCTAAATGACTCAAATGTAATGTTAATGTAATTAAGGAGAATCCTATCATCCACCCCAGATGTTACAGAATCCTTCTGGACTTTCTCTCTGACCGTGTCATGGCTGACGAACTGTCTATCTCTGCTGGAGCAATGGTTGGATTACCACATGAGAGTTCATCATACCTCTCCTCTCCTCTCCTCTCCTCTCCTCTCCTCTCCTCTCCTCTCCTCTCCTCTCCTCTCCTCTCCTCTCCTCTCCTCTCCTCTCCTCTCCTCTCCTCTCCACCATCCCCCCCTCCTCCTTTGCCTTCCACCCTCCAAACCTCTACAGCCTACATAACATGGAGGACAGGAAAGGAGGATGAGGAGAAGAGGAGGAGGGGGGAGAATCCGACAGCATGTTGAAGAGTAATGGGTGTCTGAGAACACTAGGCTTGAGGGTCAATCCAGCCACACAAGTTATACAACCCACCTGTCCACCCTCCTCTCCAACCTCCTCTCCTCTCATCTCCTTATCTCCTCCTCTCTGGTATCTGAGAACACTAGGCCTTAGAGTTAATCCAGCCACACAAGTTATACAACACACCTGTTTCCTGTTTCCCAACTCAACCAGATATTATGGTTAAGTCTCAAAAGGCACCCTATTCCCTATATAGTGCACTACCTTTGGGAGAGGGTTCATAGGGCTCCTGTTGATACCTGGAGTGTTGACACTTCATACTGTAAACGATAAGAAATGTAATACTGAGAGTGATTGTCTATTTACTTTGGTCCTAACGTGGACACTCCTCAATTACATTGTGTTTGAACTATTTAATAAAATTTCTGAATCTTCTTGGCACACATGTATTTTGTTTGAGTCCAAACTCCTGTTCTATTCTGTCTGAGTACGCAGACCAGTTGTAGAGTTATCTACTTCCTACAGTATGGGAACATTGGACAGAGTTATTGAATTCCTACAGTATGGGGACTTTGGACAGAGTTATCTACTTCCTACAGTATGGGGACTTTGGACAGAGTTATTGAATTCCTACAGTATGGGGACTTTGGACAGAGTTATCTACTTCCTACAGTATGGGGTCTTTGGACAGAGTTATGTACTTCCTACAGTATGGGGACTTTGGACAGAGTTATCTACTTCCTACAGTATGGGGACTTTGGACAGAGTTATCTTCTTCCTACAGTATGGGGACTTTGGACAGAGTTATCTACTTCCTACAGTATGGGGACTTTGGACAGAGTTATCTACTTCCTACAGTATGGGGACTTTGGACAGAGTTATCTACTTCCTACAGTATGGGGACTTTGGACAGAGTTATCTACTTCCTACAGTATGGGGACTTTGGACAGAGTTATCTACTTCCTACAGTATGGGGACTTTGGACAGAGTTATCTACTTCCTACAGTATGGGGACTTTGGACAGAGTTATCTACTTCCTACAGAATGGGGACTTTGGACAGAGTTATCTACTTCCTACAGAATGGGGACTTTGGACAGAGTTATCTACTTCCTACAGTTTGGGGACTTTGGACAGAGTTATCTACTTCCTACAGAATGGGGACTTTGGACAGAGTTATCTACTTCCTACAGTATGGGGACATTGGACAGAGTTATCTACTTCCTACAGTATGGGGACTTTGGACAGAGTTATTGAATTCCTACAGTATGGGGACTTTGGACAGAGTTATCTACTTCCTACATTATGGGGACTTTGGACAGAGTTATCTACTTCCTACAGTATGGGGACTTTGGACAGAGTTATTGAATTCCTACAGTATGGGGACTTTGGACAGAGTTATCTACTTCCTACAGTATGGGGACTTTGGACAGAGTTATCTACTTCCTACAGTATGGGGACTTTGGACAGAGTTATCTACTTCCTACAGTATGGGGACTTTGGACAGAGGTATCTTCTTCCTACAGTATGGGGACTTTGTACAGAGTTATCTACTTCCTACAGTATGGGGACTTTGGACAGAGTTATCTACTTCCTACAGTATGGGGACATTGGACAGAGTTATCTACTTCCTACAGTATGGGGACTTTGGACAGAGTTATCTACTTCCTACAGTATGGGGACTTTGGACAGAGTTATCTACTTCCTACAGTATGGGGACATTGGACAGAGTTATTGAATTCCTACAGTATGGGGACTTTGGACAGAGTTATTGAATTCCTACAGTATGGGGACTTTGGACAGAGTTATTGAATTCCTACAGTATGGGGACTTTGGACAGAGTTATTGAATTCCTACAGTATGGGGACTTTGGACAGAGTTATCTACTTCCTACAGTATGGGGACTTTGGACAGAGTTATCTACTTCCTACAGTATGGGGACTTTGGACAGAGTTATCTTCTTCCTACAGTATGGGGACTTTGGACAGAGTTATCTACTTCCTACAGTATGGGGACTTTGGACAGAGTTATCTACTTCCTACAGTATGGGGACTTTGGACATAGTTATCTACTTCCTACAGTATGGGGACTTTGGACAGAGTTATCTACTTCCTACAGTATGGGGACTTTGGACAGAGTTATCTACTTCCTACAGTATGGGGACTTTGGACAGAGTTATCTACTTCCTACAGTATGGGGACTTTTTCACAGAGTTATCTACTACCTACAGTATGGGGACTTTGGACAGAGTTATCTACTTCCTACAGAATGGGGACTTTGGACAGAGTTATCTACTTCCTACAGTATGGGGACTTTGGACAGAGTTATCTACTTCCTACAGTATGGGGACTTTGGACAGAGTTATCTACTTCCTACAGAATGGGGACTTTGGACAGAGTTATCTACTTCCTACAGTATGGGGACATTGGACAGAGTTATCTACTTCCTACAGTATGGGGACTTTGGACAGAGTTATTGAATTCCTACAGTATGGGGACTTTGGACAGAGTTATCTACTTCCTACATTATGGGGACTTTGGACAGAGTTATCTACTTCCTACAGTATGGGGACTTTGGACAGAGTTATTGAATTCCTGCAGTATGGGGACTTTGGACAGAGTTATCTACTTCCTACAGTATGGGGACTTTGGACAGAGTTATCTACTTCCTACAGTATGGGGACTTTGGACAGAGTTATCTTCTTCCTACAGTATGGGGACTTTGTACAGAGTTATCTACTTCCTACAGTATGGGGACTTTGGACAGAGTTATCTACTTCCTACAGTATGGGGACTTTGGACAGAGTTATCTACTTCCTACAGTATGGGGACTTTGGACAGAGTTATCTACTTCCTACAGTATTGGGACTTTGGACAGAGTTATCTACTTCCTACAGTATGGGGACTTTGGACAGAGTTATCTACTTCCTACAGTATGGGGACTTTGGACAGAGTTATCTACTTCCTACAGTATGGGGACATTGGACAGAGTTATCTACTTCCTACAGTATGGGGACTTTGGACAGAGTTATCTACTTCCTACAGTATGGGGACATTGGACAGAGTTATCTACTTCCTACAGTATGGGGACTTTGGACAGAGTTATCTACTTCCTACAGTATGGGGACTTTGGACAGAGTTATCTACTTCCTACAGTATGGGGACTTTGGACAGAGTTATCTTCTTCCTACAGTATGGGGACTTTGGACAGAGTTATCTACTTCCTACAGTATGGGGACTTTGGACAGAGTTATCTACTTCCTACAGTATGGGGACATTGGACAGAGTTATCTACTTCCTACAGTATGGGGACTTTGGACAGAGTTATCTACTTCCTACAGTATGGGGACATTGGACAGAGTTATCTACTTCCTACAGTATGGGGACTTTGGACAAAGTTATCTACTTCCTACAGTATGGGGACATTGGACAGAGTTATCTACTTCCTACAGTATGGGGACTTTGGACAGAGTTATCTACTTCCTACAGTATGGGGACTTTGGACAGAGTTATCTACTTCCTACAGTTAGGGGACTTTGGACAGAGTTATCTTCTTCCTACAGTATGGGGACTTTGGACAGAGTTATCTACTTCCTACAGTATGGGGACTTTGGACAGAGTTATCTACTTCCTACAGTATGGGGACTTTGGACAGAGTTATGTACTTCCTACAGTATGGGGGCTTTGGACAGAGTTATGTACTTCCTACAGTATGGGGACTTTGGACAGAGTTATCTACTTCCTACAGTATGGGGACTTTGGACAGAGTTATCTACTTCCTACAGTATGGGGACTTTCGACAGAGTTATCTACTTCCTACAGTATGGGGACTTTGGACAGAGTTATCTACTTCCTACAGTATGGGGACTTTGGACAGAGTTATCTACTTCCTACAGTATGGGGACTTTTTCACAGAGTTATCTACTACCTACAGTATGGGGACTTTGGACAGAGTTATCTACTTCCTACAGAATGGGGACTTTGGACAGAGTTATCTACTTCCTACAGTATGGGGACTTTGGACAGAGTTATCTACTTCCTACAGTATGGGGACTTTGGACAGAGTTATCTACTTCCTACAGAATGGGGACTTTGGACAGAGTTATCTACTTCCTACAGTATGGGGACATTGGACAGAGTTATCTACTTCCTACAGTATGGGGACTTTGGACAGAGTTATTGAATTCCTACAGTATGGGGACTTTGGACAGAGTTATCTACTTCCTACATTATGGGGACTTTGGACAGAGTTATCTACTTCCTACAGTATGGGGACTTTGGACAGAGTTATTGAATTCCTGCAGTATGGGGACTTTGGACAGAGTTATCTACTTCCTACAGTATGGGGACTTTGGACAGAGTTATCTACTTCCTACAGTATGGGGACTTTGGACAGAGTTATCTTCTTCCTACAGTATGGGGACTTTGTACAGAGTTATCTACTTCCTACAGTATGGGGACTTTGGACAGAGTTATCTACTTCCTACAGTATGTGGACTTTGGACAGAGTTATCTACTTCCTACAGTATGGGGACTTTGGACAGAGTTATCTACTTCCTACAGTATTGGGACTTTGGACAGAGTTATCTACTTCCTACAGTATGGGGACTTTGGACAGAGTTATCTACTTCCTACAGTAAGGGGACTTTGGACAGAGTTATCTACTTCCTACAGTATGGGGACATTGGACAGAGTTATCTACTTCCTACAGTATGGGGACTTTGGACAGAGTTATCTACTTCCTACAGTATGGGGACATTGGACAGAGTTATCTACTTCCTACAGTATGGGGACTTTGGACAGAGTTATCTACTTCCTACAGTATGGGGACTTTGGACAGAGTTATCTACTTCCTACAGTATGGGGACTTTGGACAGAGTTATCTTCTTCCTACAGTATGGGGACTTTGGACAGAGTTATCTACTTCCTACAGTATGGGGACTTTGGACAGAGTTATCTACTTCCTACAGTATGGGGACATTGGACAGAGTTATCTACTTCCTACAGTATGGGGACTTTGGACAGAGTTATCTACTTCCTACAGTATGGGGACATTGGACAGAGTTATCTACTTCCTACAGTATGGGGACTTTGGACAGAGTTATCTACTTCCTACAGTATGGGGACATTGGACAGAGTTATCTACTTCCTACAGTATGGGGACTTTGGACAGAGTTATCTACTTCCTACAGTATGGGGACTTTGGACAGAGTTATCTACTTCCTACAGTTAGGGGACTTTGGACAGAGTTATCTTCTTCCTACAGTATGGGGACTTTGGACAGAGTTATCTACTTCCTACAGTATGGGGACTTTGGACAGAGTTATCTACTTCCTACAGTATGGGGACTTTGGACAGAGTTATGTACTTCCTACAGTATGGGGGCTTTGGACAGAGTTATGTACTTCCTACAGTATGGGGACTTTGGACAGAGTTATCTACTTCCTACAGTATGGGGACTTTGGACAGAGTTATCTACTTCCTACAGTATGGGGACTTTGGACAGAGTTATCTACTTCCTACAGTATGGGGACTTTGGACAGAGTTATCTACTTCCTACAGTATGGGGACTTTGGACAGAGTTATCTACTTCCTACAGTATGGGGACTTTGGACAGAGTTATCTACTTCCTACAGTATGGGGACTTTGGACAGAGTTATCTACTTCCTACAGTATGGGGACTTTGGACAGAGTTATCTACTTCCTACAGTATGGGGACTTTGGACAGAGTTATCTACTTCCTACAGTATGGGGACTTTGGACAGGAGGACAGGAGCTGAGACATGAAGGGAGGAGGGGAGGAGGAGAGCAAGAGGAGAAGGGGAGGTAGGACTTCAGAGGTGAGTGGGTCTATCCTGCTAATCTCATCAGGGCTCCTGTAGTACATTCCGACAGTAGAATAAATGTTTCTGACTCATATCGATGACACATAGGCTGTTTTCTAAATTAGACAGTGAAGCTTTAACATTGTCATGCTGTGAATGAGATTATAACAGAGGAGGAGGCAGAGAGAGTTTATGGAGGAGGAGAGAGAGTGAATGGGGGAGGAGAGAGAGTGAATGGGGAGGAGAGAGAGTGTATGGGGAGGAGAGAGAGTGCATGGGGAGGAGAGAGAGTGTATGGGGAGGAGAGAGTGAATGGGGGAGGAGAGAGAGTGCATGGGGAGGAGAGAGAGTGTATGGGGAGGAGAGAGTGAATGGGGGAGGAGAGAGAGTGCATGGGGAGGAGAGAGAGTGTATGGGGAGGAGAGAGTGAATGGGGGAGGAGAGAGAGTGAATGGGGAGGAGAGAGAGTGTATGGGGAGGAGAGAGAGTGTATGGGGAGGAGAGAGAGTGTATGGGGGAGGAGAGAGAGTGAATGGGGGAGGAGAGAGAGTGAATGGGGAGGAGAAAGAATGTATGGGGAGGAGAGAGAGTGTATGGGGAGGAGAGAGAGTGTATGGGGGAGGAGAGAGAGTGAATGGGGGAGGAGAGAGAGTGAATGGGGGAGGAGAGAGAGTGTATGGGGGAGGAGAGAGAGTGAATGGGGGAGGAGAGAGAGTGTATGGGGGAGGAGAGAGAGTGAATGGGGGAGGAGAGAGAGTGTATGGGGAGGAGAGAGAGTGTATGGGGATGAGAGAGAGTGAATGGGGAGGAGAGAGGGTGTATGGGGGAGGAGAGATGGTGTATGGGGGAGGAGAGAGAGTGAATGGGGAGGAGAGAGGGTGTATGGGGGAGGAGAGATGGTGTATGGGGGAGGAGAGATGGTGTATGGGGGAGGAGAGAGGGTGTATGGGGGAGGAAAGAGTGTATGAGGGAAGAGAAAGAGTGTATGGATGAGGAGAGAGAGTGAATGGAGGAGGGGAGAGGGTGTATGGGGGAGGAGAGAGGGTGTATGGGGGAGGAGAGAGTGTTTGGAGGAGGAGAGAGAGTGTATGGGGATGAGAGAGAGTGAATGGAGGAGGGGAGAGGGTGTATGGGGGAGGAGAGAGGGTGTATGGGGGAGGAGAGAGTGTTTGGAGGAGGAGAGAGAGTGAATGGGGGAGGAGAGAGAGTGTATGGGGAGGAGAGAGAGTGTATGGGGATGAGAGAGAGTGAATGGGGGAGGAGAGAGAGTGTATGGGGGAGGAGAGAGAGTGTATGGGGGAGGAGAGAGAGTGAATGGGGGAGGAGAGAGAGTGAATGGGGGAGGAGAGAGAGTGAATGGGGGAGGAGAGAGAGTGAATGGGGGAGGAGAGAGAGTGAATGGGGGAGGAGAGCGAGTGAATGGGGGAGGAGAGAGAGTGAATGGGGGAGGAGAGAGAGTGAATGGGGGAGGAGAGAGAGTGTATGGGGGAGGAGAGAGAGTGTATGGGGAGGAGAGAGAGTGAATGGGGGGGGAGAGAGAGTGAATGGGGAAGGAGAGAGAGTGTATGGGGGAGGAGAGAGAGTGTATGGGGGAGGAGAGAGAGTGTATGGAGGAGGAGCGAGGGTGTATGGAGGAGGCGAGAGGGTGTATGGGGGAGGAAAGAGTGTATGAGGGAAGAGAAAGAGTGTATGGATGAGGAGAGAGAGTGAATGGAGGAGGGGAGAGGGTGTATGGGGGAGGAGAGAGGGTGTATGGGGGAGGAGAGAGTGTTTGGAGGAGGAGAGAGAGTGTATGGAGAGGAGAGACAGTGTTTGGAGGAGAGAGGGTGTCTGTCTTTCTTTCCATGTGTATGTACTGTATGTTTGTGTAGAACTTCCCTTTTACCATTTGGCAAATCCCAAATCCCCTTCCTGAAATGTACTTATTGACAGGTCTTGACTGGGGTCAAGGGGCTGCAGGGAGTTCTGGTGGTAGAAGCATGGTGGGAACTAAGGCTCCTATCCCATTCTCTGTTATTGGAACCAGGCCTTATTCATATCCTGGAGAGAAGCTGTCTACATGGGCCCACATCCTCTGATGACTCCCCCCAAACCCTCTACACAGCCCCCCAAACCCTCTACACAGCCCCCCAAACCCTCTACACAGCCTCCCCAAACCCTGTACACAGCCCCCACAAACCCTCTACACAGCCCCCCAAACTCTTACGCAGCCCCTCAAATCCTCTACACAGCCCCCCCAAACCCTCTACACAGCCCCCAAACCCTCTACACAGCCCCCTAAACCCTCTACATATTCCCCCAAACCCTCTACACAGCCCCCACAAACCCTCTACACAGCCCCCAAACTCTTACACAGCCTCCCCAAACCCTTTATACAGCCCCCCCAAATCCTCTACACAGCCCCCCCAAACCCTCTACACAGCCCCCCAAACCCTTTACACAGTCCCCCAAACCCTCTACACAGCCCCCCAAACCCTCTACACAGCCCCCCAAACTCTTACACAGCCCCCCAAACCCTCTACACAGCCTCCCAGGCCCTTTACACAGCCCCCCCAAACCCTCTACACAGCCCCCCAAACCCTGTACACAGCCCCCCCAAACCCTCTACACAGCCCCCCCAAACCTTCTACACAGCCCCCCAAACCCTTTACACAGCCTCTAAACGCCCCCCAAACTCTTACACAGCCCCCCAAACCCTCTACACAGCCTCCCAGGCCCTTTACACAGCCCCCCCAAACCCTCTACACAGCCCCCCAAACCCTGTACACAGCCCCCCCAAACCCTCTACACAGCCCCCCCAAACCCTCTACACAGCCCCCCAAACCCTTTACACAGCCCCCGGAACCCTCTACACAGCCCCCCAAACCCTTTACACAGCCCCCCAAACCCTCTACACAGACCTGCCCAAACCCTCTACACAGCCCCCCCAAACCCTCTACACAGCCCCCGCAAACCCGCTACACAGCCCCCCCAAACCCTCTTCACAGCCCCTGCAAACCCTCTACACAGCCCCCGCAAACCCTCTACACAGCTCCCCCAAACCCTCTTCACAGCCCCCCCAAACCCTTCCACAGCCCCCCAAAGCTTTACACAGCCCCCCAGAGCCCCCCAAACCCTCTACACAGACCTGCCCAAACCCTCTACACGGCTCCCCAAAAACCCTCTACACAGCCCCCCCAAACACTCTACACAGGCCCCCAAACACTTTATACAGCCCCCCAAACCCTCTACACAGCCCGCCGAACCCTCTACACAGCCCCCCAAACCCTCGACACAGACCTGCCCAAACCTTCTACACAGCTCCCCAAACCCTCTACACAGCCCCCCAAACTCTTACACAGCCCCCCAAACCCTCTACACAGCCTCCCAGGCCCTCTACACAGCCCCAAACCTTCTACACAGCCCCCCAAACCCTTTACACAGCCTCTCAACGCCCCCCAAACCCCGCTAAACCCTCTACACAGCCCCCCAAACCCTCTACACAGCCCTCCAAACCCTGTACACAGCCCCCCCAAACCCTCTACACAGCGCCCCCAAACCCTCTACACAGCCCCCCAAACCCTTTACACAGCCTCTCAAAGCCCCCCAAACCCCCCCAAACCCTCTACACAGCCCCCCAAACTCTTACACAGCCCCCCAAACCCTCTACACAGCTCCCCAAAACCTTTACACAGCCCGCAAACCCTCCACACTGCCCCCCCAAACCCTCTACACAGCCTCCCCAAACCCTTTACACAGCCCCCCAAACCCTCTACACAGCCCCCCAAACCCTCTACACAGCCTCCCCAAACCCTTTACACAGCCCCCCAAACCCTTTACACAGTCCCCCAAACCCTCTACACAGCCCCCCAAACCCTCTACACAGCCCCCCAAACCCTCTACACAGCCCCCCGAACACTCTA
This sequence comes from Salvelinus alpinus, assembly GCF_045679555.1. Classification (NCBI taxonomy): domain Eukaryota; kingdom Metazoa; phylum Chordata; class Actinopteri; order Salmoniformes; family Salmonidae; genus Salvelinus; species Salvelinus alpinus. The sequence continues at coordinate 14,744,311 of NC_092093.1, read as the reverse complement.
CACAGCCTCCCCAGCCCTTTACACAGCCCCCAAACCCTCTACACAGCCCCCCAAACCCTTTACACAGCCTCTCAAACCCTCTACACAGCCTCCCCAAACCCTATACACATCCCCCCCAAACCCTCTACACAGCCCCCAAACCCTCTACACAGCCCCCCAAATCCCCCTAAACCCTCTACACAGCCCCCCAAACTCTTACACAGGCCCCCCAAACCCTCTACACAGCCTCCCCAAACCCTTTACACAGCCCCCCAAACCCTCTACACAGCCCCCCAAACCCTGTACACAGACCCCACAAACCCTCTACACAGCCCCCCAAACTCTTACACAGCCCCTCAAACCCTCTACACAGCCTCCCCAAACCCTTTACACAGCCCCCAAACCCTCTACACAGCCCCCCAAACCCTTTACACAGCCTCTCAAACCCTCTACACAGCCTCCCCAAACCCTTTACACATCCCCCCCAAACCCTCTACACAGCCCCCAAACCCTCTCCACAGCCCCCCAAATCCCCCTAAACCCTCTACACAGCCCCCCAAACTCTTACACAGCCCCCCAAACCCTCTACACAGCCTCCCCAAACCCTTTACACAGCCCCCCAAACCCTCTACACAGCCCCCCAAACCCTGTACACAGCCCCCACAAACCCTCTACACAGCCCCCCAAACTCTTACACAGCCCCTCAAACCCTCTACACAGCCTCCCCAAACGCTTTACACATCCCCCCCAAACCCTCTACACAGCCCCCAAACCCTCTACACAGCCCCCCAAACCCTCTACATATTCCCCCAAACCCTCTACACAGCCCCCACAAACCCTCTACACAGCCCCCAAACTCTTACATAGCCTCCCCAAACCCTTTATACAGCCCCCAAACCCTCTACACAGCTCCCCCAAACCCTCTACACAGCCACCAAACCCTCTACACATCCCCCCAAACTCTTACACAGCCCCCCAAACCCTCTACACAGCCTCCCCAAACCCTTTATACAGCCCCCAAACCCTCTACACAGCCCCCCCAAACTCTCTACACAGCCCCCCAAACCCTCTACACAGACCTGCCCAAACCCTCTACACAGCCCCCGCAAACCCTCTACACAGCTCCCCAAACCCTTACACAGCCCCCCAGAGCCCCCCAAACCCTCTACACAGACCTGCCCAAACCCTCTACACGGCTACCCAAAAACCCTCTACACAGCCCCCCAAACTCTTACACAGCCCCCCAAAAACCCTCTACACAGCCTCCCCAAACCCTTTATACAGCCCCCAAACACTCTACACAGCCCCCCCAAACACTTTATACAGCCCCCCAAACCCTCCACACAGGCCCCCAAACCCTCTACACAGCCCGCCGAACCCTCTACACAGCCCCCCAAACCCTCGACACAGACCTGCCCAAACCTTCTACACAGCTCCCCAAACCCTCTACACAGCCCACAAACCCTCTACACAGCCCCCCGAACCCTTTACACAGCCCCCCAAACCCTCTACACAGCCCCCCAAACCCTCTACACAGCCCCCCCAAACCCTCTACACAGCCTCCCCAAACCCTTTACACAGCCCCCCAAACCCTCTACACAGCCTCCCCAAACCCTTTAAACAGCCCCCCAAACCCTCTACACAGCCCCCCCAAACCCTCTACACAGCTCTCCCACCTGGAACCACCATACTCCTTCCCCTCATCCCCTACTCCTCTCATCTCCTCTTCCTTCCCCAGTCAGAACTACAAAGCCATGCAACCCGAAGCCTGTGGCCTAGTGTTTCACATTGGGCCTGTCTGTGCCGGGAAGCCACATGAGAGAGAGACACTGTCAGGGAGAGCAGAGAGAGGCACTTATGGCTGTAAGAGAATCTCCCTCTCTCTGTTCCTTTATTCCCCCACTGGAAATAAGAGAATGAGAGGTTCCCAGCCACATGTTTATATACTCAACCCCCTGGTTCTCCTCATCTCTCTCTCTTTCTCCCTCTCTTTCTCTCTTTATCTCTCCCTCTCTCTCTCTTTATCTCTCCCTCCATCTCTCTCTCCCTCTCTCTTTCTCTTTATCTCTCCCTCCCTCTCTCAATTCAATTCAATTCAAGGGGATTTATTAGCATGGGAAACATGTGTTAACATTGCCAAAGCAAGTGAGGTAGATAATATACAAAAGTGAAATAAACAATACAAATGAACAGTAAACATTACACTCACAGAAGTTTCAAAAGAATAAAGACATTACAAATGTCATATTATGTATATATACAGTGTTGTAACGATGTACAAATGGTTAAAGTACACAAGGGAAAATAAATAAGCATAAATATGAGTTGTATTTACAATGGTGTTTGTTCTTCAATGGTTGACCTTTTCTTGTGGCAACAGGTCACAAATCTTGCTGCAGTGATAGCACACTGTGTAATTTCACCCAGTAGATATGGGAGTTTATCAAAATGGGGTTTGTTATCGAATTCTTTGTGGATCTGTGTAATCTGAGGGAAATATGTGTCTCTTGTATGGTCATAAATTGGGCAGGAGGTTAGGAAGTGCAGCTCAGTTTCCACCTCATTTTGTGGGCAGTGTGCACATAGCCTGTCTTCTCTTGAGAGCCAGGTCTGCCTACGGCAGCCTTTCTCAATAGCAAGGCTATGCTCAGTGAGTCTGTACATAGTCAAAGCTTTCCTTAAGTTTGGGTCAGTCACAGTGGTCAGGTATTCTGCCATTGTGTACTCTCTGTTTAGGGCCAAATAGCATTCTAGTTTGCTCTGTTTTTTGTTAATTCTTTCCAATGTGTCAAGTAATTATCTTTTTGTTTTCTCATGATTTGGTTGGGTCTACCTGTGTTGCTGTCCTGGGGCTCTGTGGGGTCTGTTTGTGTTTGTGAAAAGAGCCCCAGGACCAGCTTGCTTAGGAGACTCTTCTCCAGGTTCATCTCTCTGTAGGTGATGGCTTTGTTATGGAAGGTTTAGGATTCGCTTCCTTTTAGGTGGTTGTAGAATTTAACAGCTCTTTTCTGGATTTTGATAATTAGCGGTTATCGGACTATTTCTGCTCTGCATGCATTATTTGGTGTTCTACATTGTACACTAAGGATATTTTGCAGAATTCTGCATGCAGAGTCTCAATTTGGTGTTTTCCCATTTAGTGAATTCTTGGTTGGTGAGCGGACCCCAGACCTCACAACCATAAAGGGCAATGGGTTCTATAACTGATTCAAGTATTTTTAGCCAGATCCTAATTGGTATGTTGAATTTTATGTTCCTTTTGATGGCATAGAATGCCCTTCTTGCCTTGTCTCTCAGATCGTTCGCAGCTTTGTGGAAGTTACCTGTGGCGCTGATGTTTAGGCCAAGGTAGGTATCGTTTTGTGTGCACTAGGGTACTGGTCTGGCAGAATCTGTACAGAATATTTAGGTGCTGCTGTAGGCCCTCCTTGGTTGGTAACAGAAGCACCAGATCATCAGCAAACAGTAGACATTTGACTTCAGATTCTAGTAGGGTGAGGCCGGGTGCTGCAGACTTTTCTAGTGCCTGCGCCAATTCGTTGATATAAATGTTGAAGAGGGTGAGGCTTAAGCTGCATCAATGTCTCACCCCAGAGCCCTGTGGGAAGAAATGTGTGTGTTTTTTGCCTATTTTAACCGCACACTTGTTGTTTGTGTACATGGATTTTATAATGTCGTATGTTTTTCCCCCAACACCACTTTCCATCAATTTATATAGCAGACCCTCATGCAAATTGAGTGGAAGGCTTTTTTGAAGTCAACAAAGCATGAGAAGACTTTGCCTTTGTTTTGGTTTGTTTGTTTGTCAATTAGGGTGTGCAGCGTGAATACGTGGTCTGTTGTACAGTAATTTGGTAAAATGCCAATTTGACATTTGCTCAGTACATTGTTTTCACTGAGGAAATGTACGAGTCTGCTGTTAATGATAATGCAGATGATTTTCCAAAGGTTGCTGTTGATGCATATTCCACGGTAGTTATTGGGGTCAAATTTGTCTCCACTTTTGTGGATTGGGGTGATCTGTCCTTGGTTCCAAATACTGGGGAAGATGCCAGAGCTAAGGATGATGTTAAAGAGTTTTAGTATAGCCAATTGAAATTTGTTGTCTGTATATTTGATAATTTCATTGAGGATACCATCAACACCACAGGCCTTTTTTGGGTTGGAGAGTTTTTATTTTGTCCTGTAGTTCATTCAAGGTAATTGGAGAATACAGTGGGTTCTGGTAGTCTTTAATAGTTGATTCTACGATTTGTATTTGATCATGTTTATGTTTTTGCTGTTTGTTCTTTGTTACAGAGCCAAAAAGATTGGAGAAGTGGTTTACCCATACATCTCCATTTTAGATAGATAATTATTTGTGTTGTTGTTTTAGTGTTGTCCAATTTTCCCAAAAGTGGTTAGAGTCTATGGATTCTTCAACTACATTGAGCTGATTTCTAACATGCTGTTCCTTCTTTTTCCGTAGTGTATTTCTGTATTCTTTTAGTGATTCACCATAGTGAAGGTGTAGACTCAGGTTTTACGGGTCTCTATGTTTTTGGTTGGACAGGTTTCTCAATTTCTTTCTTAGGTTTTTGCATTCTTCATCAAACCATTTGTCATTGCTGTTCATTTTCGTCAGTTTTCTATTTGAGATTTTGAGATTTGATAGGGAAGCTGAGAGGTCAAATATACTGTTAAGATTTTCTACTGCCAAGTTTACACCTTCACTATTACAGTGGCACATTTTACCCAGGAAGTTATCTAAAAGGGATTTCATTTGTTGTTGCCTAATTGTTTTTTGGTAGGTTTCCAAACTGCATTCCTTCCATCTATAGCATCTCTTAATTAATCTTACTCAGTTCCTTTGACTTTGATGCCTCATGATTGAGTATTGCTCTGTTCAAGTAGTCTGTGATTTTGCTGTGGTCTGATAGGGGTGTCAGTGGGCTGACTGTGAACGCTATGGGAGACTCTTGGTTGAGGTCAGTGATAAAGTAGTCTACAGGACTACTGCCAAGAGATGAGCCATAGGTGTACCTACCATAGGAGTCCCCTCGAAGCCTACCATTGACTATGTACATACCCAGCGTGCGACAGAGCTGCAGGAGTTGTGACCCGTTTTGTTGGTTATGTTGTCATAGTTTTGCCTAGGGGGGCATATGGGGGAGGGAATGCTGTCACCTCCAGGCAGGTGTTTGTCCCCCTGTGTGCTGAGGGTGTCAGGTTCTTCTCCAGTTCTGGCATTTAGATAGCCACAGACTAGTACATGTCCCTGGGCCTGGAAATGATTGTTCTCCCTCCAGGATGGAGAAGCTGTCTTCATTAAAGTATGGGGATTCTAGTGGGGGGATATAGGTAGCACACAGGAGGAAATTTTTCTCTGTTAAGATAATTTCCTTTTGAATTTCTAGCCAAATATAAAATGTTGCTGTTTTGATTAATTTAATGGAGTGAGTTAGGTCTGCTCTATACCAAATTAGCATACCTCCTGAGTCCCTGACCTGTTTCACAACTGGTAGTTTGGTGGATGAGACTACCAGCTCTCTGTAACCTAGAGGGCAACCAGTGGGTCCGTCTCCTCTATACCAGGTGTCTTGCTCTATCTCTCTCTCCTTCTCTCTCCTTCTCTCTCTCCCGCTCTCCTTCTCTATCTCTCTATCCCTCTCTCTCCTTATCTCCATCTCCTTCTCTATCTGTTACGCACGCCTCTGAGAAGAGGGAACGCAACTCCCTGCTGCAACTCACTCCCTGTGAAGTGTAAGAGGTATGGACTGTAGGCGTGAGTAAGGACGACAAAGGCAGATTTTACCGTTACTAGATTTTATTTCCTTACGGTAATATGGGGAAAAGGGGCTGGACGGAACCAAAGCAAAGAAAGTAAATATCAAAACTTCCCCCTTTCCTATCTAACCTGCCTACCCACTACTTACCTATCTTAGCACCACCTGGTGCCCTAACCAAAATACAGGGGGTGGTCCGCCCAGGTCTTACCTAGTGTGCCTAGACAATGAATATACTACGGGTATATGTATGCCCGCGGGCCTCTTGCCTAAGCACTCCCAAAGTGCCTTCTCCTTCCCCCTTGGGAACAAATGAAACAGAACAATCAATTTCAATAATCAAAACAGTGCGTCCTATAACACATAACAGACATAACCAATCAGCTCCCTCAGCAACAACTTACATAGTACATACCAAATCTCTTTGAGAAACAACCAACACTTTATCACAATCAAATTCTCCAGCAAAAATCTCTCTCTCTCTAATCTCTCCAAAATATTCAATCTCTAATGATTTCTGTCCCTCCAAAAAAGATCTCCCTTCCTGAACAGAACACTGGCTTTTATATTCCTCAGGTGGCAAAGGTAATTAGTGTCAGCTGCTTCTTGACGAGGGGGCGGGGTCAGCTCTCTAATCATCCATTAGCCATTGAGTCGACCAATCAGCTGGTTGGGGAGGCTTCCAGGAAGCCATCTCCTGAAACACACACACTCAAATACATACCACAACACAGAAAACTGGGGAACGTAACACTATCTCTCTCTCTCCTTCTCTTTATCTCTATCTCTCTCTCCTTCTCTTTATCTCTATCTCTCTCTCCTTCTCTCTCTATCCCTCTCTATCTATTTACATATCTCTCTCTCTCCCTCTCTATCTATTTACATATCTCTCTCTCCCTCTCTATCTATTTACATATCTCCCTCTCTATCTATTTACATCTCTCTCTATCTATTTACATCTCTCTCTATCTATTTACATATCTCTCTCTCCCTCTCAATCTATTTACATATCTCTCTCTCCCTCTCAATCTATTTACATATCTCTCTCTCCCTCTCAATCTATTTACATCTCTCTCTCTCTCTCTCTCTCTCTCTCTCTCTCTCTCTCTCTCTCTCTCTCTCTCAATTCATTTCAATTCAATTGACTTTATTGACATGGCAAGTTCATTATTACTTACATTGTCAAAGTATACATATCAAAAAATTAAAATTAAATAATAATACAATTAAATATATATATTTATATATAAATAAATGGTGGGACCAACAGCAATAATAATAGTAGTAGTGGACATGGGATTACCATTAACAACAACTACAACAACAATATTAATCAGAACAATAATACCTTAAAGCAATGGTAGTAGACCAGTGTCAACATGACTGAGAAGACACATGACCTGGGGCCTGTTGCACAAAAGTAGAATTAAGACATCCGGGATAAATGACTCAGCTGAGCTCAATGAAGCCAAAACATGTGCGTCCAGGCTTAATTGGTTGCACAAAGACCAAGCCAGGATGAGCAGACACGGATTCATTAAGCCAGGTGAAACCAATCCTGGATAGGTGCGCGCTCACGGCTCACTCAAATAGACCCCGCCACAGATCACAGATTAACTGATTTACCATGGCAACTAGAGCCGCGTACTTTTCCCCGTCGGAAGCACAAATCCTCATGGAGGCATACGAGGAGGTAAAAGATATAATTAAGAAGAAAGGCAACACCGCCACAGTGATAAAGCAAAGAGAAAAAGCGTGGCAAAGTATTGCAGACCGCCTGAATGCGTAAGTAGTGCACAATTACACACTCACCGCTCCGCTGAAACATCACAATTACAATTCAAATATTTAATTCACATCTCCAAAAATGCAGTTGTACTGTAATTATGAAACGGTTAAATTTTTAATTGAAATGCACTGCAGATATGAGTGAAATTGTGTAAAGTAACTCCATCACACTGTATAAAGCTATGATACATTTTTTGATATTTTTACTGAAAACAAGACAAAAATACCAAGTAATTTTTTGCAGTGTGACTCCATTAAATGTGTGTGTGTGTGTGTGTGTGTGTGTAGATTAAACATGAACGGGCCAAAACGGACATGGCAGCAGGTCAAAATCAAATACAAGAACATTCTGCAGAATGGTATGGTCCCTGACTAATATTTAACAAAGCACAAGCATATATTGTACCCAGAAGGTGCCTGCTCACACATTGTCTGTACTGTTTTAGCAGTGAAAAATAATACCCACAGACAAGGCACGGGTGGTGGGTCACCAAAGGCTGACCTTACCCCAGCAGAGGACATGGCCTTGGAGCTAAATAAAGGCAGGCCCGTCTTAGAGGGGATCCCTGGGGGGAAAGAGACGAGCATAGGTTCCTCCCAAGATGCCACCCGCTTCATTCAAGGTATGTCCTTCCATCTCTACATGGGATACAACCACATTCATATTGAATCAATTTGGACTGTCTGACTTTGGTTTACCTATTGCCTTGCAGTGTCTGGCAGCACTGTGTTCCTGTTAGAGCCACCAGCACAAGCACCAGACGATGCTGATCCAGTGAGTACTCCATCAAAGGCATACTGTAGGCCTGGCATGTCTTGTCTACTAGCTTCAATATGAATCCGATTAAATGTGATAGGGTGAAGGCCCCAGTGCAGCAGCAACAGCACATGATGGAGACGATGATGAGGAGGAGACCATCTCTCTGGATTCCAGAAGGCATGAGGTATCATGTTAAGACTGTGAAAGTACTATTTACTCTACAATGGTGAGGAGTCCTCATCAAAATCAAAAAATCTAATTTCTTTTACAGGACCCAGAAGCTATACAGTGGGAAAACCAGCCTGGCAACATAGTGCGTATTAATAAAAGGACACCACATCCTGCCAAATTCCAGCTGCGCTAATTGTATTGTGTTCACAGAGCTCACAAGCTATCAGAAAGTTGTATGGCAACCACCTCCGGCGCCAAATAGAACTGGCAGACATAGACATTCAGTACAAGAAGAAAAAGATGGAAAATCTTGCACTGGAGTCCGAAATAAAAAAGAGGACAATTAGGAAACTGGACCTTGAAATAAAAAAACTTGAGAGGGAGGTGAGATATGCCTTCAATGTACACTGTATGCTAACTGTAACACAAATGTATTAATCATTATTTTTCTTTCCTCCCCCAGCTCCAAGAAGATGACACAGCTCAAAATAAAAATTAGGTATATTCTCGTAAAGTCAAGTGAGCCATGACATATGAGCTCTTATTGTGAGCACACAGGACGGTGGCATCTTTCTAAGGTTTTTTTTATTTTCCCAGCAATCAGTACAACCAAGTCATCGTTATAAGGCATCGCCCTCTTTTGCCCACCCCCCCAGCACCAGGTGTGGCCACTAGCCTATATGAAGGCCCAAAATTGTGTGTTCCTTTCTGCTCTGACAATGGCATGCCCATTCGTGCGAGATGTGGTGGATGAAGAAGCACTTGTGCTGAGGAGAGCCTTCAGGCGAGAAAGGGTCTTCAGGGACCGGTTGGACCCACTGGCCTTCCCTGATGACCATCTATATGAAAGATACAGGTTTTCTGCAGATGGCATCAGGTATCTATGCAGACTACTGGGTCCCAGGATTAAGCACCGCACTGCACGGAGCCATGCACTGAGTGTGGAGCAAATGGTTTGTGTGGCCTTGCGCTTTTTTGCTAGTGGAGCCTTCCTGTACTCAGTGGGGGATGCAGAACAGCTGAACAAGGCCACAATTTGCCGCACAATAAGGAGTGTGTGTCTGGCTATCAAAGCATTAGCAGATGTCTTCATCTCCTTCCCTGGCCACAGAAGACTCTGTGACATCAAAGAGGAGTTCTATAGGATTGCAGGTAAGAGGATCTACAAATTACAGGACAACTGTTAACACATAGTAGGATACTCATTACTTTGTGTGACAGGTTTCCCCAATGTCATTGGTGCAGTGGACTGCACACACATAAGGATAAAAGCCCCCTCAGGTGCCCATGAGGCCGATTTTGTGAATAGGAAATCCTTTCACAGCATTAATGTTCAGGTGAACATAACTTTTTGATATTGTCCATTGACGAACACTCTGCATTGCCAGTGATGTGCATTGATTGGTGTAATATTCCTCATCTTATGATTTCAGATGGTCTGCAATGCTGACTGTGTGATCAGCAATGTTGTGGCAAAATGGCCTGGCTCAGTCCATGACTCCAGAATCTTTCGGGCCTCTGAAATCTATCAGTGCCTATCACAAGGTAAGCCACACAACCCCTATTTATAACCATCATGGCTGTGTCAAGAATATCACTGTGTTTATGAGGTAGTAATGATGAGATTTTGTGTTGACAGGTGAATTCTCTGGTGTGTTGCTGGGAGACAGGGGGTATGGCTGCCAGCCTTTTCTCCTGACACCTTTCACAGACCCCCAGGAAGCACAGCAGGCCTACAACCATGCCCATGCCAGGACCAGGGCCAGAGTTGAAATGACCTTTGGCCTCCTGAAGGCACGCTTTCACTGCCTTCACAAATTAAGGGTCAGCCCTGTTAGGGCATGTGATATTACTGTGGCTTGTGCTGTCCTCCACAATGTGGCCTGCCTGAGGAAGGAGAGGGCCCCCAGAGTGCCACCAGCCATGGACTGGGACAATCCGGCAATCTTCCCTGATGACGACAGTGGTCGGCTGCTGAGGGACCAATATGTGTTGAATTATTTTAGTTAGTATGTGTGCTTTCAATTTTGGTTAAATATGTCCTGCGGTGGCAGAGGAATTTGGTTTTTTTTGGGTTCGTTTTTTGACGAATTTGGCCTCTTATGATGTTTGTGCGGTATACTGTGTGTAATACAAGGCTGCAGGGAGGCTACTGCATCCATTCATTTGTCTGTTCAGTTGATGTGTATGGATTTGTCCTGCATTTATTTTAGTGTGCAGACATGCAGGGTGTGTTATATACAGACCTTTGAATGTGTATGTATCATTTTGTATAATATGCTTGGATTCTGTGCTTTCCATCTTGTAGAGTCACTGTGACTTCAGTTTCGAAAGGAGCTGATGGTTTACCTGCTTTGTTTTGTCCTTATTCAATAAAGGAACATAATGTTACACATTGTGTTTTTATATTCATATGGAATGTGTATTTGTTTATGACAGAGTACTAGGGCCACACTGAAGAAAAAGGATAAAGTCATAAATTTATGAGGCTGGTTCTTTCTGCAGAAAAGCTACATATTGTTTTTACAGTTTTGATACTTATGACAATGTGATACTTAATATTCTGGCACATCAGCATGTCTTTGTTTATGAAACCATACTGAAGTACAATTTCACGAAATGCCCCACATCTGTCATTTTAACAACTGTCCTCCTTTAAAACAACTGGTTACAATATTATGACTTGTGTTTTTTTCCCCTCTGTGGCCCTAATATTCTATCATTTCATATATAGCCTTATAGTCTATGGGAGACTGTAAATTATCTAATGATAGCAACATCATCTAAAAATCATTTTTTATCCAAAATCATTGAAATTAATGATCACAAACGTTTAAATAATAACAGTGGGTCTAGTTATATGTGATAACAATGTATAGTGAGCAGTGAAATAACTATTGGTTTCCATTTGTGGTGACTGCTGACTGACATTAGGGATGAGATTAAATAGATCCTGGAATTTAGCCTGGTCTGGAGCAGGCTAGCTCCACAGAATAAATCTCCATGGTAATTTATACCATAACATATCCTCCTGCCCCCTATCCATCTTTAGTGCAACCGGATTACGGATCAATTGAGCCAGGATCACCAAGATATCCTGGCTTAATCCCTTATCCTAGTTTTGTGCAACAGGCCCCTGGTATGAAAGACAAAACATAACAAGATGGGAAATATTATCAACATTACTTTGCACTTTTCACTGGCTGTCCCTCAGGTTGTGGCAGGAGGACACATATTTGGCTGCCAAAACTGCACATTTTGGCTTTTCACCCAATAAATATTAGATTTTTTCTTCATATTTTATAGTTTCAAATTCTTTGTATTGAATTAAAATGTTGGGAAAGAAATATTCTCTTAGGTCTGAGTATTTGTCACAGTGTAATAGGAAATGCAGCTCTGTCTCTACCTCTCCCCTGGAGCAGAGTGAGCACAGCCTGTCCTCTCTGGGCAGCCAGGTTTGTCTGTGACGACCGGTCTCTATAGCCAGACTGTGCTCACTGAGTCTGTACCTAGTCAATGTTTTCCTCAGTTTTCTATCAGTCACAGTGGTCAGATAGTCTGCCACCATGTACTGTCTGTTTAGAGCCAAATAGCATTGAAGTTTACTTAGATTTTTTGTGGTGTCTTTCCAATAGGTGATATATTTTTCTTTTTGTTTTGTGATGATTTGGTTGGGCCAGATTTTCTGAGGGCTGTCCTGAGCCGCTATGGGGTTGGTTTGGGTTGGTGAACTGAGCCTCAGAACCAGCTGGGTGAGGGGACTCTTCTCTTGTTTCATCTCTTGACATTGTAGAGCTGTGTGATGGAATGTTTTTGGGTCACTTGTTTTTAGATGGTTGTCAAATTTGATGGCTCTTTTTTCTATTCGAATGAGGAGGGGGTATTGGCCCAATTCTGCCCTACATGCATTATTTGGAGTTTTTCTTTGTACTTGCAATACAGTCTTGTAAAACTCTGCATGCAGTATTTCGATTGGATGTTTGTCCCATTTGGTAAATTCATTATTAGACAGCGGACCCCATACTTCACTGCCATATAGAGCAATTGGTTCTATAACTGATTGAAAAATTTTGAGCCAGATTCTAATTGGAATTTCGATTTTGATGTTCCTTTTAATGGCATAGAATGCTCTTCTTGCTTTGTCTCTCAGCTCATTCACAGCCATGTGAAAGCTACCTGTGTTGCTGATATTTAGTACTAGAAATGTGTAGTTTTTGGTGTGTTCTAATAGAACTGTGTCCAAATAGAATTTATATTTGTCATCCTTATTTCTGGACCTTTTTGGAATATCATTATATTTGTTTTTTTTAGGTTAACGGTCAGAGCCCAGGTCTGACAGAACCTGTGAAGACGATCTAGGTGCTGCTGTAACCCCTCTTTAGTGGGAGACAGCAGCACTGGGTCATCTGCGTACAGCAGACACTTGACTTCAGTATTGTGTAGGGTGATACCAGGTGCTGCCGGTTCTTCTAATGCTTTTGCCAATTCATTAATGTAGATGTTAAATAGTGTTGGACTTATTGGGCAGCCCTGTTTCACTCCCCGCCCCTGAGAGAAGAAGTATGTTTGCTTGTTGCCAATTTTAACCGCACATTTGTTTTTAGTGTACATTGATTTAATAAAATCATATGTTTTCCCTCCAATACCACTTTCTATTAGTTTATAAAAAAGACCTTCGTGCCAAATTGAATCAAATGCTTTCTTGAAATCTACCAAACACGAGTAGATTTTGCCTTTGTTTTGGTTAACTTGTTTATCAATTAGAGTGTGGAGGGTGTAAATGTGGTCTGTTGTACGATAATTTTTTAGAAATCCAATCTGGCTTCTGCTCAGGACGTTGTGTTCGTCAAGGAAATTATGTAGTCTGCTATTTATAATACTGCTGAGAATTTTCCCCACGCAAATAATTATTTGGGTCAAATTTGTCTCCATTTTTATAGATTGGTGTGATCAATCCCTGGTTCCAAATGTCAGGGAAAATACCTGCAGTGAGGATAATGTTGAAGAGTTTGAGTATAGCCAATTTGAATTTGTGGTCTGTATATTTGATCATTTCATTTAAAATACCATCAGCACCACAGGCCTTTTTGGGTTGGAGAGTGCATAGTTTTTTCAGTAATTCTTCTTCTGTAATTGGGGTATCCACAGGATTCTGATAGTCTTTGACTGCTAATTCAAGGATTTGTAATTTTTCTTTGTATATCTTTTTGTTCTGGGCTCTTTGTTATATTGCTGTAGAGGTTTGCAAAGTGATTTCTCCACATATCCCCATTTTGGATAGCCAATTCCTCATGATGAGGTTTGTTTAATTTATTCAAATTCTCCCAGAAGTGGTTTGATTCTATGGATTCCTCAATTACATTCAGCTGATTTCTAATGTGCTGTTCCTTTTTGTTCTTAGGGTGTTTGTAGTGCTTCAGTGTTTCCCCATATTGAAGGCGTATATTTTTGTTGTCTGGTTCTCTGTGTTTTTGATTAGATATATTTCTCAATGACTTTCTTAGATTTTTGCAATCATTATCAAACCATTTTTCATTATCTGTTATTTTTGGTTTGCTCTTATGCTTCTTTAAATTAGCCAAGGAGGCTAATTTGTCAAATATAAAGTTTATGTTACTAACGGACAAATTTACACCATTGCTGAAGGAGAATGTTAAGGCTAAAAAGTTGTCCAGGAGAGATTGTATTTTTTGGCTACTAATTGCTTTTTGGTAGATGTCTGTACTGTTTGCACTCCATCTATAGGCCTGTTTAGTACCATGTAATTTATTGGGCCATGATGCTTCATGGTTGGGTTCTGCTCTTCTCAGATACACTGTGATTTTACTGTGGTCTGAGAGAGGTGTTAGTGGGCTGACTGTGAAGGCTCTGAGAGACTCTGGGTTTAGGTCGGTGAGGAAGTAGTCTACAGTGCTGCTGCCAAGTGATGAGCTGTAGGTGTACCTACCAAAAGAGTCCCCTCTCAGCTTGCCATTGACTATGTACAGACCCAGTGTTCGACAGAGCTTCAGGAGCTGTACTCCGTTTTTGTTTTTCACTTTGTCATAGTTGTTTCTGTGGGGGTATGTGGGGAGGGAAAGGTTGTTGCTTCCTGGTAGGTGTTTATCTCCATGACTGTTAATAGTGTCTTGTTCTTCTGCTGTTCTAGCATTCAGGTCTCCACAGACCAGTACGTTGCCTTGGGGCTGAAAGTGACTAATCTCCCCCTCTAGAATGGAGAAACTCTCTTCGTTGAAGTAGGTTGACTCTGAGGGGGGAATGTATGTGGCACAGAGGAAGACGTTTTTATCTGTCAAGATAGCCTCCTTGTTGATTTTTAACCAGATAAAGAATTCTCCTGTTTTGATCAATTCGATTGAATTAATTAGTTCAGATTTATACCATATTAGCATTCCCCCTGAGTCTCTGCCCTGTTTGATTCATTTTAATTTAGTGGATGGTATGATTATCTCCCTATAACCTAGTGGACAGCCAGTGGAAACATCACCTCTGCACCATGTTCCTGTAGTACTACAATATCAACATCATCAATTTCTTTCAGGAAGTTTGGCTTTCTGCTCTTTAGCCCAAAAGCAGAGGACTTCAATCCTTGTAAATTCCAACATGCAACGTAAAAAGATTTCATAATGTTTTTTTTTCTTTACCTTCAAAATGAGACAAACACTCACAATCCAACAAGAACTATTAAAATAGGATTTTTCAATTAAAGTAAACTCTTATTTTGCAAATGTGATTTGTTTATCATTTAAGATAGAATTTGTGTCATGCCACTTGGGTGGATGTAGTGTGAGAATAGTGGAGTTCTTGTGCTCATCTTACCATGACCCTCGGCCTATCACATGTGAGCAAAGTAGACTCAGCATTTGTTTAATGTCACTCATTTGGTTGGCGGGGGCTGGGCCAGTTGCTCCTCTCACAGCCTGTGAGTAGCTCTGCCTGCTGGGCTGTGGCTCCTCCAAGTGTGGGTCTGCGGTGGGGGGCAGGAGGCCTCATCTGGGTGGCTCTGAAGCTGGGGTGGTCTCTCTCTCTCGCTCTCTCTCATTAAATTCAATTTGCTTTATTGGCATGACACAACAGTGTACATATTGCCAAAGCTTATTTTGGATATTTACAATATAAAAATGAGAATCAAAATTGTCAACAGGACAACAGTAACAACAATAACCAAGTGTCAAAATAACCATACATTCAACAATACCAATAAGCATACAGTAGAGTACATGTGAGTACATGTGCAGGTTGATTGGTCTGACACTGTCCCTCAACTTATGGCAGGCGACAATGTAGTGCGCTGCCAACCCACAGCGCTCTGCGTCCTATCTTTCTTTCTATCTCTCTCTATCTCTCCTTGTATCTCTCTCTCCCCCTCTCTTTATTTCTCCCTCCCTCCGTCCCTATCTCTAACTCCCTCTCTCCCATCCCTCTCCATATCTCCCTCCTCTCTCTCTCTCCCTACTCTCTCTCTCCATCTCTCCCCCTCCCTCCCTCTCTCTCTGTTTATCTCTCTCTTTATCCCCCCCCCCTCCGCATCTCTCTCTATTTCTCCATCTCTCTCTCTCCCCCTCTCTCTCTTTATTTCTGCCTCCCTCTCCCTCTATATCCCCCTCCTCTCTCCCTCCTCTCTCTCTCACCCTCCCTCTCTCAATCTCTCTCTCCCTCCCTCTATCTCTGTTCATCTCACTCTCTTTATCTCCCTCTCTTTCTCTCTCTCAATCTCTCTCTTTATCTACCTTCAGACACTGTTTAGATAGTTTAGATATAGATAAATATGTTAATATATAGATATATATGTTTAGATATAGATAGATATGTTTAGATATAGATATATATGTTTAGATATAGTTTCTTTCTGGCACAGGGCTTTTTGAGCATTGACATTGGTCTCTTTCTTTGCTGGCTTTTCTCCCACTTCTTATGGAGACTCTTTGGGTAGGATCGCTCAATATAAATTGCGCCAGAGATGCGGGAGAGAGGAGTGTGTTATGTAAAACAACAAAAAAAGTACAGGTGTTGTTTCTGCAGGAGACACTTAGTGATGTGGTGAATGAAGTCGATTGGGGGCTCTGGTGGAAAGGGGCAAGTGTGTTGAGCCATGGACAAATTTTAGTGCAGGGGTGGCGGTCCCATTTGTACCGGGTCTGTCTGTAAAAATGATCTCCTCAAAGGAGGTGTGTAGGGGTAGGCTGCTTGTTGTAAAAGCAGAAATTAAACTCTCTAGGGTATGTGGGACGGTAGCGTCTCACCTCGTCAACAGCCAGTGAAACTGCAGGGCGTCAAATTCAAAACAACAGAAATCCCATAATTAAAATTCCTCAAACATACAAGTATTTTACACCATTTTAAAGATACACTTGTTGTAAATCCAGCCACAGTGTCTGATTTCAAAAAGGCTTTACGATGAAAGCACACCAAACGATTATGTTAGGTCAGAGCCAAGTCACAGAAAAACACAGCCATTTTTCCAGCCAAAGAGAGGAGTCACAAAAAGCAGAAATAGAGATAAAATGAATCCCTAACCTTTGATGATCTTCATCAGATGACACTCATAGGACTTCATGTTACACAATACATGTATGTTTTGTTCGGTAAAGTTCATATTTATATCCAAAAATCTGAGTTTACATTGGCAGTTATGTTCAGTAGTTCCAAAACATCCGGTGATTTTGCAGAGAGCCACATCAATTTACAGAAATACTCATAATAAACATTGCTAAAAGATACAACTGTTATGGATGGAATTTTAGATCCACTTCTCCTTAATGCAACCGCTGTGTCAGATTTCAAAAAAACTTTACGAAAAAAGCACACCATGCAATAATCTGAGTACAGCGCTCAGAGACCAACACAACCCAAAGAGATATCCGCCATGTTGTGTAGTCAACAGATGTCAGAATAGCATTATAAATATTCACTTACCTTTGATGATCTTCATCAGAATGCACTCCCAGGAATCCCAGTTCCACAATAAATGTTTGTTTTGTTCGATGAAGTCCATCATTTATGTCCAAATAACTCCTTTTTTTTTGCGCGTTTAGCCCAGTAATCAAAATTCATGACGCGCGATCACTAGGTGCAGACGAAAAGTCAAACATTTCCGTTACAGTCCGTAGAAACATGTCAAACGATGTATAGAATCAATCTTTAGGATGTTTTTAACATAAATCTTCAATAATGTTCCAACCGGAGAATTCCTTTGTCTTCAGAAATGCAATGGAAAGCAAGCTAACTCTCTCACATGAACGCGCATGGTCAGCTCATGGCACTCTGGGAGAAACCTTACTCAATCCCCTCTCATTCACCCCCACTTCACAGTAGAAGCCTCAAACAAGGTTCTAAAGACTGTTGACATCTAGTGGAAGCCTTAGGAAGTGCAACATGACCCAATTTCCACTGTATCTTGGATAAGCAAAGAGTTGAAAAACTACAAACCTCAGATTTCCCACTTCCTGGTTGGATTTTTCTCAAGTTTTTGCCTGCCATATGAGTTCTGTTATACTCACAGACATCATTCAAACTGTTTTAGAAACTTCAGAGTGTTTTCTATCCAAATCTACTAATGATATGCATATCCTAGGATCTGTGCTTGAGTAGCAGGCAGTTTACTCTGGACACGCTTTTCATCCGGACGTGAAAATACTGTCCCCTACCCAAGAGAGGTTAACAACATGGGTGTTGTCTTTATAAATCTGTATGGGCCTAACTCAGAGAGAGAGGGGGGTTCTATTTGGGAGATTTAGACAGGAACTCTCATAGGTAGCGCCTGAGGAGACGCTGGTGGTCGGCGGGAACTGGAACTGTACAATGGATTTTACGAAAGACAGAAATGTGGAAGAGTCTCATACAGTGTCAGTGGGAGTGTTAAGGGACATCACTAATCAGTTCAACCTAGTTGATGTTTCGAGAACTAAACATCCCAACACAAGACAGTATACATGGGTGAAGGTTTTTGGGGCTAGGGTGAGTGCAGCCCAACAGCCCGATCATTTTTTCATGTCCAGGAATCGGAGCAATAGGCTGTTGGGCGGTACCATTCTCCCGTTGGGGTTTTCAGATCACCACATAACCATGGCTCAGCTGTCTATTTCACCAGGGCCCCGGCAGGCATCCTATTGGAAGTTTAATGTAAAGCTCTTACAAGATGCAACTTTTTGCTCAGGTTTACAGACTTTTTGGGAAAGGTGGGTGAATCGGAGAGAGGAGTATGAGTCTCTTAGTTAATGGTGGGATGTGGGGAAAGTCCAAATTCGGCTTTTCTGTCAACAGTATACAGCTCTCTCCTCCTCAGAGGCTAGGAGTATTGGGGGAACTCGAGCATAGTATTAGTGAGATGGAGGTAGAGCTGATGGGGCAAGGCAGTGTAGGCCTCCAGGCTAATTTAGCTGAATTACATAGGGATCTGGGCAGTTTTTTCCAGGTTAAAGCAAAGGGAGCACTTGTAAGTGCTAGATTCTCCATGCTCAAGGAGATGGATGCTCCCAGCTCCTTCTTCTTTGGTTTGGAAAGACAAAGCGGTGAAGCCAAGGGTATGCATTGTCTACGGCTGACTGATGGGCGGGTGACCTCTGTGGTGGGGGAGATGCGGGAGCGAACTGTGGAGTTTTATACTGAGTTGTATAGGGCAGAAATGTGTGATCCTATGTGTGCTCAGGTCTTGTTCGCAGAACTCCCTAAGCTCTCTCTGGCACAGAGGGATGAAATGGACATTCCTCTGTTGTCCCATGAACTGGTAGAGGCCATAACCCAGATGTCCCCCGGTCGTGCACTGGGGGTCGATGGACTCCCAGGGTAGTTTTATAAAGAATTCTGGGGAATAATTGGACTGTACTTTTTTTGCGTGTTGTGTGAATGCGTCGGGGTAGGAGAGTTGCCGATGAGCTGCCGTCGGGCGACTCTGACTCTCCTGCCCAAAAAAGGGGACTTGTGTGAACTTAACTTGTTATGGCTGCAGGGGGCGTATTGAGTAACTGGAAAGAGGTGACAATTTTCAAACGGCCTCGTACTCAATTCTTGCTCGTACAATATGAATATTATTATTACTATTGGATAG
The DNA here is from genome assembly GCF_045679555.1 of Salvelinus alpinus. Lineage (NCBI taxonomy): Eukaryota > Metazoa > Chordata > Actinopteri > Salmoniformes > Salmonidae > Salvelinus > Salvelinus alpinus. Next base: position 14,724,801 of record NC_092093.1, on the reverse strand, counting down.
AAAACACTCTCTAGTTTCTAAAACCGTTTGAATTATTTCTCTAAGTGAAACAGAACTCTTTTTACAGCCCATTTCCTATCCGGAAGTGAGATTTCCAAAAGCGAGGTCTCTCTTCAAGAGCTTGTCTATAAAAGGGCATGTCACTTATGACTGTAGAAACACGTCATACACCTTCCCCTGGGTGTCATGCGGAAGTGAGAGCAGAAATGACTTGATTATCTCGTTCTGGGATTGAATACAACCTCTTGGAGTGAGAGGCCCGCCATTATTTTTTTTTGGAAGGCGCGAAGTTGGACCTGGAATCGCCTCCTGGAAAACCGTCGTTATAGGTGAATATGATCTCCGGCTTCGATTTTATTTGATACATGTCACAATATCATCCTAAAGTATGTTTTTTCAATATAGTTTAATTATATTATTGAAATTTATTCGGGACTTTAGACGTGATACGTTGCAAGAATTTGTTCAAGAAGGAGAGGTTAGCGCCGCACGGCCAGTGTGCTTGCTAATTCAAGAGGGAAATAGTTCGTTCTGGATCCAAACAAAGACGGTTCTGAACAAAGGACCCCGTGTACAACATTCTGATGGAAGATCAACAAAGATAAGGACCCAATTTGGGATGCTATTTCATATATCTGTCGAACTGTGCTATCGCTACCGTTTGCCCTGAATCAATGCTGCTGTGTGTTAGCTATTGTAGTAAGCTTATATAACGATATATTGTGTTTTCGCTGTAAAACACTTAAAAAATCGGAAATATTGGCTGTATTCACAAGATCTTTGTCTTTCATTAGCTATCCACCATATATTTTTCTGAAATGTTTTATGATGAGTAATTAGGTAGTTGACGTTGGTGTCTGTATTTACTCGGGCTACTCCCGTGCGATTTCTGACTGTAGCTATGATGGTAGCAGTAATGTAAAACTGATTTATAGCTCAAATATGCACATTTTTCGAACAAAACATAGATTTATTGTGTAACATGATATAGGACTGTCATCTGAGGGAGTTTTTTCTAGGTTATTTAGGTTGGTTCTAGGTTAGTTAGGTTGGCTTTGTGCATGCTACCTGCATGCTACCGTTGCTGTGAAAAATGTCTGTCTGTCTTTTGTATTTGGTGGTGAGCTAACATAAATATACGTGGTGTTTTCGCTGTAAAACATTTTAAAAATCGGACATGTTGGCTGGATTCACAAGATGTTTATCTTTCAAATGCTGTATTGGACTTGTTAATGTGTGAAAGTTAAATATAAAAAAAAAAAAAGATTTTGAATTTCGCGCCCTGCACTTGAGCTGGATGTTGTCATAAGTGTACCGGTGTCGGGCTTGCAGCCATAACAGGTTTTAAGAACTGGAGGCCTGTGGCATTGCTCTGTGCGGACTACAAGATATTTGCCAAGGTCCTCTCTAACAGACTGAAGTCCCATCTGGACTCGATAGTACATAAGGACCAAAAATATTGTGTACCGGGATGTTCAATCACAGACAACTTGTTTTTAAATCAGGGACATGTTGAACTTGTCGAGAGGTTCTAATGTGAACTTGGACTGGTCTCTTTAGATCAAGAGAAGGCTTTTGATAGAGTGGATCATGAGTATCTTTTTAATGTGATGTTTGGGTTTGTGGAAAGGTTTTTGACCTTTGTGAAGATGTTGTATGCTGGGGCGTCATTTATGGTCAAGATGGGAGTGGGAATCAGTAGGCCAGTCTGGGTGAGACAGGGCATTAGAAAGGATGCCCTCTATCAGAGCAGTTATATACACTAGCCATTGAGCCTTTTTTGGGCCTGCTACGCAGGAGACTGCAGGGAGTGTGCTGAACAGGCATGGGTGTGGAGACAGGCATAGCAGTGTCAGCGTATGCAGATTACATTTCTGTGATGGTCAGGGATGGTCAGGATATGCAGGCACTAGAGATCAGTCTGAAGGTGTACGAGGGAGCTTCGAGATCCCTTTGAGATCGGTTTAGTCGGCCACCCTGCAGACGCAACTGATGGCAGCGGGTTTACAAAGGCTGGGTGACCTGCGACTGCTGGGAAATGAGGGGTGGAAAACCCCAGAAGTCCTGGCACAACAAACAGGAATAACGTGTCTTAGGTTGCTGGAGAGATTCCTGGAGGAGGTCCAGGAGGCGCTGTCTGAGCTGGTAAGGGGGGTGTTTGAGCGGCCACAGGGGGAGGGCCCACCAATGTTTCCGCCACTGCAGGTAACGGCAGAGACTGGGGACTGGCAAGGGGGTCTGGGGGACTTGTTAGATTTTAACACTCTGAGCCTGGGGGAGTTTGAGGGGGTGGGAGGCAAGGCCCTCTACAACCTCTGCATTAAGGTGAGGATCATTAGGAGCCTAACAGGAGTGAAGGCACATCAGTGGCAGGGGGTATGTGGGGAGGAGAGTATGATGAGTTTTAGATGGAGGGGGCTCTACAAACCCCCAGTACCAACCCTGGCCACTAACAGCTGGTTGGCACAGGTTGAACCGGGAATCGGGCAGGGGTGTCCTTTCTGTGTTATTAAAGAAACTGTGATTCATGTGTTTTCTGTGTGCACCAGGTTAATGCCATTAATGTCTCTGCTGGAATGTCTGTGTGAGAGGTTGGGGGTAGTTTTTACTGTCAGGACGTTTATAATCGGTTACAGGACTCAAATTCAACCAGTAAGGCTGGTATAGCTGGGGAAGTATAGCTGGGGAAGATGTTTCAGGAGATATGGTGTGTTGGGGGGGCTGTCTGTACAGCTGGGGAAGATGTTTCAGGAGATATGGTGTGTTGGGGGGGCTGTCTGTACAGCTGGGGAAGATGTTTCAGGAGATATGGTGTGTTGGGGGGGCTGTCTGTACAGCTGGGGAAGATGTTTCAGGAGATATGGTGTGTTGGGGGGGCTGTCTGTACAGCTGGGGAAGATGTTTCAGGAGATATGGTGTGTTGGGGGGGGCTGTCTGTTTAGCTGGGGAAGATGTTTTGGATATACGGTTGTAGAAGTGGTGAGGTTTTTTGGTTATTGTGATGTGTGGTGTTGTTTTGTATCGTGGGGTAGAGGGAAAGGTGAGTATGGTACATGTATGCAGTACAGGATATATGTTGGTGTTTTATTTTAAAGGGGGGGGGGGGGGGGGTGGTGGTGGTGAGGTTTTTAATGAAATGAGAATGTTTCATTAAAGAAAGGCAAAAAGTCAAAAGTCTCTCTCTCTCTCCCTCCCTCCCTCTTTATCTCTCCCTCCCTCCCCCATCTCTCTCTCTATCCCTCTCTCTATATCTTCCTCTCTCACTCTCTTTGTATCCCTCCCTCCATCCCCCCCCCCCTATCTCTCTGATGAAAACCAACCACGTCAACTCCAGTAAGGCTCACAAACTCTATTACATTTACATTTACATTTAAGTCATTTAGCAGACGCTCTTATCCAGAGCGACTTACAAATTGGTGCATTCACCTTATGATATCCAGTGGAACAACCACTTTACAATAGTGCATCTAACTCTTTTAAGGGGGGGGGGGGGTTAGAAGGATTACTTTATCCTATCCTAGGTATTCCTTAAAGAGGTGGGGTTTCAGGTGTCTCCGGAAGGTGGTGATTGACTCCGCTGACCTGGCGTCGTGAGGGAGTTTGTTCCACCATTGGGGTGCCAGAGCAGCGAACAGTTTTGACTGGGCTGAGCGGGAACTGTACTTCCTCAGAGGTAGGGAGGCGAGCAGGCCAGAGGTGGATGAACGCAGTGCCCTTGTTTGGGTGTAGGGCCTGATCAGAGCCTGAAGGTACGGGGGTGCCGTTCCCCTCACAGCTCCGTAGGCAAGCACCATGGTCTTGTAGCGGATGCGAGCTTCAACTGGAAGCCAGTGGAGAGAGCGGAGGAGCGGGGTGACGTGAGAGAACTTGGGAAAGTTGAACACCAGACGGGCTGCGGCGTTCTGGATGAGTTGTAGGGGTTTAATGGCACAGGCAGGGAGCCCAGCCAACAGCGAGTTGCAGTAATCCAGACGGGAGATGACAAGTGCCTGGATTAGGACCTGCGCCGCTTCCTGCGTGAGGCAGGGTCGTACTCTGCGAATGTTGTAGAGCATGAACCTACAGGAACGGGTCACCGCCTTGATGTTAGTTGAGAACGACAGGGTGTTGTCCAGGATCACGCCAAGGTTCTTAGCACTCTGGGAGGAGGACACAATGGAGTTGTCAACCGTGATGGCGAGATCATCTCTATATCTCGATCCCCCTCCTCATTGGACCAGCCCTACTCATAACATCCTGAATTCCAAGTGGGCTGCATATGTTTTCCGTTTGGAGAAACAAGTGGAGTTAAACTGATCTAATATTGTCTGTATGACTTTAGACCACAACATTAATAAAATACCATATACAATACATCATAAACAAGGTTGTCTGTTTGACTTTAGACAGCTGAAAAAGACCACAACATTAATAAAATACCATATACAATACATCTGTAACGGCTGTCGTAGTCGTTCTCCTCCTCAGACGAGGAGAAGCATGGATCGGACCAAGATGCGGATTGGTAAGTATTCATTATTTAATGGAAAAACAACAAACACTACAAAATACAAAAACCAACAAACGTGACTAACCCGAAACAGTCCTGTGTGGCCCAAACACTGACACAGGAACAAACACCCACAAAACACAAGTGAAACCCAGGCTGCCTTAGTATGATTCTCAATCAGGGACAACGATTGACAGCTGTCTCTGATTGAGAATCATACCAGGCCGAACACAAAATCCCAACATAGAAAATCAAACCTAGACCAACCCACCCAACTCACGCCCTGACCAACTAAAACAAATACAAAACAAAGGAAAACAGGTCAGGAACGTGACAGAACCCCCCCCCCTTAAGGTGCGAACTCCGGGCGCACCAGCACAAAGTCTAGGGGAGGGTCTGGGTGGGCGTCTGTCCACGGTGGCGGCTCTGGCGCTGGTCGTGGTCCCCACCCTACCATAGTCAACCCCCGCTTCCGTGGCCTCCTCCCAATATCCACCCTCCATGTCAATCCCACTATTCCAAAGAGCAGTAACAGACTGAGGGGTAGCACCGGACTGAGGGGCAGCACCGGACTGAGGGGCAGCACCGGACTGAGGGGCAGCACCGGACTGAGGGGCAGCACCGGACTGAGGGGCAGCACCGGACTGAGGGGCAGCACCGGACTGAGGGGCAGCACCGGACTGAGGGGCGGATCCTGGCTGGCTGGCCCTGGCGGATCCTGGCTGGCTGGCTCTGGCGGATCCTGGCTGGCTGGCTCTGGCGGATCCTGGCAGGCGGAAGGCTCTGGCGGATCCTGGCTGGCGGAAGGCTCTGGCGGATCCTGGCTGGCGGAAGGCTCTGGCGGATCCTGGCTGGCGGAAGGCTCTGGCGGATCCTGGCTGGCGGAAGGCTCTGGCGGATCCTGGCTGGCGGAAGGCTCTGGCGGATCCTGGCTGGCGGAAGGCTCTGGCGGATCCTGGCTTGCCGGCTCTGGCGGATCCTGGCTGGCCGGCTCTGGCGGATCCTGGCTGGCCGGCTCTGGCGGATCCTGGCTGGACGGCTCTGGCTTGTCCTGGCTGGACGGCTCTGGCTGGTCCTGGCTGGACGGCTCTGGCTGGTCCTGGCTGGACGGCTCTGGCTGGTCCTGGCTGGACGGCTCTGGCTGGTCCTGGCTGGACGGCTCTGGCTGGTCCTGGCTGGACGGCTCTGGCTGTTCCTGGCTGGACGGCTCTGGCAGGTCCTGGCTGGACGGCTCTGAAGGCTCGGGACAGACGGGCAGCGCTGGGCAGGCAGACAGTTCAGACCACGCTGGGCAGGCCGGCAGTTCAGACAGCGCTGGGAAGGCAGACAGTTCAGACAGCGCTGGGAAGGCAGGCAGTTCAGACTCAGGCTGTGCTGAGCAGGCAAGCAGCGCAGGCGGCGTTGGGCAGACGGCCGACTCTGACCTGCTGAGGCGCACAGTAGGCCTGGTGCGTGGTGCCGGAACTGGAGGCACTGGGCTGAAGACACGCACCACAGGGAGAGTGCGTGGAGGAGGAACAGGGCTCTGGAAACGCACTGGAAGCCTGGTGCGTGGTGTCGGCACTGATGGTACTGGGCTGGGGTGGGAAGGTGGCGCCGGATATACCGGACCGTGAAGGAGGGCACGCGCTCTTGAGCACCGAGCCTCCCCAACCTTACCAGGTTGAATGGTCCCCGTAGCCGTGCCAGTGCGGCGAGGTGGAATAGCCCGCACTGGGCTATGCAGGCGAACCGGGGACACCACCTGTAAGGCTGGTGCCATGTACGCCGGCCCGAGGAGACGTACTGGAGGCCAGATATGTTGGGCCGGCTTCATGGCACCCGGCTCGATGCCCAACCTAGCCCTCCCAGTGCGGCAAGGTGGAATAGCCCGCACTGGGCTAAGCACGCGTACTGGGGACACCGTGCGTTCCACCGCATAACACGGTGTCTGACCAGTACGACGCCCTCTCACTCCACGGTAAGCCCGGGGAGTTGGCTCGGGTATCCAACCCGGCTTCGCCACAATCCCCTTTAGCCCCCCCCCCCAAGAAATTTTTGGGTGAGCCTCTCGGGCTTCCAGCCGCTCTGCCTTGCTTTCGCCTCATAAAACCTCCTCTCCGCTTTCGCTGCCTCCAGCTCCGCTTTGGGGCGGCGACACTCCTCTGGCTCTGCCCAGGGTCCTTTCCCGTCTAGGATTTCCTCCCAAGTCCATTCCTCTTTTCCCCATTGCTGTTGTTCTTGCCGTCCTTCTCCACTCCGCTTGGTCCTGTTTTGGTGGGTGTTTCTGTAACGGCTGTCGTAGTCGTTCTCCTCCTCAGACGAGGAGGAGCATGGATCGTACCAAGATGCGGATTGGTAAGTATTCATTATTTAATGGAAAAACAACAAACACTACAAAATACAAAAACCAACAAACGTGACTAACCCGAAACAGTCCTGTGTGGCCCAAACACTGACACAGGAACAAACACCCACAAAACACAAGTGAAACCCAGGCTGCCTTAGTATGATTCTCAATCAGGGACAACGATTGACAGCTGTCTCTGATTGAGAATCATACCAGGCCGAACACAAAATCCCAACATAGAAAATCAAACCTAGACCAACCCACCCAACTCACGCCCTGACCAACTAAAACAAATACAAAACAAAGGAAAACAGGTCAGGAACGTGACAACATCATAAACAAGGTTGTCTGTTTGACTTTAGACAGCTGAAAAAGACCACAACAGTAATAAAATACCATATACAATACATCATAAACAATGTTGTCTTTTTGACTTTAGACAGCTGAAAAAGACCACAACAGTAATAAAATACCATATACAATACATCATAAACAAGGTTGTCTGTTTGACATTAGACAGCTGAAAATAACATGGCATTCATTAAAATTCTCTTCAAGCCCAAGGTTCTGGTTCTGGGGGTTATTAAAACGCTTTCCTGTGTAACAACTTCTCTCTGGCTCTGCGGGATTACATTTCATCCTGGGAATGTGGTGAATGACACACACATACACACACACAAATGACAGTCTTTCTTGTCCCCTCCCTCCTCCTTGTCTCTGATTACTGCTGGCCACTTGGCTCTGCTGTGGCCTGCTTGTTAATTGGTCCGTTCTCGGTCGGAACCTGGAGAGGCTCCAGAGCGTGTTATGGGTCTGCAGTTAAATGCTGGCCCACAGAGAGGAGGCTTGTGTGGGGAGGGCCCACTGTGTGTGTGCGGGGGGAGGGTGTCGTGTTTGTGTCTGTGTCATGGGGGGGATTGTGTGTGTGTGTGTTTTGTATGAAACAGAGAGAGAATGAGAGAAAAAGGAAAGAAAAAGAGAGAGAATATTCACGGTTGTCACGGCACCTTTTCAGACCACCGCACGGTTGTCATGGCTCCTAGTCAGACCACCGCACGGTTGTCATGGGTACTATCCAGACCACCGCACGGTTGTCACGGCTACTAGTCAGACCACCGCATGGTTGTCATGGCTCCTAGTCAGACCACCGCACGGTTGTCATGGCTCCTATTCAGACCACCGCACGGTTGTCATGGCTCCTATTCAGACCACCGCACGGTTGTTATGGCTCCTATTAAGACCACCGCACGGTTGTCACGGCTCCTCGTCAGACCACTGCACTCCACACATCTCAGCTAGAATCAATGGAATCAACATTTAGACTTGTTCATGTCAAAACCTGTAGAGTAGCTGTTCACTAACTTATTAAACCTGTAGAGTAGCTGTTCACTAACTTGTAAAACCTGTAGAGTAGCTGTTCACTAACTTGTAAAACCTGTAGAGTAGCTGTTCACTAACTTATTAAACCTGTAGAGTAGCTGTTCACTAACTTGTAAAACCTGTAGAGTAGCTGTTCACTAACTTGTAAAACCTGTAGAGTAGCTGTTCACTAACTTATTAAACCTGTAGAGTAGCTGTTCACTAACTTGTAAAACCTGTAGAGTAGCTGTTCACTAACTTGTTAAACCTGTGGAGTAGCTGTTCACTAACTTGTAAAACCTGTAGAGTAGCTGTTCACTAACTTGTAAAACCTGTAGAGTAGCTGTTCACTAACTTATTAAACCTGTAGAGTAGCTGTTCACTAACTTGTTAAACCTGTAGAGTAGCTGTTCACTAACTTGTTAAACCTGTAGAGTAGCTGTTCACTAACTTGTAAAACCTGTAGAGTAGCTGTTCACTAACTTATTAAACCTGTAGAGTAGCTGTTCACTAACTTGTAAAACCTGTAGAGTAGCTGTTCACTAACTTGTTAAACCTGTGGAGTAGCTGTTCACTAACTTGTAAAACCTGTAGAGTAGCTGTTCACTAACTTGTAAAACCTGTAGAGTAGCTGTTCACTAACTTATTAAACCTGTAGAGTAGCTGTTCACTAACTTGTTAAACCTGTGGAGTAGCTGTTCACTAACTTGTTAAACCTGTGGAGTAGCTGTTCACTAACTTGTAAAACCTGTAGAGTAGCTGTTCACTAACTTGTAAAACCTGTAGAGTAGCTGTTCACTAACTTGTAAAACCTGTGGAGTAGCTGTTCACTAACTTGTTAAACCTGTGGAGTAGCTATTCACTAACTTGTAAAACCTGTAGAGTAGCTGTTCACTAACTTGTAAAACCTGTGGAGTAGCTGTTCACTAACTTGTTAAACCTGTGGAGTAGCTATTCACTAACTTGTAAAAACCTGTGGAGTAGCTGTTCACTAACTTGTTAAACCTGTGGAGTAGCTGTTCACTAACTTGTAAAACCTGTAGAGTAGCTGTTCACTAACTTGTAAAACCTGTAGAGTAGCTGTTCACTAACTTGTAAATAATTGTCTTCACAAGCGTCCATGAGAAATAATACAGTCATTCATAGAATGTGTGTTTCTCTGTTCAGCCCATTTTCTTCTGAAGATCAGAGAAAGTGATGGAAACAGGGTTGGAATAGTGTAGTTTGGACTGTTGTATTAGCTGTCTACTCTGGCAGTGCTCCCAACCCTGACTCTTGGTATTGCTAATTGGAACCAAATCACCTGTAAGTCCAGTTCTGATTCTCCAACTCGTATCGGCTCAATACAAGAAAAGGTTTACTATGGCTTCATCTCTTCCATCCAAAACATTGACCTGCAGTTATTAAATGTCCTCCCTGGCTTTGTGTGTCTCTTCCCCTACCATTAGTTGAATCCCTGAACGATGTCGGGCTCCATGGAGCTGTCTCCTCCCCACATGTGGAAACCATCGAGGCCCAGGTCAGAGACACGGGACTGGGCTTGGACAGGAACACTGCTTCCTCGGAACACGATTTGGATCGGGCTCTGTGTATGTGTGTGTGTGTATGTGTGTGTGCGCGTGTGTGTGTTAGCGTGTGTGTATCCATGTGTATTGGCACGCTTTGTCTCCAGGGCAGGGTCTGTCTCAGTCTCAGGGCTCACTGATGGGCCCGTTTCATTGACAGGAAACTCCCCCACATTCCCTCTTTTCCCTCTTTCCACTGCAACTGGCCATTTGGGAACGACAGCTGATTCCGGGAAACAGGCTCGTTCCACCGTCAAAAGTTTATGATTAACAAACAGCCGTAGGAACTCAAACACTATGTAATGTTACAGTGTGCTCACTCCTCTCTGGGGGATGAAACTGTGGCCTTTTGTTTGCAGCTTACAGTACAAATACAGACAGACAGACAGACAGGCTGTGATTTGTGATGTAGTTAGATGTGGATCAATGCCTAAGGCAATGTTCCACTTTCCTACATCTCTCCAGACTTGACAACCCTGCCTGCCTGCCTGCCTCTCACTAGCATCCTAGTAAAGTCTGAGTTGACTATTGAATCCATGGCTCCTGAGTGGCGCAGTGGTCTAAGGCATTGTATCTCAGTGCAGGAGGTGACACTACAGTCCCTGGTTCGAATGCAGGCTCTATCACATCTGGCTGTGATTGGCGCAGGTTTGACCGTCATTGTAAATAATAATTTGTTCTTAACTGACTTGCCTATTTAAATACAACATATGGCACAGCACCTACAGTATGGCATGAACCTGACTGTATACACGTTTCTACCCATTTGAAATGTAAAAGACAAAAACCCAGTTCACTGTCTAAAAAGTACAATGATTTGATAAAAGAGCTGCTGTGCGATCTGACGTCAAATACCATGAAGAGGAAGGATATAAATAATGCAACAGGAATTGAAACAGGATGTATCCACATATTGTGCATTATGCTGGGTAGTTAGTTTCCCCATGCTTCATTAACTTGGCAGTTGTTTTCATGAAAAGAAACATAGGCACAAGAAGTGAGCAAAGAAAATGTAGAACTGGCAGAAACCAGGCCGCAAAAACAAAAACATACAGCAGCTGTTCAAATCGTACGTGTGTCAAATTGTCTTGTCACTATAACAACTGTAAAAAGATAGGGCCTGGAGTTTTTCCCACCCATGTGGCATGGTCAAGATCATAATAAGACCTAGTTACAGGCTACCGGTACATTTGGGGCCCAGAGTTTTTCCATCTCATTGCTCAGGTCACATGGCCTGGAAAAAACCCTGGCACCAATCCTAGAGACTGACAGTTAATGATCTCTAGAAGTCCCGTCCTAATGGGCCCGTACTCCTAAAGCATCTCAGTGTAGGGCTGCTGAACTAAGGGAGGCAGGTAGCCTAGCAGTTGAAAGCGTAGAGCCAGTAACCGAAAGGTCGCTGGTTTGAATCCCCTAGCTGACAAGGTGAAAGATCTGTCAATGTGCTCTTGAGCAAGGCACTTAACCCTAATTGCTCCTGTAAGTCGCTCTGGATAAAAGTGTCTGCTAAAATCTAAATGAACTAGGATCAGGTCTATACAATCTTATTCATTATTATCTAAAAGGCAAAACAGATTCCTGATCAGCACTCCTAGTGCTCTATTTTTGGCTGGCACATTGGCACATTAGTTTGCAATGTGAGCATGTAAAAACTATCACTCTGGTGTTTTCCACCTCATACGCCAGGTTCAGCAATTTACCTGTCTAATATCAGCTTGCTTGCACTGAGGTGGGAGGGATGACAATATTTGAGGTGTGTCCTTGAAAAAGAGCCAAAATGACAATTTCATCCAACGAAAAGCAGGTCTTAGCAGTAATGCGGTTGGTAATGGCATGGATTTTGTGATTGGAAGCGCAATCTATCCCGCCGTGACCCACAGTGCCCTTACGCTCATGTAACAAGAGAGCAGATGTGCTTTTTGTGCCAGTAACCCTCGTATTCACAAACATAAAAAACAAATAAAACATTCCATTTGGTTTAATTTGATTAAAAACCCAGTATATACTGTAGCCTCCCTCCCCTCAATGAAGGCAGTTATTTTTTGGGGCCTGCCTAATGCGTTTGCCATGTAGCCAAACATAGCAATAAAGGGTTTGGCTCGTGATACTGATTTGAAATATCACGTTTGGGAGCAGCAAAACAGTGAGAAGATATCCCTTTTTATCTATGCATTCTATAGGCGTACAATATTGTAGCTTCCATTTTGGATATGCGTAAGCTACATGGAGTGTCCATATGCCCATCATGAAACCAGAGATGAGATGATGCTGGTGACCATTGTATTTAGAACTTATTTCACGGTAAAAATTGCTTGTTCTACAATGGGTTGGTCAAAACAAGCACTGTGAGTCGGACGCGAGGGATATACTGCTGACCCCCGACCAGGCCCCGATCCCTGTGATTCGCTGGAGAAGGAAACGGCGATTCCGAGGCAAAAGATCAGGGTGCCTTGTGAGGACCAGGCGAAAAGTGGCTAATCTGCCCTTGCCCTCCGTCCTGCTAGCTAACGTTCAATCGCAAGAAAATAAATGGGACGAACTGAAAGCACGTATATCCTACCAACGGGACATTAAAAACTGTAATATTTTATGCTTCACTGAGTTGTGGATGAACGACGACATTAAGAACATACAGCTGGCAGGTTATACGCTCTATCGGCAGGATAGAACAGCAGCCTCTGGTAAGACATGGGGCGGGGGCCTATGCGTTTATGTAAACAACAGTTGGTGCACGATATCTAAGGAAGTCTCTAAGTTTTGCTCGCCTGAGGTGGAGTATCTTATGATAAGCTGCAGACCTCACTATTTACCAAGAGAGTTTTCATCAGTTTTTTTCGTAGCTGTCTATATACCACCACAGACCGAGGTTGGAACTAAAACCTCACTAAATGAACTGTATTCTGCCATAAGCAAACAGGAAAACGCTCATCCAGAGGCGGCGCTCCTAGTGGCCGGTGACTTTAATGCAGGGAAACTTAAATCAGTTTTACCGAATTTCTATCAACATTTTAAATGTGCAATCAGATGTAAAAAAATTCTAGACTACCTCTACTCCACACACAGAGACGCGTATAAAGATCTCCCTCACCCTGCAAATCTGACCATAACTCTATCCGTCTGATTCCTGCTTACAAGCAAAAATTAAAGCAGGAAGCACCAGTGACTCGGTCTATAAAAAAGTGGTCAGATGAAGCAGATGCTAAACTATGGGACTGTTTTGCTAGCACAGACTGGAATATGTTCTGAGATTCTTCCGATGGCATTGAGGAGTACACCACGTCAATCACTGGCTTTATCAATAAGTGCATCGAGGACGTCGTCCCAACAGTGACTGTATGTACATACCCCAACCAGAAGCCATGGATTACAGGCAACATTCTCACTGAGCTAAAGGGTAGAGCTGCCGCTTTCAAGGAGCGGGACTCTAACCCGGAAGCTTATAAGAAATCCCGCTATGCCCTCCGACGAACCATCAAACAGGCAAAACGGCAATACAGGACAAAGATAGAATTGTACTACACCGGCTCCGATGCTCATCGGATGTGGCAGGGCTTGCAAACTATTACAGACTACAAAAGGGAAGCAAGAGCTGGCCAGTGACACAAGCGTACCAGACGAGCTAAATAACTTCTATGCTCGCTTCGAGGCAAGTAACACTGAAACATGCATGAGTGAATCAACTGTTCCGGATGACTGTTTGATCACGCCCTCCGCAGCCGATGTGAGTAAGACCTTTAAACAGGTCAACATTCACAAGGCCGCTGGGCCAGACGGATTACCAGGACATGTACTCCGAGCATGCGCTGGCCAATTGGCAAGTGTCTTCACTGACATTTTCAACCTCTCCCTGTCTGAGTCTGTAATACCAACATGTTTCAAGCAGATCACCATAGTCCCTGTGCCCAAGAACACTAAGGTAACCTGCCTAAATGACTACCGACCCGTAGCACTCACGTCTGTAGCCATGAAATGCTTTGAAAGGCTGGTCATGGCTCACATCAACACCATTATCCCAGAAACCCTAGACCCACTCCAATTTGCATACCTCACCAACAGATCCACAGATGATGCAATCTCTATTGCACTTCACACTGTCCTTTCCTACCTGGACAAAAGGAACACGTATGTGAGAATGCTATTCATTGACTACAGCTCAGCATTCAACACCATAGAGCCCTCAAAACTCATCACTAAGCTAAGGACCCTGGGACTAAACAGCTCCCTCTCCAACTGGATCCTAGACTTCCTGACGGGCCATCCCCAGATGGTAAGGGTAGGTAACAACGCTTCCACCACACTGATCCTCAACACGGGGGCCCCTCAGGGGTGCGTGCTTAGTCCCCTCCTGTACTCCCTGTTCACTCATGACTGCATGGCCAGGCACAATTCCAACACCATCATTAAGTTTGCCGATGACACAACAGTGGTAGGCCTGATTACTGACACTGATGACACAGCATATAGGGAGGAGGTCAGGGACCTGACCATGCGGTGCAAGGACAACAACCTCCCCCTCAACGTGATCAAGACAAAGAAAATGATTGTGGACTACAGGAAAAAGAGGACCGAGCACTCATCGACAGGGCTGTAGTGGAGCAGGCTGAGAGCTTCAAGTTCCTTGGCGTCCACATCACCAACAAACTAACATGGTCCAAGCACACCAAGACAGTCGTGACGACAAAACCCATTCCCCCTCAGGAGATTGAAAAGATTTGGCATGGGGCATCAGATCATCAAAAGATTTAACAGCTGCACCATCGCAATTGCTCGGCCTAAGTACCGCAAGGCACTACAGAGGGTAGTGTGTACGGCCCAGTACATCACCGTGGCCAAGCTTCTATAGCAGGCGGTGTCAGAGGAAGGCCCTAAAAATCGTCAAAGACTCCAGCCACCCTACTCATAGACTGTTCTTTCTGCTACCGCACGGTACCGGTACCGGAGGGCCAAGTCAAGGTCCAAGAGACTTCTAAACAGCTTCTACCCCCCAAGCCATAAGCCTCCTGAACAGCTAATCAAATGTCTACCCAGACTATTTGTACCCCCCCCCCCCCCCCCACGCTGCTACTACTCTCTGAAATTATCTATGCATAGCCACTTTAACAACCCTACCTGCATGTACATAATTATCTCAATTACCTCGACACCGGTGCCCCCGCACATTGACACATTAACTCTGTACCGGTACCCCCTGTATATAGCCAAGCTAGTGTTATTCACTGCTGCTCTTTAATTATTTGTTTGTCTTATCTCTTACTTTTTTATTTTTTAGGTATTTTCTTAAAACTGCATCTTTGGTTAAGGGCTTGTAAGTTAGCATTTCACTGTAAGGTCTACACATGTTGTGCATGTGCATATTAGGCGAAATTGCCCAGCCTTAGCTCATTGTTATTGATGTATCTAAAACAGCTTAAACAAATGCAAATGCATCTACTTTGCTGTTATTATAGCTGCACTGTTTGACCTGACTGTGTTAGCCGTAGTTGGCTAGCTAGCAAGCAAGGGATAAGAGATTTGCCAGCCAGCATGGCAACTGAACATTAGAAATAAGGACTGGGCCATGTCCGTAGATATAGAACAAAAAGACTTAACGACTGGGTCGTGTCTCTGGCAACCTAATCAGAATGGACGGCCAGCCAGCTAGGGTAGCAAACATAGATGTGTCAGGAGTCCTGACTAGGCCTATATTTTCATTGAGGGATGAAATAGTAGCCAATGAATACATTTTTCAAAATAATGTAGAAAAGAAATTGTACACTTGAGATTGTGCAAAACAACTTTTTTTGCATAGCGGTGCTGATCTACTGTACCTGGCTTTGCCTCGTACATATGACCGCAGCACAGCGGTGCTGATCTACTGTACCTGGCTCTGCCTCGTACATATGACCGCAGCACAGCGGTGCTGATCTACTGTACCTGGCTCTGCCTCGTACATATGACCGCAGCACAGCGGTGCTGATCTACTGTACCTGGCTCTGCCTCGTACATATGACCGCAGCACAGCGGTGCTGATCTACTGTACCTGGCTCTGCCTCGTACATATGACCGCAGCACAGCGGTGCTGATCTACTGTACCTGGCTCTGCCTCGTACATATGACCGCAGCACAGCGGTGCTGATCTGCTGTACCTGGCTCTGCCTCGTACATATGACCGCAGCACAGCTGTGCTGATCTACTGTACCTGGCTCTGCCTCGTACATATGACCACAGCACAGCTGTGCTGATCTACTGTACCTGGCTCTGCCTCGTACATATGACCGCAGCACAGCTGTGCATATCTACTGTACCTGGCTCTGCCTCGTACATATGACCGCAGCACAACGGTGCTGATCTACTGTACCTGGCTCTGCCTCGTACATATGACCGCAGCACAACGGTGCTGATCTACTGTACCTGGCTCTGCCTCGTACATATGACCGCAGCACAACGGTGCTGATCTACTGTACCTGGCTCTGCCTCGTACATATGACCGCAGCACAGCGGTGCAAAAAAAATTGTTTAGCTTGCCTTCTCGTGTACAATTGCTTTATTTACCATTTGACATGATTAAAAACAAACCCTGTTCTAGGTTACCCTTACAGTAGGCCTATAGGCGATAATGAAGACTGGTTCAACAGCAATCTGGTGAGACTTTTTTTATCCTGTAGATTTTATAATATCATTTTCTGACCCCAAGATCTTTGTCAGGCTCATGTGAAAAGTTTGAATGTGCATAAAACCCTCCATTGTCTGCGTTGCTTTAATATTATGGTGCATGTAATTGTATTTAGACATAGCCCATTTAAACCAAGTTGCGATTAGAATTATTCACTATTTTTAGGCCTAATCAATAGTTTTTGCCCAGCCATAATGAAATTATTATTATTATTTATACGAAGCTGGGCCAATTGTGTGCCGCCCTATGGGACTCCCAATCGCAGCCGGATGTGATACAGCCTGGATTCGAACCGGGGACTGTAATGACACCTCTTGCGCTGAGATGAAGTGCCTTAGACCGCTGCGCCACTCGGGAGCACAAAAACAGTAGGCATAGCCCCTATATCAGTGTAAATGCTACTGTATGTTTAAGTACATATTCCCATATTGAAGTTATGCAAATACTTAGAACAATGTGGACTTCATTTTTTTATATAAAATGTTGCTTCTAGTTAGTCGTTACTAGCTAACTTATGTGTATAATGTTACTTGACCTTATGTTACATTTCTGATGTCTGTTGTCTGAAAATAATGTTGATATTGGCTAGCTAGCTAGCTACTTCAGTTCACACAAGTGTACCAGCACGGAATAGCCACAAAGCCCAGTTCCGATACATAAGATGAGACACGACGCAACGGTTTGTTTGATCTGAACGGTCTAGTTTTAGAGTGTCTCATGTCGTTGCCTGGACTATTCAAGATTTAACATGTGAACTTTAGCCAAAGTTTGGTGACGAGACGAATCCATTTAGCTATTCAAGGAACAATGCGCTAACATTCTTTGTTCAGCTAAGCAGCCCACTAGCTAGCCAAGCAGAGGACTAGCTAGCTATTTTACTGTACATAACTAGCCTGGCTTGCTGGAATTTCTGACAAGTCAAAAACTGTACCCTGTTTCTGGTGCATGTATTTCATGACACTCGTTTGTTACAACAAGTGGAAACTTTGTTTCAAAGTTAAATCACGGAATTGTAAAGCGTTACCATTACCGTGGAACCGTTCTCTACTGCATAGAGCTGTTGTACAACACAACATTTAAAACTAGCTAGTTTTATCTCTGATCAGGGATGGACAACTCCAGTACTCTGGGGCTTGATTAGTGACACACTTTTTCCCCCAGCCCCAGCTAACACATGACTCCAATAATCAACTAATCATGGCTTTCAGTTTAGAATGTAATTAGTTTAATCAGGTGTGATAATCTTTCAGCTAAAGGAGACTACAATAACAAGTCTAGAAGGTGAAGTGTCTACGCAATGAAAGGACTATACTGACATCACAGAACTTCAGAGAGCAGTGTTGAGAAGACGGGGCTCTGTTTGGCCTACCAAGGGGAATGGTCCTGTGATCAGATGACCCAAGACACCATGAAGTGCCAACAAAAACTGCTGAGTTGCTACCACTTCGAGGAGACGTCGCCATGCAACTCAGGGTGCAGTAAGCACACTATTGAGCTGGGAAGGACCGGAGCTTTCCCTGTTGTCAGACGTGGTGGTTCCAGGGAAGTGTGAAAACCTACAGACTACTCAGAATTGTTGTTGAAAGAGGTGGGCCCACAACCAAACATATACATCCTATGAATAAAGGAATTTTGTGTCAGAAACAATACATGTTTTATTTAGCCTAAAGTCACCATTATTTTACTTTTGGAATGGTTAAAAAAAAAAATCCTGGATATCTATGATCTTGATGGTTTACACAAATGAGCAGAAGATGGAGTACACTGGTGTAAATAAAGTACAAAACAAGTCGGTCCAATTACACAGATCAGGTCAAGTAGTTTTATTAGGGAGATAAAAAATAATACAAGATAGTCTCTGTAACCTTCCTCAAAATAACAAAAGCACAGTGTAATATCTTGACTACACCGCTCGCGTTGCAAAATAAATTTAGAAATCTGTATTATTCAATTATTGCACCCACACTGCTCGCACTCGTCAACGAGCATCTGCGTTGCCAAGGGACTAGAAACGATTCGGTTGACCGTTATATGTGTGGATTAATTGTCGGAGTAGAGGACCTTGTGCATTTCAGGTAAAATAACAACTCAATGCTTATATCCCAGGACAAATTAGCTAGCAACAGCAAGCTAGCTAAATAGGACAAATTACCTAGCAAGTGCAAGCTAGCTAGCTAAATTGGCATAAATGTTAAATGCTTTTCGACCTGTCCCCAATATAATGTAATTGGTTCAGAGTTTGTTTTGATATTTTAACCTGCGTGTCGTGATTGCGTTTGGTGTTGGGGGACAAAATAAATGTATGCACAATGGCTCACGCACGCAGCCGGCTTGGGTTCCGTGTAAGGGAAACATTCTAAATAAAGTAAAGTACTGAACTGATATCACCCAGACCAAGGAAGAGTGTTTTAATATGGTTTGAAACTATTCCTTTGTAAATATAAAAAAATGAAAAAACATTGACCATTTAATTAATCATAGAGTACAACCAGGTGAGCTGGTTCTACTCTTTATTGGACATGTTCTGGTGTTTTGTGGTGGAAAACTGAGTGGGTCGAGCATAACACGTCAACCCTGTTACCGACAGATAGACAGGATTTTGTGAAGCTTGCATTCAATTGCCACTCCCTGTTGCACACAACAAGCGTCCATTCTCCCAGTCATGAGGGGATTTTTGGCTGATTTAAGATGAAATCGTCAACCCCGTTACGGTCAACCATGTTACAGTCAACCCCGTTACAGTCCACAATGTTACGGTCAACCCTGTTATAGTCAACATGATACGGTCAACCTCGTTACGGTCAACCATGTAACAGTCAACCCCGTTACAGTCCACCCTGTTACGGTCAACCCTGTTACGGTCAACTCTGTTATGGCCACCCTGTTATGGTCAACACTATTACAGTCAAACCTGTTATAGTCAACATGATGCGGTCAACCTCGTTACGGTCAACCTCGTTACAGTCCACCCTGTTACGGTCAACCTCGTTACGGTCAACCATGTTATAGTCAACCTGTTAAGGTAAACCTCGTTACGGTCAACTGTGTTATAGTCAACCTGTTAAGGTCAACCTTGTTACTTTATTTGGCACTTAATTGACACTACAATAGTATTTTCTTTTATTTAACCTCTTGAGATGGAAAACTTGTTTTTTATGAAGTTGAACATGTAAAGTTTATGAAGTTGAACTCTTTATGCCAATGTTCAAGATACACTTCTTAAAAGGCACGGAATTGTTGGAATGATACCCAATTACACTAGGAGGTGAATGAGGCCTGCACTTTGTGCCCTGGTCTTCTACTACCATTACAGCCCTTTGTAATCTGTGTGTTGTTGTCTGCTGTCTTTAGGAGTGATGACATGCTGATATATTTGTAATCAACCCACCTGTCTGTTTGTCGGGTCTCAAACCCTAACCATTTTTCTGACCATGCAGACATCAAGAGTTGTGAAAGAAACTCTTTCTGGCCTTGTTCTGTGTGTGTGTGTGTGTGTGTGTGTGTGTGTGTGTGTGTGTGTGTGTGTGTGTGTGTGTGTGTGTGTGTGTGTGTGTGTGTGTGTGTGTGTGTGTGTGTGTGTGTGTGTGTGTGTGTGTGTGTGTGTAACTTGAGAACTAGAACAAAATCATGTGGGACAGGTGTTGTGCGCAGGAAAGCACTCCCTCCCCATACACACTGACCCATTTCTCTTGTTTCCCAGCAACACTGCTGCCACGTGCAGGTTAGACACACACACAGAAACTGTGCTGTGTGATGACACAATCGCCAGAGCCATCACCATTATTCATTACAAATTTGAATAAAATCCAGGCTGCCACATCACTACTAAAAAACAGTAACAGTGGGGACTGTGAAGAGACATACACATACAGGTACAGACACACGCATACGCACACACACGCCAGCACACCCACTCTACACACAAGTACATTGTAATATTGTTTTATGGTAGTGTTATAAATGTTTTATTGTAGATATGTAGTGATGTAATAATGTTATATGATGTACTGTTTAATCTTTTGTTTTATGTGTGCTGTAAGTGCCTTAATGTGTTTGGACCCCAGGAAGAGTATCTGCTGCCTTGGTAGGAACAAATGGGGAACCATAATAAACCCCAGGAAGAGTAGCTGCTGCCTTGGTAGGAACAAATGGGGATCCCTAATAAACCCCAGGAAGAGTAGCTGCTGCCTTGGTAGGAACAAATGGGGAACCATAATAAACCCCAGGAAGAGTAGCTGCTGCCTTGGTAGGAACAAATGGGGATCCCTAATAAACCCCAGGAAGAGTAGCTGCTGCCTTGGTAGGAACAAATGGGGATCCATAATAAACCCCAGGAAGAGTAGCTGCTGCCTTGGTAGGAACAAATGGGGATCCATAATAAACCCCAGGAAGAGTAGCTGCTGCCTTGGTAGGAACAAATGGGGATCCCTAATAAACCCCAGGAAGAGTAGCTGCTGCCTTGGTAGGAACAAATGGGGATCCATAATAAACCCCAGGAAGAGTAGCTGCTGCCTTGGTAGGAACAAATGGGGATCCCTAATAAACCCCAGGAAGAGTATCTGATGCCTTGGTAGGAACAAATGGGGATCCATAATAAATACAAATACTAAACATGAAGGAATTCATGATCTACAGCGTGCTGCTGCATACACGACGTGGCCAAAAGTATGTGGACACCTGCTCGTTGAACATGTCATTCCAAAATCATGGGCATTAATATGGAGTTGGTCCCCCCTTTGCTGCTATAACAGACTCCACTCTTCTGGAAAGGCTTTTCACTAGTTGTTGGAACATTGCTGCAGGGACTTGCTTCCATTCAGCCACGAGCATTTGTGAGGTTGGGCACTGATGTTGGGCAATTAGGCCTGGCTCGCAGTCGGTGTTCCAATTCATCCCAAAGGTGTTCGATGGGGTTGAGGTCAGGGCTCTGTGCATCGCAGTCAAGTTCTTCCACACCGATCTCGACAAACCCTTTCTGTATGGACCTCGCTTTGTGCACGAGGACATTTTCATGCTGAAACAGCAAAGTGCCTTTCCCAAGCTGTTGCTACAAAGTTGGAAGCACAGAATTGTCTATAATGTAATTGTATGCTGTAGCGTTAAGATTTTCCCTTCACTGGAACTAAGGGGTCTAGCCCGGACCATGAAAAACAGCCCCAGACCATTATTTCTCCACCACCAAACTTTACAGTTGGCACTATGCAATTGGGCAGGTAGCGTTCTCCTTGCATCCGCCAAATCCAGATTCTTCCGTCAGACTGCCAGAAGATGAAGTGTGATTCATCATTCCAGGGAACTCATTTCCAATGGCGGCCAGCGTAACACCACTCCAGCCGACGCTTGGCATTGCGCATGGTGATCTTAGCCTTGTGTGCGGCTGCTCGGCCAACAAACAGCTCTTGTGCTGACGTTACTTCCAGAGGCAGTTTGAAACTCGGTACTGAGTGTTGCAACCGAGTACAGACAATATTTACACGCTACGCGCTTCAGCACTTGGTGGTCCCGTTCTGTGAGTTTGTGTGACCTACCACTTGGCGGCTGAGCCGTTGTTGCTTCTAGATGTTTCCACTTCACAATAACAACACTACAGTTGACCGGAGCAGCTCTAGCATGGAAGAAATTTGACAAACTGTCTTGTTGGAAAAGTGGCATCCAATGGCGGTGCCACGTTGAAAGTCACTGAGCGCTTCAGTACGGGCCATTCTGCTGCCAATGATTGTCTATGGAGATTGCATGACTATGTGCTCCATTTTATACACCTGTCAGCAACTAGTATGGCTGAAAAAGCCAAATCCACTAATTTGAAGGGGTATCCACATACTTTTGGCCATGTAGTGTAAGTGCAGAAAATATCTAAAGCTTCAGAGGCTGAAATATGTGTCTCCTTAAGGTTCTAGCTCTGAAATGGTCTGTGACATGATTTAAGGCGATAGCATTCCTCAGAACCCCTGAGATAACATAAAGCAGTGTAAAGAAAGGTGGGAAGAAAGAGTGAAAGAAAGATAAAGAAAGGAACATAAGAGGAAAAGAACGAAGGCCCGTTTGTGGTCGTTCACTAACAGCCGTGAGCATCTCTTTCATTCTAACTCACATGACACCATCTCAGGTCTCTACGGCAACCGTCCACAATGACCAAGATGCAACTGGGAATAATGACCTCATGAATCCTCGTCTCAGGCCGAGGAGAAAGGACAGGAAGCCTAGAGTGAGGTCATTTGTGTTCTCAATGAGTTGGGATAACAACAGCAAAACCGTACAATGACTTTGGAGTTGACACTTGACACAAGCGCTGCCCATTGCCATTAGGCCTTTGAGCATTTAGGGGAGAAACATTTACTTGACAATTCTGTGATCTTCAGTTGAGTGCTGACGCAATGCAAAGCTATGATGGTCACAGTTCATTATGGCGGGTTCACTTGATAGCTAACATCCTGGCTATAATTCAGATATGGCAGTTGACCGTGTGTTTATCAAGTTTTGTAGCGAAGGGACAGATGCATTGTGAAATATGGAGTGTTTGATTTGGCAGCCCAGCTGCAGTGCAAGGTCCACTGTCTGGGGTATGAGACTGCGAGAGAGAAACAGAGAGAGAGAGTCAGAGGGATCGAGCGAGAGAGCATGTGTGTTGTGTGTGTGTATGCACACGTCGGCCAGGGAAAGTCCCCAGATTCTCCAATCAGAGAAACACTCGCCCTCCTCCGTCATTTCATTTTGATGAATGATAGCCCAATTTTACCATACCAATCCGAATGCCACGATTACAAAAAAAATATCCTTCTTTGGAAACAATTGTGTAAAAAAGGCTTATTTTCCTAGTAAAAGTGGAGGAATCATTCAAGGACGTAACCACTTCCATCTTTGTGGCTTTGAACATCCTGAAATAGTGTGCTGACTTCTCAGCACAAAGGATCTTGGTCTTTCATGTGACATGACAGAGTATTTCTGTCATGTTCATGGTCGACAGTGAGGTGACCATCATCACCTCTAACCACACAGGCTGGGGTAGATGGTCGGGTAACCTTCCAACCATATGGTTTGATGTCACCTCCAGTTTGATGTCACCAAATCCCCAGAATGTCACGTCCATATCATGTCCTGTCCATCCTGAGGCTATGGGCCAGTGATCTCACATAGCATGTAGAGGAATCCCTGTCATAATAGTAGAAACAATAGCTATTCTCTCAGAAAAGTGGAGAGAAATAGAAGACAGCCCTGTACTGTATCTACAGTCAACAGCACTGTGATCACACAGAGCGTAGCTCGGTACCCGATCTCTGTACTTCTGTATAGACAACTTGTTCTTCATTACATTGACTACAGGAGTTAGCAAGACAGCAGATCAGGCTACATATAGAGAGCTCAGCAGGAGAAAGTTATTACCATTGACCTACAGTCAGGGTTAGTGGCAGGAAAAAAAGCACTATATCAGATCAAAATAATCAGATAAACATTATGTCATTCAAGTCAGGCGACTAGTATGGCTCTGAGCCAGGGGTGACATCATCATCACTGTCCACAGAGCTCAAAACATAGCCTGCCTTACTTCCTCACAAATCCTAAAAACACATTAGCTCTCTTCAGGTTGCCCTAGGAGGTCTCACCAAGGTTTGAGTTTCATAGCAAAGTTTTTGCGATGGTAACCTCTGATCTTTACCTCTCGACAGCTCTGTAAATACGTTATCTGTGTGTGTATGTGCGTGCGTGCGTGCGTGAGTGCATGCTTATCTGTGTGTGTGTGTGTGTGTGTGTGTGTGTGTGTGTGTGTGTGTGTGTGTGTGTGTGTGTGTGTGTGTGTGTGTGTGTGTGTGTGTGTGTGTGTGTGTGTGTGTGTGTGTGTGTGTGTGTGTGTGTGTGTGTGCTTGTGCTTGTGCTTGTGCTTGTGTGTGTGTGCTTGTGTGTACAAGCATGTTCCTCATAAAATATCTGCCCTGGAAACCTTTGCCCTCACGATTCGTCTCGTTTCATTATGTGAGGACATGGGTTGGGAATGTGTAGCAGGGGGATATTGCGTGACCAGGGGCTATTTCTGGTTATTGGATATTTACCCTTTACTATGAACGGATAGATATTTATGAGACTATGCCAATACAAAATGAGAACAGACAAGGCTGTGTACCAAATGGTACCCTTTTCCTTGTACAGTGCACTACTTTTAACCAGAGCCCTAACTCAAATATAGTGCACTACTTTTAATCAGAACCCTATGTCAAATATAGTGCACCACTTTTAACCAGAGCCCTAACTCAAATGTAGCGCACCACTTTTAACCAGAGCCCTAACTCAAATATAGTGCACCACTTTTAAACAGAGCCCTTTCTCAAATATAGTGCACTACCTTTAACCAAAGCCCTAACTCAAATATAGTGCACTACTTTTAACCAGTGGCCTATCTCAAATATAGTGCACTACTTTTAACCAGAGCCCTAACTCAAATATAGTGCACCACTTTTAACCAGAGCTCTAACTCAAATATAGTGCACTACTTTTAACCAGAGCTCTAACTCAAATACAGTGCACTACTTTTAACCAAAGCCCTAACTCAAATATAGTGCACCACTTTTAACCAGAGCTCTAACTCAAATATAGTGCACTACTTTTAACCAGAGCTCTAACTCAAATACAGTGCACTACTTTTAACCAGAGCCCTAACTCAAATATAGTATACTACTTTTGACCAGAACCCTATCTCAAATAGAATATAGTGCACCAAATAGGGAATAGGGTGGCATTTGGGACGTAATTAGAAAAAGCTTTTTTTTTTATCATCTCTGAATATTCTTCACGTGTTTGAATGTTGATATTACGTCAGTTGGAGATTGTGCTGTTTGCTAGCCAGCTAGACAAGGGTTAGGACAAATCCAGAAATATACACAGCGATCATACATGGCTAGAACCAATGCTCTAGATAGTACTCTAGTTCTTACAGATAGTACTCTGCGTTCGTTCAGATAGTACTCTGTGTTCGTACAGATAGTACTCTGCGTTCATACAGATAGTACTCTGTGTTCGTACAGATAGTGCTCTGCGTTCGTACAGATAGTACTCTGCGTTCGTACAGATAGTACTCTGCGTTTGTACAGATAGTACTCTGCGTTCGTACAGATAGTACTCTAGTTCGTACAGATAGTACTCTGTGTTAGTACAGATAGTGCTGTCGTTCGTACAGATAGTACTCTGCGTTCGTACAGATAGTACTCTGCGTTCGTACAGATAGTACTCTGCATAGTACTCATGTAGATAACAGCTATTTGGTCATAAAAGCATGAAAGATGAAAGTGAATGCTTACATATTTAAGAGCTGCTATGGCATCCTTATATTCTTGTATTACTCATTCTAATATTATTCAATAACATTTTTTATCAAAACTGTTTTATATATAGGATTGTATCATATAGAATCATTAGCCTACATAGTTGTAGTATGTCATCACTCTTTTTCTTTACGGTCTATCCTTTAGTAAGAGCCAGATTATTATCTTATCATTTTGCCAGTTCTGATTCATTATGAAATCTAATGGCCATGTTCGTTTCCAGATGTAATTCTAGATGATGAGACCCATGAGTCCAACGCTTTTGCCACTGCCAGAGGGACAACGGGCCTTATGTAATAAGACAAACATCTGCTCACATCTGCTCACGGACTCAAGGTGATCAGTCACCCAATGACAGTCACGATTGTGCAGGTGAGGGATGCTGTCCCAGTCCCAGAGACTAACCGGCCTCCTCTGGAGAGGCCCAACTCTTCCATACGTCACTCAGTGGTCAGATAAACATGTTACAGAAAGAAGGGGGGGGGGGGTGAGAACGGAGTGGACATGCGAGATAGAGAGAGGGGGGAGAGAGATAGAGAGGAATGAAAACTGGGTCGACTACGTGTGACCCCTCCCCTCCATCTCCTCCCCCTTGCCTTTCCTCTGCCCTCTCCGTCCTTCCCTCCTCCTACTTCCTCCTCCTACTTCCTCCTCCCAGCCATGCAGCACATGTTGCCAACACATGGACGGCTTCCTCAGTTGTGAGAAATGGTTAAGTCACATCGGCAAGCGTCCCCACAGTAGTTCTGACATGACAGAGCATTTTGTCCCCACACACTATCTCACTCGGGGGCGGCAGGTAGCCTAGTGGTTAGAGCATTGGACTAGTAACGGAAGGTTGCAAGATCGCTGACAAGGTAAAAATCTGTCGTTCTGCCCCTGAACAAGGCAGTTAACCCACTGTTCCTAGGCCGTCATTGAAAATAAGAATTTGTTCTTAACTGGCTTGCCTAGTTAAATAAAGGTACATTTTAAAAAACTCTACAACTCTCTTCTTCGCTTTACAACTCTGTCTTTTTCTTTGACTCACTGCACTCCAGTTAATACCTTCGCTTTCACTTTCTCCTCCCCTCTTTTTGATCATCCTTCTCTACTATCTCCAAATCAATTCCCTCCTTTTTTTCATGCACACATGACAAGTAACAAAAGAGTGATAGACAAGGACAGTAATTCATTTAAATTACAACAATATACAAACTATACAACAACAAAAATATATGATGTGTGTCTGTGTGTTGGTTTCAAATCAAATCAAACTTTGTCACATGCCGAATACAACAAGTGTAGACCCTACCGTGAAATGCTTACTTACAAGCCCTTAACTAACAGTGCAGATCAAGAAGAGTTAAGTGTGTCCCCTTACAGCTGTTCCATGAGATGTGATGAATCTTTTTTTTAAAGGTAATTTTGCTGTTTGCTTGAGTAATTGGAGATGGAAGGGAGTTCCATGCGATCATGGCTCTGTATAATACTGTGCTACCGTTCTCTACAGTTTCCCATCCAGGTTGTCTATATCTGGTGGTAATACAGTCTGCTACCGTTCTCTATAGTTTCCCATCCAGGTTGTCTATACCCCTGCACACCCTGCAATCCATGAAATACCCCTGCAATCTGTGGAACACTCTTGTACTCTGTGGAACACCCCTGTACTCTGTGGAAGAACCCTGCACTCTGTGGAAGACCCCTGCAATCTGTGGAACACCCTTGTACTCTGTGGAACACTCTTGTACTCTGTGGAACACTCCTGTACTCTGTGGAAGACCCCTGCAATCCGTGGAACACCCCTGCAATCCGTGGAACACCCCTGCAATCCGTGGAACACCCCTGCACTCTTTGGAACATCCCTGCAATCCGTGGAACACCCCTGCATTCTTTGGAACACCCCTGCAATCCGTGGAACACCCCTGCAATCCGTGGAACACCCCTGCACTCTTTAGAACACCCCTGCAATCCGTGGAACACCCCTGCAATCCGTGGAAAACCCCTGGAATCTGTGGAACACCCCTGCAATCCGTGGAAAACCCCTGGAATCTGTGGAACACCCCGCCTTCTGCGGTAGTTTTTTGTTATTTCAAGCTTTCAAATTGTTGCATGTGTCTTCTTCCTAAGGGGGTGGAAAGATTTGTTTTTGGTTGAGTGGTCTGAACAGAACCAACTGTGACATGGACCACACAACTCCAGATGTGTTAATTCGTCTAAAGCGCTGAGCCTTTTGTCAGGCCTTCTTCCCAGCTGCGGTGGGGCCTCTCCCTGTGCAAACATTGCTTTTGTACAACATTCAATGTCAATCGGCTCGACATGAAGAAATCTCGGCCCTTTATTATTAGGCTAAGACTTGACACCAAGAAAAACTTCCTTGCATAATAACTTAATAGGCTCTTTCCTGCCTTTCAATCATCTCTCCTTCACTTGGTGGGAAAAAGAGAGAGTTCAAAAAGAGAAGACATACGGAAGAGTTGTCTCAAAGGCTAAACGAACGCTTTGCATCCAATTCAGTACACATGATGGAGGAGTGACTCAATCCATCATGGATTTTTATGGGGAGCTCTTATCTTGCCATGAACTTCTTGTGAAATAACATACCATGAATGAACTCAAATAAATCACAGACGTGCTCTTCAAACAGATAACCCCCCCCGCTCTCTCTTCCTCTCCCTCAATCAAAAGCACACAGACTTTAATCCACTAGAACAATAACAAAGAAAAAAAGTGGGAAAATTGAGTTGCAACATGGTAGAAAGAAAATATGTTTCAGAAAATAAACCACATTCCATTTTGTATTGCAAAACAGCACCATGTCAACAGTGTCAGGCGTCCAACACTTTGCGCCAAGGTCTCTGGGCTCTGGTGAAGCAAAACATTATGGTCGGAAGATTGCCATGGGAGACTGAAATGGAGACTGTACGGAGGGATAGAGAGAAGGGGGAGAGGAGAGAGAGAGAGAGAGAGAGGAGAGAGAAAGATGGTTTACTCGTAATGTGGTTTTGTACAATTGGATTACTGCTTCCTGAAATCTGCACATTGCAAGCTTTGTGGGACAACGACCAGATACTGCAGTATACTGTAGCTATAGCTGTTACCTTATATTCCTCAGCTACCAGAACAGCAACATTTAACACAATTTTTCTTTCACTATCTACACTCTTACACTATCTACACTCCTCTGTGCTCACTTTCTCCCCCTCTTTAGATAATCTGTTCATCCTGTATGCGCCACCATAACTCTTTTGGTAATTTTCAAACGCTGTCATTCTCACAGAGGAATAAGTTCCTGTCCTACATTCAATTCTCTGAAAGTAATTACATCATTTGTGTATTTAATCAACAAATTGACATAATGGCTTTTTCCACACAGCCTGTTTCATTGATTTGATGAGGACCAGTTAAGTCAAGCCTAATGGGTCGTCTTACTAAACAGCAAACATTAATCCATTTGACTTGGCCATCACTACAGATCAGTCAGACTTGGCCATCACTACAGATCAGTCAGACTTGGCCATCACAATAGATCAGTCAGACTTGGCCATCACTAGAGATTAGTCAGACTTGGCCATCACTACAGATCAGTCAGACTTGGCCATCACTAGAGATCAGTCAGACTTGGCCATCACTACAGATCATTTCACACTGATGCTTTTGGATCATTGGTCAGTGAATCCTTGACCCTTTGTACTATAAAAGCATGTTTAGACACTCTAACACAGAAATCAACAATTTTCCACATCAGATCTTCTTTGCCTCCTATGTTTTGGAGAATGCTTTATTTTTACAAAACCAAATGTAAATAGTTGAAAGATTCAGTCGCCCACATTGCATGAGGATGACTCTGTCCCTCTGAGCGTACCCTCCACACAGCACCAATGACAAAATGTAGGCCTACATTGTGTGTGTGTGTCTGCGTGCGTGTCAAAGCATACATTGGTCTCTCTGGTACCAGGCTCACACGGAGAGAGATGTTGAAATTGCAGTGGAATATGGAAGCAGCATGTTACATGATATATTTCCTTAGGGCCTCAAGCAAACCAGCACCTTCCACACAAAGCTATCATCCTCCTGCATGGCATGGGGAATTAAGCAGCACTGTGTTTTGTCATGGCCAGTTGTCCTCCACCCACTGGGCACAGACGTCAATTCAACGTCTATTCCACCTTGGCTCAACGTAATTTAGTTGACATTTCGTGGAAACAACATTCATTCACAACAACCAGTGTGTGCACAGTGGGCAGTTGTCACACCCTGACCTTAGAGAGCCTTTATATTTCTCTATTTGGTTAGGTCAGGGTGTGATTTGGGTGGGCAATCTAGTTTTCCTATTTCTTTGGTTGGCCTGGTATGGTTCCCAATCAGAGGCAGCTGTCTATCGTTGTTTCTGATTTGGGAACATACTTAGGCAGCCTTTTTTTCCCACCTTAGTTTGTGGGATCTTGATTTTGTATAGTTACTGTGTAGCCTGCAGAACGTTACATTAGTTTATATTTTGTTGTTTTTTTGGTGTTCATCAAATAAAGAAAGATGACACTTACCACGCTGCACCTTGGTCTCATTCCAACAACGGACGTGACAGCAGTTACTATTATTTCTAATGAATCACCTTGAACGTCTCAGTTAAATGTTCCTTGGATTGAAACTTCGTTTTTTTCATCACTTGATAACATCTCTTATCTCTTATACTATTTTGGAGGTTAGGAAAAACTGTGAACAGGTGTGATAATTACGTCGCTGTATTTTGGCTAATCATGTCACGCGACCTGTATTTGAACCTTTATTTAAACTGTTTTCATCAAACTGTCCCCAAACTGTCAGATGGTCCATCACTGTCCTCAGGCAATTGTTTTCATTTTTGGTCTAACACTCATTTCTGGAAAATGCTTAAAAATCAAGTTTCAAATCCAGGTCATGTGACATGATCAACCACAACATAGGGCCCTAGTAATGTACAAGGCCTTAATGCCATGAGTTGTGTTATATGTTTTTGGTTGGGGAAATACAAGCATAGGTTTCCCTGCCCTGAAGGAAGTTACGGATTATATAATTCTACGAAAACCATGGAAAGTATGTGCATGTCCCTCTCATACACCATGAGGACTCAAACCAATAACCAAAAACTGGATGAAAATAAACTGACTGCTGCAACACTGTGGTGACCACCATCCAATATGGCAGAATCTAACCGCCTCTCTCTCCATCTCGCTCTATTTCGCACGTTCACACACACACACACACACAATATCAGAGAGAATATTGTCAAACCAAATCATGAAACAGTTTTTCATTACTAAGAAAAACAAACGTGCTTCGACCAACAGTTCATCTAGAAGACCCTACTGACACAACATACCTGGCTTTTCTTTGAGGTGTTATTGAATCCCCAACCAAAAACATAACAGGTTCTGAATGGACCCTTACAAAAAAAGATTGCATTCAGAGTGCAGTATATCTGCAGTACTGTAGTATTTACTGCCTATACACTGAAGTAGAGGTCGACCGATTATGATTTTTCAACGCCGATACCGATTATTGGAGGACCAAAAAAGCCGATACCGATTAATCGACCTATTGTTTTAAAATTTATTTATTTATTTGTAATAATGACAATTACAACAATACTGAACGAACACTTTTATTTTAACTTAATATAATACATGAATAAAATCAATTTAGCCTCAAATAAATAATGAAACATGTTCAATTTGGTTTAAATAATGCTAAAACAAAGTGGTGGAGAAGAAAGTAAAAGTGCAATATGTGCCATGTAAAAAAGCTAACGTTTAAGTTCCTTGCTCAGAATATGAGAACATATGAAAGCTGGTGGTTCCTTTTAACATGAGTCTTCAATATTCCCAGGTAAGAAGTTTTAGGTTGTAGTTATTATAGGATTTATAGGACTATTTCTCTCTATACCATTTGTATTTCATATACCTTTAAATATTGGATGTTCTCATAGGCACTTTAGTATTGCCAGTGTAACAGTATAGCTTCCGTCTCTCTCCTCCACCCTACGTGGGCTCGAAACAGGAACACATCGACAACAGCCACCCTCGAAGCATCGTTACCCATCGCTCCACAAAAGCCGCGGCCCTTGCAGAGCAAGGGGAACAACTACTTCAAGGTCTCGGAGCGAGTGACGTCACCGATTGAAACGCTATTAGCGCGCACCCCGCTAACTAGCTAGCCATTTCACTTCAGTTACACCAGCCTAATCTCGAGAGTTGATAGGCTTGAAGTCATAAACAGCTCAATGCTTGAAGAGCTGCTGGCAAACGCACGAAAGTGCTGTTTGAATGAATGCTTACGAGCCTGCTGCTGCCTACCACCGCCCAGTCAGACTGCTCTATCAAATATCAAATCATAGACTTAATTATAACATAACAACACACAGAATACGAGCCTTAGGTCATTAATATGGTCAAATCCGGAAACTATCATTTCGAAAACAAAACATTTATTCTTTCAGTGAAATACGGAACCGTTCCGTATTTTATCTAACGGGTGGCATCCATAAGTCTAAATATTCCTGTTACATTGCACAACCTTCAATGTTATGTCATAATTACGCAAAATTCTGGCAAATTTGTTCGCAACGAGCCAGGCGGCCCAAACTGCTGCATATACCCTGACTCTGCGTGCAATGAATGTAAGAGAAGTAACACAATTTCCCTAGTTTAATATTGCCTGCTAACCTGGATTTCTTTTAACTAAATATGCAGGTTTAAGAAAATATACTTCTGTGTAATGATTTTAAGAAAGGCATTGATGTTTATGGTTAGGTACATTTGTGCAACGATTGTGCCTTTTCGCAAATGCGCTTTTGTTAAATCATCCCCCGTTTGGCAAAGTTGGCTGTCTTTGTTAGGAACAAATAGTCTTCAAACAGTTCGCAACGAGCCAGGCGGCCCAAACTGCTGCATATACCCTGACTCTGTTGCACAGAACGCAAGAGAAGTGACACAATTTCCCTAGTTAAAGGAAATTCATGTTAGCAGGCAATATTAACTAAGTATGCAGGTTTAAAAATACATACTTGTGTATTGATTTTAAGAAAGGCGTTGATGTTTATGGTTAGGTACACATTGGTGCAACGACAGTGCTTTTTTCGCGAATGCGCTCGTTAAATCACCCGTTTGGCGAAGTGGGCTGTGATTCAATGATAAATTAACAGGCACCGCATCTATTATATGCAACGCAGGACAAGCTAGATAAACTAGTTATATCATCAACCATGTGTAGTTAACTAGTGATTAGGTTAAGATTGATTGTTTTTTATAAGATACGTTTAATGCTAGCTAGCACCTTACCTTGGCTCCTTGCTGCACTCACATAACAGGTAGTCAGCCTGCCACGCAGTCTCCTCGTGGAGTGCAATGTAATCGGCCATGATCGGTGTCCAAAAATGCCGATTACCGATTGTTATGAAAACTTGAAATCGGCCCTAATTAATCGCCCATTCCGATTAATCGGTCGACCTCTACACTGAAGAATAACTGCAGTTAGAGTGCAGTATAATTGCAGTATGTTGCAAATACTGCATCCAAAATAAATAAAACATTTACTGCAGTAATTTTGCAGTGTAACTGCAGTTACAGTGCAGTATTACTGCCGTTCAACTGCAGTACACTGCAGTTATTCTGCAACTATTGCATCCAAAATACCACAGTCGACTGCAGCTACTGCACTTTTACTGCAGTATCAAAACTGCAGACTTTTTTTGTGAGGGGAGAGTTTCTGCTCTTTTCTATAACCTGTAGGGAACACAATATATGGTATAATGGGAAAGGGGGATACCTAGTCAGTTGTACAACTAAATAAATTCAAATGAAATGTGTCTTCTGCATTTAACCCAACCCCTCTGAATGAGAGCAGTAAGGAGATTACCTTATTTGACATCATAAATACTTGGAAAGTAGGTTTCTCACTCACAAACTGGGATATGGTGGGGGGGATGGGCAGGGTACATGCAAATGAAATACTGTACTATTTAATATAGTTTACACAAATGTAGTGTTTTTGCATACATTTCTGTAGTATTTACTACAGTGTTTTTTTGTGGATACCACCGTGTGTAGTATAGTATTCTACAGTATACTACATAATTATATAGTAAGTACTGTAGTATTCTATAGTAAACTGCAGCATTTTTTCGTGGGTAAATCTGAAATGTCAGACTACAATTTGCAATCACAGATCACTCTGGAGTCAGATGTTAACAGAATGTGTAATTTGGCCTGTTAAACACAAAAATATTTTTTAGAATTAGTCAGGTCTGCTGCCACATTTTCATATGTCAATCGAACTCAGGCCCCTCCCAGCCAACATAACCATGCATACATGCCGCGTTTTAAAAGGGAACTGCGCTCAACTTTTGCAGGATAGAGGGGGCTCTCTGCAGGGCAGAAAGGACACTTAAATCTGGACTAACCACAAGCCCTGTGTTTTAGGTAACTTTATTGTTTTCTCTTTACAATAGTTACAACAAAAATGACAGCAACTATCGTTCCTCCTTTCTTAGAATACACCGACGTGAACAAGGTAACGAATGTTCATTGATTGCTTTGAGCGGAGGGCTGAAGCTAACGTACCTGGCTAGCTAATTGTTTAACTAATTTATCATCGCCTAGCTAACTCATTAACTTTTTCGGGATTGTTCAGCAAACGTCAGTGAGTACTAGCTGTATGCATGGCATGTAGGTGACAAAGTATAAAGTGCTTAATGGCTGTTAACAATTCAGTACATTTATAATAATTCGCTTAGCAGGCAATTTATGTTGTCGCTGTTCATGTCACATGTTATGTTCGGGTCTAGATAAGAGTGCTTAGCGTCGCAAGCTTACAATCTAACATTACCATTTTAAATGTTACCTAGATAGTTATGTAGTAACAAACGATTATTTGACAATACAACGCTTTGCCATCAAACTATGGGTTCACGTCACATGGTATTGAAAATTATTTGATGAACAGGCGGATTCAACACTAACGATAGTTACTAGTTTTCTTGCAACCATTTGCGCCGTTGACGTGTGCAATGCATGCCTTGCTGAAAAGCTGTGTCGCGCAGAGAAATGGCAATCAAAATCAAATCAAATGTTATTGGTCACACGCATAATTAGCAGATGTTATTGCGGGTGTATCGAAATGCTTGTTTTCCTGACTCCAACAGTGCATTAGTATCTAACAATTCACTACAATACACGAATCTAAAAGTAAAATAATGGAATTAAGAAATATCTAAATATTAGGACGAGCAATGTCGGAGTGGCGTTGACTAAAATACAGTAAAATGGAATACAGTATACACAAGTGAGATGAGTAAAGCAGTATGTAAACATTATTAAAGCGACCAGTGTTCCGTGTCTTTGTATATAGGGCAGCAGCCTCTAAGGTGCAGGGTTGAGTAACCGGGCAATCCCCACTCAGTACGAATTGTAAACAGCTGTGCCTCAGTTTGAAAACATATTGGATCTGAAAGTAACATGTCAGCATTTGAATACTGTTTATCTATATCCCTTTTGAAATAGATAACCAGTAAACATCTGCTGAAAGTTTTTAATCGATTGTCTTATCTATGTAACTAGCATTTGTGCATAGTATGTGCATGTGACAGCAATAAGGCCATAATTGTTAGGCAGTGCTTTTTGTTTGTTAGTAGCCCATTTGTCTTTACCATGTGACTATGGAGATGAGTCTTTCTATATTGTTGTTCAAGAGCTACCTAGTAGAATGAATATTCTGTTCAATGCAAGTAATAAAAGGCCTGGACTGTAACTTCGGTCAAAGTACTGCTAGATCAAAACGTTATTTTTTTTCATTCACTACTGATTGACATTGACACTTTATCTACATTTTTATGTGACTGTGTTCTTTTCTTTGCAGAACAATAAGATGTTGAATTACAACAACAACACTTTCGGTGGGCCCCACAACAACGGCTCCTCCTTGCTGGACAGGAAGGCGGTGGGGGGCAGTGGGCTGTTGCAGAACTGTGACTCAGTCACCCTTCCCAACGCTAAATTCAACCAGAACCAGTTCATCAACAGTCTGAAGGTGGACCCCTTCTCGCTCCTGATTGGTGGTTGCGGCAGTAAAAACAAGGAGAACTGCTTCCGAGATCGCTCCTTCTCAGAGACCGGGGAGCGCCTCAAGCCGGGCAGTCAGCTCCAAGCTCTCGGCATCGGACAGGGCCAGCAGCAGGTCAACTCCAGCCGCTACAAGACGGAGCTGTGCCGGCCCTTCGAGGAGAATGGCTCCTGCAAGTATGGTGACAAGTGCCAGTTTGCCCACGGCATGCAAGAGCTGCGCAGCCTGAGCCGCCACCCCAAGTACAAGACAGAGTTGTGTCGCACCTTCCACACTATGGGCTTCTGCCCCTATGGCCCGCGCTGCCACTTCATCCACAACGCAGAGGAGCGCCGCGGCCCACCGCCACCCCTCTCCACTTTCAACAAGATGGAGCGCCCTCGCCTCCAGCACAGCTTCAGCTTCGCTGGCTTCCCGAGCCAGGGCGGTCTGCAGGTCAGCCCCACCTCGGTCACCCCGCCACCTATCTCCACCGATGAGGACATGAGTGACTGGCCCAACAAACCCTTCACCTACACCAGCCAGGAGCTGGCCAACCTGTTCGGGCCCAGCTTAGGGGGGGGCCTCCCTGTCTTGGAGCCTGGTCTGCTGACACCGGCAACGCCCTCCCCCACCGCCCCCTGCTTCTTCCGGCCCATGTCGGAGTCTCCCGCCAGTCCCCCGGACTCTCTCTCAGACCTGGAGGGCTACCAGAGCAGTCAGAGCGGCTCTGAGTCCCCCAGCCTGGACGCCTCACGCCGCCTGCCCATCTTCAGCAGGCTCTCCGTCTCTGATGATTAGTGTCTACACCCCCCCCCCCCCCCCCCCCCCCCCATGGTCCCGTCCCTCACCTTGTTTACAACCCAGAAGTGGACATGGTAGTTCTATGCAGCAGTGTTGTAGCCACTTAGTCCAATCAAAAAGCAGATTTCCTCCTCTGCAGAGGAACCTCCGCTCCCCCCTGCCCTCCTCATCTCAGATTAATCCGATTAGCCAATGAACAGAGGTGTCTTTTATTTGACCCAAATGGTCACTAAAGAATCGTGATACGTAGCGGTTAACATGAGAACACTAGTTCAAGACAAGTCATCCTTGGGTGAAGGGCTACAATAACGGTGAACGGTAGAAGAGATGGATCAGAACATGTCAGTGACAGCTCCAGTGTGTCCCATGTCACGAGTCCCCTGTCGTTTTGGTGCATAGCAGTTCTGCATATCGTCACGTGACCATTGCTGCCTGTGCCACAGCTATCTTCAAACCTCTCATCCTTCTACGCCTCGAGAGGACTTGTGACAAATCAGTGCTCCATTTATAATGGGTCACCTTTTTTCTTAAAATTAAACCAGCAAAAATATTATTGGACAATCAGTTCTGATGAAGTGCCTTGGTGATGTCCGATCAATGTGTACCAAGACACCTGTGGGACTACAATGGTTACTTTTAATGATCCCACTTTTTTTCCTGCCCCTCTATTTTTGAATTGTGTAATTTTTGGATATGAGACTAGACAAACGCACAGATGACTTTTGTTTAGAATAAGGGGGGGGGGGAGAATTCAAATTTTATTTTGGTGCTGATATGTGCTCTCTGGCACCATGATCACAACCCATAAGAGTAATCTGTGGTGCCCTTAGAAAATGTCTATCTGTAGTCGTGTTGAAGGTCGGAGGAGTAGGACTGTTCATATGAGTAAACTCTGGCCTATTAATATTTGAGCTTGGCCTGTCCTGTCTCCCAGGACCCCCACCACCCAGTTTAATAGCTGACTGAGAGGACCCCTCTGTCAAAAATCTGAGTGAAAAGCTCTTCCATTAATTCCACCTTGTTCAACATTATTGTTTAGTTTGTTTTGAAAACCTTGAGGTTTTTCCTTGTCACTGATTATTTAACTTATCAGAATGTATTTATTGCTGATCTTAAGGCATTTTTTTGTATTTATCTTGATAATGAAACAATAGAATATATTTTCCTTTATGTTAAATTATGATCTTCTGTATTGATTGAAGACTTTTTTTTTTTTTTTTTCGACAGTTAATATATTATACAGCAATTACATTTTTCTGTTTTGTAACTACACTTTGATTTATTTAGAAAGTTAATCTTAATTTAAAGTTATTTTCGTTGTATTTATTGTTTTTCCCCTTCCCTGATGTTGAACTGTGGTGTTCAGGTTGTGTTTTCTATCCTAATCCTCCTTCCAGTTGTGGATTGCAGCAGCTCTACAAGGTTCTCTAGAATGCAGACTTGGGTGTCAGTCCCCTTCCTGTTATTTCACTTTCTTTTGACCAGGACAAACATACATTTTAGTATTTAAGTCACTCTTAGCCTATATAACCAGCGTTTTTATGCTGCTAACAACAAATGGAAATGTCTTGAATTAGTTAATTATGGACGCTCACAAATTCCACAATGCCAGTACACATTTATTAGCTTTTTTTTACCAAATAGGGTGATGTTGTTTTGGTCATTTTTGTTGGACCAGTCATTCCCATTTAAGTACCTATCAATACATTCCAGGTATCCCCAAGCAGTGTGCCTTTATCACACGTTTTAGAACACAGAGCAGATTTAAGCCTAAACCCCTTGTAGTGGAATAAAGGTTAAACAGGGTTAACGTCAATCAACAGGTGAATGTATTCTCTTTTTAGCAGCTGTTGCTGTTCTCTATAGTCTTCTTCATTCTCATGTATTATTTTTGTAATGACAGATTGCAGTTTAAACTTTAAACCAATAAAACCCATATTTCTATTGAACGTCTGTCTTCCTGATTGACAAGGGCTGTTTGCGGCTGAGGTTGGGAAAATGTTCATTGTAATCTTTTCATTGTTTTTGATGTAATCATTAAATGGCAACACTCATCACATGACAACGGTGAGAAAATAGTTTCTGTGGGGAAAGCAGCCTGTGTCCTAGGAGCTGGCTTCATTTGGGCTGGGCATCGAATGGGGACCATAGATTTCATGTTGGTGATACAGTGCTAGATTATTTGTATCCTACCGCATATCTTCGACTTATTCTCACGTCTATACACCAGCAAACTGGGGAACTTGGTTTGAAAGGCTTGGGTTTGAGCACGGCCAAGTAGCTAACCTAACCCCAAATACAGTCAAACAAAATTACTTAAACTGTTTTCCAGGAAAACATTTCCAAGACAGGAAATTTAACTTCTGTTCTCTCAGGGCCTCAAACTATTGTTGGTGGGCTGCTTTACTCTGATTAGAAGCAACCGAGGAACAGCAACAAACTTTCAGTGTTGCTCCCTATCTCGAGGACCTAGATCAGGCTTTCACAGGCTGCGTCACCATGGTTACTGTAAGGTAGGAAACTTGAGCTTTTATGGTGTTGACTCTCCCATGTGTTTTGGCCCTAATTCTCTCTTCTCCCCCCAGTCCCTCAGTTAGGCCTGTTACAGCTGATGAATTGCGGGTTCAGTTTATTTGTTATTCCACGCTAGGCAAAGCCAGGGCCGGGCCCCCCGAGGCCTGGTCTTATCTCTAATTTCCTCACAGAGACAAGTTAGACTAATGGAGCAGCCGTGTTCCTAAGTCAATACAAACTTGAAGCAAAACAGTGGGTCTTTCATTGTAGTACGCCGAGCTGCAAAGCTAAAAACATCTTGTTTTGCTTACTTCTTACCTCATGATGCAGCTAAGACCTTGTTGGTTCGGTTTTCAGAACAAGGTTTCCCAAAATCTGAGCAGTATTACTGTCTTACCTCAATTAGCCACTAAATCCCTAATTTGAAAGCGACTGCTTTTCTGGAAGCTCTGCTGCACCATTTTCCCCCACGTGAGCCAGCTCCCTAGCATTTTAGGTTATAGCCAATGAGCTCAGGCTCTCGCCATTTGAGTGACAGTTAACAACACGGGCACCCTCATAGATAACATCCTAACCAACTTGCCCTCCAAATATACCTCTGCTGTTTTCAACCAAGATCTCAGCGATCATTGCCTGCATCCGTAACGGGTCTGTGGTCAAAAGACCACCCCTCATCACTATCAAACACTCCCTAAAAAGGATATTGACCTCATCCCGTCAGCAGAGGATGCCTGGTTATTCTTTACAAGTGCTTTCCTCACCATCTTAAATAAGCATGCCCCTTTCAAAAAACTTAGAACCAGGAACAGATATAGCCGTTGGTTCTCTCCAGACCTGACTGCCCTTGACCAGCACAAAAACATCCTGTGGCGTTCTGCATTAGCATCGATTAGCCCCTGTGATATGCAACTTTTCAGGGAAGTTAGGAACAAATATACACAGGCAGTTAGGAAAGCTAAGGCTAGCTTTTTCAAACAGAAATGTGCATCTTGTAGCA
Source organism: Salvelinus alpinus (assembly GCF_045679555.1). Lineage (NCBI taxonomy): Eukaryota > Metazoa > Chordata > Actinopteri > Salmoniformes > Salmonidae > Salvelinus > Salvelinus alpinus. The sequence goes on along the minus strand of NC_092093.1, from coordinate 14,684,728 downwards.
CGAACTCTAAGTTCTGGGACACAAGTCCATGGAGAATAAGAGCACCTCCTCCCAGCTGCCCACTGCACTGAGGCTAGGAAACACTGTCACCACCGATAAATCCACAATAATTGAGAATTTCAATAAGCATTTTTCTACGGCTGGCCATGCTTTCCACCTGACTACCCCTACCCCGGTCAACAGCCCTGCACTCCCCACAGCAACTAGCCCAAGCCTCCCCCATTTCTCCTTCACACAAATCCAGATAGCTGATCTTCTTAAAGAACTGCAAAACCTGGACCTCTACAAGTCAGACGGGCTAGACAATCTGGGCCCTCTCTTTTTAAAATGATCTGCCGAAATTGTTGCAACCTCTATTACTAGCCTGTTCAACCTCTCATATCGTCTGAGATTCCCAAAGATTGGAAAGCTGCCGCAGTCATCCCCCTCTTCAAAGGGGGAGACACTCTAGACCCAAATTGCTACAGACCTATATCTATCCTACCCTGCCTTTCTAAGGTCTTCGAAAGCCAAGTCAACAAACAGATTACCGACCATTTCGAAACCCACCGTACCTTCTCTGCTATGCAATCTGGTTTCAGAGCTGGTCATGGGTGCACCTCAGCCACACTCAAGGTCCTAAACGATATCATAACCGCCATCGATAAAAGACATTACTGTGCAGCCGTATTCATCGACCTGGCCAAGGCTTTCAACTCTGTCAATCACCACATTCTTATTGGCAGGTTCAACAGCCTTGGTTTCTCAAATGATTGCCTCGCCCTGTTCACCAACTACTTCTCTGATAGAGTTCAGTGTGTCAAATCGGAGGGCCTGTTGTCTGGACCTCTTGCAGTCTCTATGGGGGTGCCACAGGGTTCAATTCTCGGGCTGACTCTCTTCTCTGTATACATCAATGATGTCGCTCTACGCAGACGACACCATTTTGTGTACTTCTGGCCCTTCTTTGGACACTGTGTTAACTAACCTCCAGACGAGCTTCAATGCCATACAACTCTCCTTCCGTGGCCTCCAACTGCTCTTAAATGCAAGTAAAACTAAATGCATGCTCTTCAACCGATCGCTGCCCTACCTGCCTGCCCGTTCAGCATCACTACTCTGGACGGTTCTGACGTAGAATATGTGGACAACTACAAATACCTAGGTGTCTGGTTAGACTGTAAACTCTCCTTCCAGACTCACATTAAGCATCTCCAATCCAAAATTAAATCTAGAATCAGATTCCTATTTCGCAACAAAGCATTCTTCACTCATTTTGCCAAACATACCCTCGTAAAACTGACCATCCTACCAATCCTCGACTTCGGCGATGTCATCTATAAAATATCCTCCAACACTCTACTCAACAAATTGGATGCAGTCTATCACCTTGCCATCCGTTTTGTCACCATAGCACCATATATTACCCACCACTGCGACCTGTACGCTATCGTTGGCTGGCCATCGCTTCATACTCGTCGCCAAACCCACTGGCTCCAGGTCATCTACAAGTCTTTGCTAGGTAAAGCCCCGCCTTATCTCAGCTCACTGGTCACCATAGCAGCACCCACCCGTAGCACGCACTCCAGCAGGTATATCTCACTGGTCACCCCCCAAAGCCAATTCCTCCTTTGGCCGCCTTTCTTTCCAGTCCTCTGCTGCCAATGACTGGAACGAACTGCAAAGATCACTGAAGCTGGAGACCCATATCTCCCTCACTAGCTTTAAGCACCAGCTGTCAGAGCAGCTCACAGATCACTGCACCTGTACATAGCCCATCTGTAAACAGCCCACCAAACTACCTCATCCCCATACTGTATTTATTTGTTTATCTTGCTCCTTTGCACCCCAGTATCTCTACTTGCACATTTATCTTCTGCACATCTACCATTCCAGTGTCTAATTGCTATATTGTAATTACTTCGCCACCATGGCCTATTTATTGCCTTACCTCTCTTATCTTACCTCATTTGCACTCACTGTATATAGATTTTTCTTTTTTCTACTGTATTATTGACTGTATGTTTGTTTATTCCATGTGTAACTCTGTGTTGTATGTGTCAAACTGCTGTGCTTTATCTTGGCCAGGTCGCAGTTGTAAATGAGAACTTGTTCTCAACTAGCCTACCTGGTTAAATAAAGGTGAAATAAATCAAAGAAAGAAATAAAAACAAGATGAACACACAGCAGAACAAGAGAGGGCAATGACGTGGTACACATCTGCACATGTGTGACGCAGTTCGCAGTTTTCGGGGACCACCTTTAGCTCATGAGCGCTACTTTCAGAACTACGGTATATAATAAAATGTAAACAAAAGTACAGGAGAATATCTTTAACCCTTTTGTGATTGTAACCTAGAAACCAAACCACTACTTGTTAATGACTTAACACACCCAAGTCACGAAACTTGACTAGAGAGAGAAGTGTACTTGTTTCAACGAGTGGGTGGGTGTTGCCTGAGGGACAGGGTATAACACATTCTCAAGTGCTGCAAACCCTTAGCACACATCAGTGATTCCTGTTTCATGGTAATGACTTGTGAAGGAGGGTTACTGTGCCTTTAAGAAGTGCAGCTGCAGGGGAAGAGAAGAGGCCAGTTCTGTAGTTGAGTAATGTTTCTGCTGCTGCTACAGACTTTGCGATATCTCTATTCGCTGTTTTACCCTGTTTGAGAACGAGGAGAACAAACCGACAGATGTCCATACCTCCTCTGTAGCTCAGTTGGTAGAGAATGGCGTTGGACAAAAGCGTCTGCAAAATGGCATATATTATAAACTCAGCAAAAAAAGAAACGTCCTCTCATTGTCAACTGCGTTTATTTTCAGCAAACTTAACATGTGTAAATATTTGTTTGAACATAAGATTCAACAACTGAGACATAAACTGAACAAGTTCCACAGACATGTGACTAACAGAAATTGGGGGGTGAAAAGCAACAGTCAGTATCTGGTGTGGCCACCAGCTGCATTAAGTACTGCAGTGCATCACCTCCTCATGGACTGCACCAGATTTGCCAGTTCTTGCTGTGAGATGTTACCCCACTCTTCCACCAAGGCACCTGCAAGTTCCCGGACATTTCTGGGGGGAATGGCCTTAGCACTCACCCTCCAATCCAACAGGTCCCTGACGTGCGCATTGAGATCCAGGCTCTTCGCTGGCCATGGCAGAACATTGACATTCCTGTTTTGCAGGAAATCACCCACAGAACGAGCAGCATGGCTGGGCGCATTGTCATGCTGGAGGGTCATGTCAGGATGAGCCTGCACGAAGGGTTCCACATGAGGGCAGGAGGATGTCTTCCCTGTAACGCACAGCGTTGAGATTGCCTGCAATGACAACAAGCTCAGTCTGATGATGCTTGTGTAGTTCTTTTGTGTTTTCTTTGTTTTAGTGTTGGTCAGGACGTGAGCTGAGTGGGCATTCTATGTTGTGTGTCTAGTTTTCCTGTTTCTGTGTTTGGCCTGATATGGTTCTCAATCAGAGGCAGGTGTTAGTCGTTTGTCTCTGATTGGGAGCCATATTTAGGTAGCCTGTTTTCTGTTGGGGTTTGTGGGTGGTTGTCTTCATGTCTTCGTGTGTCTGCACCAGACAGAACTGTTTCGGTTTTTCACATTTTGTTGTTTTGTATTTTGTAGTATTCACGTTTATTGGCTTTAATTAAACATGATGAACACTAACCACGCTGCGCTTTGGTCCGATCCTTCGTCCACAGAAGAAAGCCGTTACAGAACCACCCACCACAATAGGACCAAGCAGCGTGGTAACGGGCGGCAGCAGCAGCGGCCGAAAACACAAGACTCCTGGACTTGGGAGGAAATACTGGACGGCAAGGGACCATGGGAACAGCCAGGGGAATATCTCCGCCCCAAAGCAGAGCTGTAGGCAGCAAAAGCAGAGAGGCGGCATTATGAGGAGCTAGCACGGCAGAGCGGCTGGAAGCCCGAGAGGCAGCCCCAAAAATTTATTGGGGGGAGCACACGGGGAGTGTGGCAGAGTCAGGAGTCAGACCTGAGCCAACTCCCCCTGCTTACCGTAAGGAGCCAAGAATGGAACCAGAGCCGGTCAGGGCGGTATTGGAGGTGAGCGAAGCAGAGACAGTAAAGGAGTTAATGAGGAGATTGGAGGAGAGAGTTATGAGGGAGGTGCTGGTTTGGTGCATGAGGCACGACATCCGCCCGACGGAGCGTGTCGGGTATTTGATGTCACCTGAGTCAGCTCTCCATACTCGTCCTGAGGTGCGTGCTAGCCATCTGGTGAAGACTGTGCCAGCCCCACGCACCATGCCTCCTGTGCGCCTCCCTAGCCCTGCACGTCCTGTGCCAGCTCAGCGCACCAGCTCTCCTGTGGCAGCCCCACGTACTAGCTCTCCTGTGGCAGCCCCATGCACCAGCCCTCCGGTGCCGGCGCCACGTACCAGGTCTCCAGTTCCAGCACCCCGCACTCGCCTTGAGGTGATTGTCCTCAGCCCACTACCACCAGTGCCAACACCACGCACCAGGCTTCCTGTGCGTCTCCAGAGCCCTGTGGGTCCTGTTCCTGCTCCCCGCACTCGCCCAGTGGTGTTCCCAGCCCGGTACCACCAGTTCCGGCACCACGCACCAGGCCTACTGTGCGCCTCAGCAGGCCAGAGTCTTCCGTCTGCCCAGCGCCGCCTGAGCTGCCCGTTTGCCCAGCGCCGTCTGAGCTGCCCGTCTGCCCAGCGCCGTCTGAGCTGCCCGTCTGCCCAGCGCCATCTGAGCTGCACGTCTGCCCAGCGCCATCTGAGCTGCCCGTCTGCCCAGCGCCATCTGAGCTGCCCGTCTGCCCAGCGCCATCTGAGCTGCCCGTCTGCCCAGCGCCGTCTGAGCTGCCCGTCTGTCCAGCGCCAGTCAAACCAGGAAAACGTAAACAAAAGCAGAGTGAATATGGAGCAGGGGGGCCATTCCATCTATCTCACCCAGGTTCTGTTCTCATTCTGTTTCTCATTGGGCAGGAGACAGTGTAGTGAAAGAGGTGAGCTGATTCAGACAGACGGAGTGTGCGAACTTCGCTCCCTCTCTCCCAGCCCTGTGAACTTCGCTCCCTCTCTCCCAGCCCTGTGAACTTCGCTCCCTCTCTCCCAGCCCTGTGAACTTCGCTCCCTCTCTCCCAGCCCTGTGAACTTGCTCCAATTCTTCAGCCATTATGTGACATGCTGTTTCCAAGACACCAGTGCTGTCGTGGCCAAGTCCACCTGTAGGAGCGGAGCTCTGGAGTCCAGTCACGGGGTGCTCCCAGCCTCCTACAGGCCGTGTCATAACTCCTCGCTTCTGACTGTCTATGACGGCAGCGTTGGGGGAAATAAGCAGGTGCGAGGAGGAACAGTGATATGAGATGTGCGGTCTTGGCACTGATTAGGCTCTAGGAAAAGGTGGGATGAGTGAGATACTGCCTCTGGGTCTACTGTACCCAGTCAGACTACCTGTAAAAACATGTCAGCTTTCCAACCATCATAAGGGTGTTTGAAGGAAAACAAAAGCTGACACCCCGGTGAGGGAGTGCTGTCTGTCTGTCCCTGAGGCTGTGGTCCTGTCTAAACACTCTAAGCGAAGACTCAACAGCACCGGTTTCTCCAACAAACCGCTACAGACTGGCATAGCCGTTAGCACTGCACACCTATGACAGATACTAGCGGTGTGTGTTTGTGTGCAGCACACATCATACCTCACTCCTGTTCTTTCCCTTTGAGAGCCCATCAAGTGAAATAGTGGTGCGTTTGGACTTGACAGAACGTTCTAATTGGGCGAGTTGACAGAACCCAGAACAGTGAAAATAATGCCTCTGGAACAAAGCATATGACTAGAAAGACAAACATACTGCCTTTTGATACTTATGAATACTTTATTGCTGTTCCTCTTCTCTTTGGCATTGAGCTATAACAGAACACACACACATCAAGCAAAAGCATGCGACTACTGTATGATGTATGTAGACACACACACACACACACACACACACACACACACACACACACACACACACACACACACACACACACACACACACACACACACACACACACACACACACACACACACACACACACACACACACACACACACACAGAGTGTGTGTATAGAGGTAAGTGTTGGTGGAAAACATCAGAAATAGGAAGAACCAGCCAAAATAACACCATTGTTCATCTAACCAGCCAAACTTCCTCTTAAGGCACAGGAGGAGCCATGGAAACAGAAGTCATGGGAATGGGCACCATAGCAACGACCTCTCAATGTCCTTTAGTGTCAGCAGAAGATTGATGGGTCTTCTTCCAACCAAAGGGAGGTTCAGGAATCCTGTCAATTAGTAGCTGACTGAAACGGCATTTTTCAGTCTCCTGGTAAACTCTCCCAGGTAATCTTCCACTGAGATTAGGGCCATGATTGTGTGTGTGAAACCTGTCCACTCCCCCCCCCCATGGACAGGAGAGTTCTAAACATTCAGTTACAAAGCATTATTTAAATATTCCCTGTGTAATGTTAATGTTTACCTAGGTTACCCCATTGGCTCACAGCAAAAATGAGCTTTTTTTAATGCAATTTTCTTGTCTGCTTGTTTTAGTCAATTACAAACCTACATTTGAAGAAAAGTACAACATGTCTAAAGATGTATTTTCAACATTGCCTGCGCCCTAGCATTCTCACTACTTAGAAACTTGTAGTATTGTAGAGCTTCCTTCAGGCCCCTTTTCATGAAGGCACTAACGTTAGCCACTTGAGTGTTAGCTAGCTACCAACTGGAACATTCCACACACATAGCTACGTATAGCCTACTGGAATCATTGCGTCCCCACATTTCCCACTCGCCCACAGCGAATAGCCTGAAGCCACAGGGCTCTTCTCGCTCTTCCCTGCATGGGAGCATTGTGAATCGTACGTTTTTGATTTGGTTACATGTATATTGAACAACACAGCAGCTTTACGGCATGTTTTGTTATTTCTGTGTAACAAAAGAAAATCTACGACAAAGCTGCTTTTAAAATGGAGGTCAGTAGGAAAGCGTGTTTGTTTTCACCAATTTCTGGGCGTAGTCGAGGGTAATTCCTTATTATTACGTGAATAACGACTGGGACTATGGCTGCCATTAGAATGTTGTAGTGTCATGTAAATGCATCAGTGTCCCAACTCTCTAAATACATGGCTCTGGCCACCACTCTACACAATAAGCCATTACACAGCAGCCACAGCACACAGAGCGTCACTACTTAGTACTTACATCCCACCACTGAGCAGGCCAGGGAGACACATCTGTACATACAGATGTAGGATCTTAATTTGATCACTTTTGTTGCTGAGAATATTCCTGCACCGCAGGAAATGTAGATGAGCTTCATGATTTACATGCATTCGCACAAAACCCACACAAACACGAGGTTATATTAACAGTTTTGTACTTTTCATGTAGCGTCATTTTGGCCAGATAATAGCCTAACCAGCTATCCAGCAACGTTATGGACTAAATGTTCAAATACTGTTGCTGCAGGATTATTTTGATGCAACAATACTGGTCAAATTAAGATCCAACGCCTGGTGGTGAAAGGTCCAGAGTCTGGGATGAGTTAGTACAATATGTTTTATACTGTACTGTCCTGTGGGATCATGACAGGATAGGATAGTCACTGATTGGTGTCCAAGAGGAAATCTGCTCAGCTGTGTATATGTGTAACGATCGTCTTCGGGAGAAATAGAGGACCAAAGCGCAGCGTGGTAAGTGTTCATGTCTTTTTAATAAATCCAAAACTGAACACAGGAACAAAAACAATAAACGATGTGAACAAACGAAACAATACCGTGTGGCGACAAACACTGACACGGAAACAAACACCCACAAACCAAAAGACAAAACAGGCTACCTAAATATGGTTCCCAATCAGAGACAACAACTAACACCTGCCTCTGATTGAGAACCATATCAGGCCAAACACAGAAACAGACAAACTAGACATACAACATAGAATGCCCACTCAGATCACACCCTGACCAAACAAAACATATAAACATACAAAGCAAACTATGGTCAGGGCGTGACAATATGAGAGATTCTGGCTTTCATCACCTCTGTTCCTAACACTGAGTACTACTACTGCTATGAAACATTGTCAGATCTGCCTGGCTGGAACTCCTATCAGGCTCCCCCAGAGCAAACTCTTTGAACTACAGTAGCTTCCCCTGTCCTTCACCCCAGACAGAGAAGACAGATAGCGGCATTGCAATAGAACTATGACCAATCCTTCTTTCGCCTACACAGGAACTGATAAAGGGTTAATAAAACCCTGACCTCGGTCTGGTAAGTCGGTTGGTCTGGTAGGTAGGTAGGTCAGTTGGTCTGGTAGGTCGTAGGTAGGTTGGTCTGGTAGGTAGGTTGGTTGGTCTGGTTGGTAGGTAGGTATGTCTGGTTGGTAGGTAGGTAGGTAGGTAGGTTGATCTGGTATGTCGTAGGTAGGTTGGTCTGGTAGGTAGGTTGGTGGGTAGGTTGGTCTGGTTGGTAGGTAGGTTGGTCTGGTAGGTAGGTAGGTAGGTAGGTAGGTAGGTAGGTAGGTAGGTAGGTTGTGCTTGCTTGCATGCGTGCACGCACGCACGCACGCACACACACACAACTGTGGAAAGCATAGGAGTCAACATGGGCCAGCATCCCTGTGGAATGCTTTCGGCTCCTTGAGTCCATGCCCTGACATTCTGAGGGCAAAAAGGGGGTGCAACTCAATGTCAATGTTCCTAATGTTTGTACACTCTGTATTGTTCATGGTATTTTGAGAACATTGTCACAAAAAGGGGAATGTTATAGACACTAAGACACAGACAGACACATACTGTAAGCAGACATGTGCGTGCAAGCTGACAAATTTACGCATGTACGCACACGTACTCATGCACTCCCCTCCCCCAATACACGCAGGCACGCACTCATGCACTCCAAGCCCCTCCCCCAATACACACACACGCACACAAGCACGCACGCACACCCTCCCCCAATACACACGCACGTCAGCACGCACACACGCACTCCAAGCCCCTCCCCCAATACACACACACGCACGCACACACTCCAAGCCCCTCCCCCAATACACACGCACGCATGCTCGCACACACACACACACACACACACACACACACACACACACACACACACACACACACACACACACACACACACACACACACACACACACACACACACACACACACACACACACACACACTCTCTCTCTCTTTCTCTCTCTCTTACAGAAAATGTTGGTCCCAAACAGACTTTTCAAAATAAAACCCGACCCAAAGAAAAACGAGATGGATTACTACTTCCAGAACTATTGATGTCATCGTTTTTTCAATTTTATATAACATCTATTTGTTTTGCCATTTCATCAGGAGGAACGGAGCTGAGTTCAGAAAGCATAGGATTGTGGGTTCAGAAATGTAGTGTCATTGTTAGGTAATAACTATGTTGGGTAATAACTATGGTGTCGCTGTTGGGTAATAACTATGGTGGGTAATAACTATGGTGTCGCTGTTGGGTAAAAACTATGGTGGGTAATAACTATGGTGGGTAATGACTATGGCGTCTCTAGTTGGTAACTTCTGTGGAGCTGGGAGGAAGTTCAAAAGGTGATGAACGCCTGCATCTAGGTGTGGTTAGAATGATGGAGGATAGGAATGATTTTGTAGTGACTTTCACCACAAAAAGGGTTCAGATCTAAACCTGTTGAAGCTACCATACTGTATCTTACCTACTAATGAAGACACCCTACCCAGCCAGTGTCCTGCTGCCCGATCCTCACGGCCCACATTTAGCTTTTGATAACAATAAAAACTGTTCTCTTTAGTCTCAAAAGATCATCTTGCTCCAGAAAAGGGCTGAAATCATAGTAATAGGTGATTGTCCTGAGAACAAAAAGCCATTGAGGAGAATCAATCTTAAAGGGAAGCAGCAGGACAATGAGGAACCCAGGAGACTATTCTGAACCCTGCCAGGACCAAACCTAGCCGTTCTCCCACCTGTTTCTGTTTCCATCACGGACATGGCCCAGACATCAGGAAGTAAGCCGCACTGAATCACTACTCTGTATCAATGGGAAATCCTGGAGGTTTATAAATGATCCCTTTACTGTATGTATGCTGATGGCTTAGTACAGTAATTGTCTTGAATAGGTCTTGTATAGCTATAGCTATTACTATACCTAAGAGGTGTTACAGAATGGGTTATACAATGCCTCTGGAGCGCCCCCCCCCTTCAGCTCTTCAACTCCCTCACAGCAACGCTGTTGAGTGGAAACCGTTGAGATGTCAAATCAAATGTTATTGGTCACGTACACATATTTTGCAGCTGTTAACGCAGGTGCAGCGAAATGCTTATGTTTCTAGCGCCAACACTGCAGTATACCTAACAAAACAATACACACAGAGTCCTGACGTGATATTTCGTACAAAACATTAGGAACACAGTGATGCTGGTCTATGTTGACTCCAATGCTTCCCACAGTTGTGTCAAGTTGCTGAATGTCCTTTAGATGGTGGACTATTCTTGATACACATGAAACTGTTGAGCGTGAAAAACCCAGCGGCGTTGCAGATCTTGACACACTCAAACCGGTGCGCCTGGCACCTACTTGTCTCGGCCATTCACCCTCTGAATGGCACACATACACAATCCATGTCTCAACTGTCTCAAGGCTTAAAAATCCTTCTTGAACTTTTTAGGGATGGGGGCAGCATTTTCACTTTGGATGAATATCGTGCCCAAATTGAACTGCCTCCTACTCTGTCCCAGATGCTAATATATACATATTATTATTAATATTGGATATAAAACACTCTGAAGTTTCTAAAACTGTTTGAATTATGTCTGTGAGTATAACAGAACTCATATGGCAGGTAAACTTCCAAACAGGAAGTGGAAATTCTAAGGCTGGTCGATATTCAACTCATCGCCTGTTCAAATCCCTGTAAGATATGTATCTGTTTGCACTTCCTACACCTTCCACTAGATGTCAACAGTCTGTAGAACGTTGAATGAAGTTTATGCTGTGTTGTGGGGCCGGATGAGAGGGGAATGAGTCAGTGGTCTGGCAGATTGCCAGTTCCTGGTCATGCGCTTGCCTTGCGTTCCATAACTTCTACAGACACGAAGTAATGCCCCGGTTGGAACGTTATTGGATATATATGATAGCAACATCCTGAAGATTGATTCTCTACTTCATGGGTGTCAAACTCGGGCCAAATTTGGCCCGCGGGGTAATTATATTTGGCCCGCGAGACAATACCAAATTACTACTAGAGCTGGCCCGCCGGTATTATACAGCGCATTCACCGCTAATACTACGAATCCCATAATGCTCTGCTGTTGTTTTCGCGCGCCAATCAGGACAGGACCCAGAAACGCCCTCTCCTCTGTGACAGTAGTCATAGCAACATAGACGCTACAACTGTCAGCGCGCTATCCCTTCCCAAAAATGGCGAAAAGAAAGGCAGAAAACAGGAGCTTTCTGGACAAGTGGGAGGCAGAATATCTGTTTACATATGTAAAAGACAAACCTGTTTGTCTTGTTTTTGGAGTCAACGTGGCTGTAAGTAAGGAGTACAACATTAGACGACACACATATTCAATGTTAAAGCAAAACTTGTTTGGGTCCATATTAAAAGGTTAATTTGTTCAATGTTGGCCCGCGACTTTGTTCAGGTTTTACATTTTGGCCCACTGGGTATTTGAGTTTGACACCCCTGCTCTACTTAGTTTGACAATTTATTCGACCTGTGATATAACTTTTTGAAGTTTTCGTCCAACGTTATGCGGGACTTGCACGAGCGTTTGGAAATGTGTACTAAACGCGCTAGCAAAAGTAGCTACTTGGACATAAATAATTGACATTATCGAACAAAACAACAATTTATTGTGGAACTAGGATTCCTGGGAGTGCATTCTGATGAAGATTATCAAAAGGTAAGGGAATATTTATTATGTAATTTCGTATTTCTGTTGACTCCAACATGGCAGAGAAATGTTATTTATATCTGAGCGCCGTCTCAGATTATTGCATGGTGTGCTTTTTCCGTAAAGTTTTTTTGAAATCTGACACAGCGGTTGCATTAAGAACAAGTGTATCTTTAATTCTATGTAAAACATGTATCTTTCATCAAAGTTTATGATGAGTATTTCTGTTATTTGATGTGGCTCTCTGCAATTTCTCCGGATATTTTGGAGGCATTTCTGAACATGGCGCCAATGTAAACTAAGATTTTGGGATATAAATATGCACATTATCGAACAAAAAATACATGTATTGTGTAACATGATGTCCTATGAGTGTCATCTGATGAAGATCATCAAAGGTTAGGGATTCATTTTATCTCTATTTCTGCTTGTTGTAACTGCTATCTTTGGCTGGGAAAATGGCTGTGTGTTTTTTGGACTTGGCGGTGATCTAACGTAATCATATGTTGTGTTTTCGCTGTAAAGCATTTTTTAAATCGGACACGATGGGTAGATTAACAAGATGTTTATCTTTCATTTGCTGTATTGGACTTGTTAATGTGTGAAAGTTACATATTTCAAAAAAATATTTTTGTTTTTCCCGCGCTGCCTATTCAGGGGAATGTTGTGGGGGGGTTCCGCTAGCGGAACGTGTGTCTTAGAAAGGTTAACCTGTCCCCTCCCTTTCATCTACACTGATTGAAGTGGATTGAACAAAATCAATAAGGGATCATAGCTTTCACCTGGTCAGTGTATGTCATGGAAATAGCAGGTTTTCTTAATGTTTTGTACACTCAGTGTATATTGTATATTCTTGTTCAGATGGGATAGGACAGTGTGCGATTTTATCGTCTGTGGACCTATTGGGGTGGTATGAAAATTGTAGTGTGTCTAGGGTGTCGGGTACGGTGGAGGTGATATGATAAGCACTTCATGATGACAGAAGTGAGTGCTACGGGGCGATAGTCATTCAGTTCAGTTACCTTTGCTTTCTTGGGTACAGGAACAATGTTGGACATCTTGAAGCATGTGGGGACAGCAGACTGGGATAGGGAGAGATTGAATATGCCCGTAAACACTCCAGCCAGCTGATCTGAAGATGCTCTGAAGACACGTCTAGGGATGCCGTCTGGGCTGGCAGCCTTGCGACGGTAAACATGCTTAAATGTCTTACTCGTGTCAGTCACGGAGAATGAGAGCTCAGTACTTGTGATCGGCGGCCCACATCGGTGGCTCAGTGTTTTCCTCGAAGCGGGCGAAGGAGTTTATTTTGTCTGGGAGCCAGGTGTCTGCGACGTGGCTGGCTTTCCCCTTTTAATAATTCACAATTGTCTGGAGTCCCTGCCACATACGTCTTGTGTCTGAGCGGTTGATTTGTTACTCCACTTTGTCTCTGAGGACAGAGTGAAGGGTGGAGCAGGCGGTGCGTGATGAGAGGAAGATAGAAGGCAGAAAGACAGGAGCAAAATTCCAGTTTCCGGAGGACATTTATTGACTTTATCCACAGCAGGAGTTTCCATGACATCACTGGCACATGCCCCCTTATTTCAGTCCCCAGAATCTGACCTCTTGACCTTCCAAGAGTCTGTCGTGCAGCACGCTGCTACGCCCTCCCTGAAACCGACAAGCAAACAACTGTCACGCCCTGACTTGTATTGTTGTGTATGAGTGCCTATGTGCGCTACGTATTTCACGATCGTTATATCTTTATTGTTTTGGAAGTTTCACTATCATTAAAATGTGGAACTCTACTCACGCTGCTCCTTGGTCCAATTATTCATATGACGGTTGTGACAGAATAGTCAGGACCAAGCAGCGTGCCCAGGAGGTGAAGGAGAGTTGGTCATGGGAAGAGATATTAGGTGGATGCGAGACCCTTTCTTGGCGGGAGTCGCCGAGGAGTAAAGGAGGACAGCGACGCCGCCGGGGTCCGCGGCCACAAACAGCCCAAGGGCAACACCAAGATTTTTTTGGGTGGGGGCACAAGGGGCGGTCGGCCCGAGGAGAGAGCCAGAGACCGTCTGGGAGTCGATGGAGCAGTATGAGGAGGGATATCAGAGACCGTCTGGGAGTCGATGGAGCAGTATGAGGAGGGATATCGGAGACCGTCTGGGAGTCGATGGAGCAGTATGAGGAGGGATATCGGAGACCGTCTGGGAGTCGATGGAGCAGTATGAGGAGGGATATCGGAGACCGTCTGGGAGTCGATGGAGCAGTATGAGGAGGGATATCAGAGACTGTCTGGGAGTCGATGGAGCAGTATGAGGAGGGATATCAGAGACCGTCTGGGAGTCGATGGAGCAGTATGAGGAGGGATATCAGAGACCGTCTGGGAGTCGATGGAGCAGTATGAGGAGAGAGCCAGAGACCGTCTGGGAGTCGATGGAGCAGTATGAGGAGGGATATCGGAGAGAGATGTTGGCTAGGAGTATGCTGCAGCGCAGGCGTTTTGAAGAGCATGTTTTCAGTCCGGTGCAACCTGTGCCGGCTCCACGCACCAGGCCTCCAGTGCGCCTTCCCAGCACGGTACGTCCTGTGCCGGCTCCCCGCACTCGCCCTGAAGAGTGTGTCACCAGCCCGGTGCAACCTGTGCCGACACCACACACCAGGCCTCCAGTGCGCCTCCCCAGCCCGGTACGTCCTGTGCTGGCTCCCCGCACTCGCCCTGAAGAGCATGTCATCAGTCCGGTGCAACCTGTGCCGGCTCCACGCACCAGGCCTCCAGTGCGCCTCCCCAGCCCGGTACGTCCTGTGCCGGCTCCCCACACTCGTCCACCAGTGCGTGTGTACAGTCCAGAGTCTCCAGCGACAGTCTACAGTCTACAGCCCGGAACCTCCAGCGACGGTTCACAGTCCAGAGCTTCCAGCGACGGTTCACAATCCAGAGCTTCCAGCGATGGTTCACAGTTCAGAGCCTCCAGTCACGGTTCACGGCCCGGCGCTTCCAGTGACGGTCCATGGCCCAGAGCTTCCTGCGCCGGTGCCTTGGCCGGAGCCTTCCACTGGGCCGATGCCCAGTCCAGGCACGGTGTCCAGTCCCACTCCATGGCCGGAGCCTTCCTCTACGCCGGTGCCCAGTCCGGCGTCCAGCCCGGTTTCATGGCCAGATCCGCGGTCTGGGCAGGTGCTACGTCGCGCACCGGAGCCGCCACCAACGCTAGTTGCCCACCCTAACCCTCCCCATCTAGAGCCCTCGGGGTTCTCTATGGTGTTTTAGGTCAGGGCGTGACTAGGGGGGTTTCTAGGTATTATATTTCTATGTTGGAGTGTGTGTATGGTTCCCAATTGGAGGTAGCTGATATTCATTGCCTCTAATTGGGGATCATACGTATCCTGTCCTTTTTCCCACCTGCTATGTGGGATATTGTTGTGTATGAGTGCCTATGTGCGCTACGTATTTCACGATCGTTATATCTTTGTTGTTTTGGAAGTTTCACTATCATTAAAATGTGGAACTCTACTCACGCTGCGCCTTGCTCCAATTATTCATACGACGGTAGTGACAACAACAAACCCAGACAATCCAGTGTACATGCCTGCTAAACGTGTTTCCCTAAACACATTTGCATGTTTTAGTCCTCCATTTTTCTACCTAAACTTTTGGGTCGTACCAAAGCAGAAGTTCAGTCCAGCAGTGAGCTAAACGTTCATGTGAAACTAATGTTCCATTTCACTGCCTCTCTCCGTGCCGCTAAGGCTGTTATTACTACCACACAGAGTCATAACCGATGCAGCTCAAATGAATTTCCACTGAGTTTTAACACGACCACACTCATAAACTAGCCCTGAGATGAGTCAAGATAATAGTTATGGAGCATTTTCTTATGACGGACTTTCCCCCGATTCCATAAATACTCAAAAACAAGACAAAATGGGTCCTAGTGAGGCACCAGAGATAATAACAACTGGGATGGAGGAAGACAGATCCTCTCTAATCCTCGACAGGGCATTGAGTGGAAGCAGAGATGCCATTTAGGAGGAGAGAAGAGTGAGGCATTCATGAGAAATTAGATGGTGTGTGTGTTCCTACAGATGTAGGATCTTAATTTGAGGACATTTTTTCTAGAGGCTGATACATTTTTTGTTAGAGCAAATTAAGTCTGACATTTTAAAGTGTAAATTACCTTGTTTAGAAGCCTTTTTAAACCTCAAATACACTACAAGTTTGCATTTTCTGCTGTGCAGGAAAATTCTCAACAACAGAGAGATCCAATCAAGATCCTACGTGTGTGTGTGTGTGCATGTGCCTGACTGCCTGCCTGCCTGCCTGCCTGCCTGCCTGCCTGCCTGCCTGCCTGCCTGCCTGCCTGCCTGCGTGTCCCTATGTGTGTGTGTTAGCACTCCGCAGGCAGGGGTCCATGTTAACGATAAGGGATGGGAACAGGAGCTCTGCGTCTGTTTGTCAGAGGCTCCTGTATCCACCCCTCCACCCTAAACCTTCCACGCTTAACCCTCCAGCTTTCCTTTGATTTATGGCTCCTCAAATGGAGACCGCAGGGATCGGGGAAGGAGATTAAAAGCTGTCTTGAAATGAACACCTTCGTGAAACCTGCCACTGTATAAAGTAACACAGGGGGGGGTCAAAAACCACCTCCGTCCCACCGAATGCTCCACTGGCCAGTCCATTACCAGGGTAAACCTAGGGCTAAAATGTAGCAGGGTGGTTGTGTGTGTGTGTGGGAGGGGGAGGGGGGGGGGTTGTTTGGCTAGGAGTCTAGGGCTACAGTAGGTCAGACAGACAGAGTGAGGGGACCTAAAAGACCCCAATCCTTCACACTACTCTGGCCCTCTGCTGTACTGAGCACTCCGCCTGTTTGAAGTCTCACATACTAGTTTGTAATGTGCCCCTTCTGTCTCACAGGCCCAAGAAAAAAAACTCACCAATAATGAAACCAAACTGCTAAATTACAGAGGGGCTATTACCACTCGGCACGCAGTTCAACTTCTTCTCAGCGCAGTCCCCCAGCCAGAGCCCCAGCCAGTCATGTGAGCTTGGACCTGGCGGAGCTCCAGAACTGCAGCTAAAGGGTTCCAGAGCCTCTGACTGCTAATAATGAGTCAATGTACTTGGAGCTTGTATCTCCTGCAGGCAGGGACTCTGCTGGGCCGTGCGGTTACGTTTCCCCACTCTCTCCGCTCCTCCACCCCTCAGGCCCGCTGGAAACATCGAGTCAGCCAAGCCAAGGTCCCTTTTGTTTCATGTTTATCTATGCGCCTCTAATGGGAGGCCTTGGACCACACTGGAGTACAGAAGAACATTGCAGCGACACTCCGCTATGTTGCTGCTGTCTGTCTGTCTGGACTACTAATAAGCAGACCCTAGTTCAGTACTATTTGAACATTTTTCCAATACGTTGATCGTTTGCGTTAGCCTGCCTGGAGTGCCAGGTGGGTGGGGGTTTGCACCTTTGGAACTGTTCTATTGGTTCCGTTGTGAAAGGCAAGCTCAGTCAAGTGCAGATAAAGAATTTGAAATTATTTCAAACCCAGGTATTTGAACCCCGGTCTGCTTCTAATAAGCTCCTCGCTCCCCTTCAGCCATAACTAAATAGGCTATCTGCTTCTAATAAGCACCTCTTCAGCCCCAACTAAATAGGCTATCTGCTTCTAATAAGCTCCTCTTCAGCTCTAACTAAATAGGCTATCTGCTTCTAATAAGCTCCTCTTCAGCCCCAACTAAATAGGCTATCTGCTTCTAATAAGCTCCTCTTCAGCCCCAACTAAATAGGCTATCTGCTTCTAATAAGCTCCTCTTCAGCCCCAACTAAATAGGCTATCTGCTTCTAATAAGCTCCTCTTCAGCCCCAACTAAATAGGCTATCTGCTTCTAATAAGCTCCTCTTCAGCCCCAACTAAATAGGCTATCTACTTCTAATAAGCTCCCCTTCAGCACTAACTAAATAGGCTATCTGCTTCTAATAAGCTCCTCTTCAGCTCTAACTAAATAGGCTATCTGCTTCTAATAAGCTCCTCTTCAGCTCTAACTAAATAGGCTATCTGCTTCTAATAAGCTCCCCTTCAGCCCTAACTAAATAGGCTATCTACTTCTAATAAGCTCCTCTTCAGCCCCAACTAAATAGGCTATCTGCTTCTAATAAGCTCCTCTTCAGCCCCAACTAAATAGGCTATCTGCTTCTAATAAGCTCCTCTTCAGCCCCAACTAAATAGGCTATCTGCTTCTAATAAGCTCCTCTTCAGCCCCAACTAAATAGGCTATCTACTTCTAATAAGCTCCCCTTCAGCACTAACTAAATAGGCTATCTGCTTCTAATAAGCTCCTCTTCAGCTCTAACTAAATAGGCTATCTGCTTCTAATAAGCTCCTCTTCAGCTCTAACTAAATAGGCTATCTGCTTCTAATAAGCTCCCCTTCAGCCCTAACTAAATAGGCTATCTACTTCTAATAAGCTCCTCTTCAGCCCCAACTAAATAGGCTATCTGCTTCTAATAAGCTCCTCTTCAGCCCCAACTAAATAGGCTATCTGCTTCTAATAAGCTCCTCTTCAGCCCCAACTAAATAGGCTATCTGCTTCTAATAAGCACCTCTTCAGCCCCAACTAAATAGGCTATCTGCTTCTAATAAGCTCCCCTTCAGCCCTAACTAAATAGGCTATCTGCTTCTAATAAGCTCCTCTTCAGCCCCAACTAAATAGGCTATCTGCTTCTAATAAGCTCCTCTTCAGCCCCAACTAAATAGGCTATCTGCTTCTAATAAGCTCCTCTTCAGCCCCAACTAAATAGGCTATCTGCTTCTAATAAGCTCCCCTTCAGCCCTAACTAAATAGGCTATCTGCTTCTAATAAGCTCCCCTTCAGCACTAACTAAATAGGCGATCTGCTTCTAATAAGCTCCTCTTCAGCCCCAATTAAATAGGCTATCTGCTTCTAATAAGCTCCTCTTCAGCCCCAACTAAATAGGCTATCTTATTCTAATAAGCTCCTCTTCAGCCCTAACTAAATAGGCTATATGCATCAATTAAGCTCCTCTTCAACCCTAACTAAATAGGCTATCTGCTTCTAATAAGCTCCTCTTCAGCTCTAACTAAATAGGCTATCTGCTTCTAATAAGCTCCTCTTCAGCCCCAACTAAATAGGCTTTCTTTAGAGAAACCCATTGCCGTACATTATATATTTCCTTCCACCAGGTGTCATGTTGAATTGGGTTTGGGTTGCAGAACATAAACAAAGGGCCCATAACATAACTGGGCCTACTAGGCTGAGCTGAGGGTATCTGTGTGCCAGGCCAATGAAATACTCAGGGTAATGCCATCAGTTACTATAGAGGAACAGAGCAGGGCTTGCATAACTGATTCAAATTAGAGTTCATCTAATGCAAGCCAGAATGACACTAGGATGATGTGTGTGTGTGTGTGTGTGCTAACCCCCGAACACTGTGCCTAAATATGGAGAGAACAAAAGGGGTTGTGTAATTCCACTTATATAACCAACGCATTGAAACCCTCACCAATATGGTTCTTGTTTGACAGTTGACTATGAGCGTGTTTGCGCAACAGACATTCACTTCAGAACTGACGCATACCCAAGGATGACAGATGACTAGTAATTCACACCGTGGTCATGTTCATTAGGAACCGAATGGATAAAAATGGACTGAAACACGGGGGAACGACCTGGATTTCTCCAATAAGAAATGCTAATTTTTGTTTAAAAAGTTCTGCTACATCTGCCCTAATGAACACTACCCCATGCACATTTCCACAAATAACCTCTCTTGTGAAAACACAGGAGATGTTAGATTATTGTGTATATATTTCAACAGTATTTACAAAACAGGGCCTGGGTCCAGGTTCTGAGTCATTGAACGGAGTAGGTGGTATATTTATTTGTCTTTTATGGCTGTGGTTATTACTGTGTTAGTGCATGTGATGCCCTTGGCTGGCAGGGAACAGGTACTGGGAGGGTGGAGGGCTCAAGCTGTGATAGAGGGTGACTCATCTTGGCCTCCAACTTACAGCACACACACACACTACCGTTCAAAAGTTTGGGGTCACTTAGAAATGTCCTTGTTTTTTAAAGAAAAGCACATTTTTTGTCCATTAAAATAACATCAAACTGATCAGAAATACAGTGTAGACATTGTTAATGTTGTAAATAACTATTGTAGCTGGAAACAGCTGATTCTAATGGAATATCTACGTAGGCGTACATAGGCCCATTATCAGCAACCATCACTCCTGTGTTCCAATGGCACGTTGTGTTAGCTAATCGAAGTTTATCATTTTAAAAGGCTAATTGATCATTAAAAAAAACTTTTGCAATTATGTTAGCACAGCTAAAAACTGTCGTGCTGATTAAAGAAGCAATAAAACTGGCTATATTTAGACTAGTTGAGTATCTGGAGCATCAGCATTTGTGGGTTTGATTACAGGCTCAAAATGGACAGAAACAAATAACTTTTCTTCTGAAACTCATCAGTCTATTCTTGTTCTGAGAAATTAAGGCTTTTCCATTCGAGAAATTGCCAAGAAACTGAAGATCTCGTACAACGCTGTATACTACTCCCTTCACAGAACAGTGCAAACTGGCTCTAACCAGAATAGAAAGAGGAGTGGGAGGCCCCGGTGCAAAACTGAGCAAGAGGACAAGTACATTAGTGTCTAGTTTGAGAAACAGACGCCTCACAAGTCCTCAACTGGCAGCTTCATTAAATAGTACCCGCAAAACACCAGTCTCAACGTCAACAGCGAAGAGGCGACTCCGGGATGCTGGCCTTCCAGGCAGTTCCTCTGTCCAGTGTCTGTGTTCTTTTGCCCATCTTAATCTTTTCTTTTTTTTGGCCAGTCTGAGATACAGCTTATTCTTTGCAACTCAGGCTAGAAGGCCAGCATCCCGGAGTCGCCTCTTCAGTACCCAATGGAATGACTGAGGAGCACATGTTTTACTGCTGCTCTCTGTTTATAGTAAAGGTCTCTCTCTCACACACACACACACACACACACACACACACACACACACACACACACACACACACACACACACACACACACACACACACACACACACACACACACACACGTCGCTCAGACACAAACACACACTCACACGCGCGTCTCTCACTCACACACACACACGTGTCTGTCACTCACACACACACGTCTCTCACTCACACACACACACACACACACACACACACACACACACACACACACACACACACACACACACACACACACACACACACACACACACACACACACACACACACACACACACACACACACACACACACACACACACACACACACACACACACACTAACCCCTAAACCTAACCCTTACTCTTATCATAACCCTAACTTCAACCCTAACCCCTAAACCTAACCCTTAGTCTTATCATAACCCTAATTTTAACCCTAACCCCTAAACCTAACCCTTACTCTTAACATAACCCTAACCTGAGTCTAGCCTGGAGAGCCTTCTAGCTACTTATGTAATATGATGAAAAACTCCCATTCACGCACTGAGGCAGCCCAGAGTGGACTGACACCGGAGTAACACTGAATGAACGGCATGTGACAGATCACACAGCCAGGCTATAAAACACTATTGTACTGTAAGCAGAAGTGATCAACAACACATTGGCCGTACTCGTAACCAAAGCAACCTATAACAGTCTGTCTCACCTACTCCCAATACAGTCTTGGGTTTCACTCAGGCTATACTTGTGACTGTCTCTCCCCTTGCTCCACATGCAGTCCATATGCAACCCTTTCTCTCTCCAGACTTTGACTACTTTTTCCTCAACTACTCTCCCTCTCTCTTTCTCAGTCTCTTTCTTTCTCTGAGTGGATTGTATTGTGAGGCACAGGAGATTAAAGTCCTCTAGATTCCGTGTGCTGCCAGCTAGGGGGTCTGAAAATATTGTCTCTCTTTTTCATTTCCCTTCCCTCACCTTATTTTATTTTCTCTCCCAAGATAGTCTTTCTCGATATGCAGCAGCAGCAACCTTGAGACTATTCAAACCCTCAAGGAAATGAAAAAAGAAAAGGCTTTGGAGAGAAATATGATATTTTGAAGTGTGAGGTGGAAAGGGGAAAAACAACAGAGGGCTTAGATCGAGAAGACAGGAGGGGGGAGGAACAGAGAGAGGGATGGAGGGAGACAGGAGGGGGGAGGAACAGAGAGAGGGATGGAGGGAGACAGGAGGGGGGAGGAACAGAGAGAGGGATGGAGGGAGACAGGAGGGGGGAGGAACAGAGAGAGGGATGGAGGGAGACAGGAGGGGGGAGGAACAGAGAGAGGGAAGGAATGAGACAGGAGGGGGGAGGAACAGAGAGAGGGATGGAGGGAGACAGGAGGTGGGAGGAACAGAGAGAGGGATGGAGGGAGACAGGAGGGGGGAGGAACAGAGAGAGGGATGGAGGGAGACAGGAGGGGGGAGGAACAGAGAGAGGAATGGAGGGAGACAGGAGGGGGGAGGAACAGAGAGAGGGATGGAGGGAGACAGGAGGGGGGAGGAACAGAGAGAGGGATGAAGGGAGACAGGAGGGGGGAGGAACAGAGAGAGGGATGGAGGGAGACAGGAGGGGGGAGGAACAGAGAGAGGGATGGAGGGAGACAGGAGGGGGGAGGAACAGAGAGAGGGATGGAGGGAGACAGGAGGGGGGAGGAACAGAGAGAGGGATGGAGGGAGACAGGAGGGGGGAGGAACAGAGAGAGGGATGGAGGGAGACAGGAGGGGGGAGGAACAGAGAGAGGGATGGAGGGAGACAGGAGGGGGGAGGAACAGAGAGAGGGATGGAGGGAGACAGGAGGGGGGAGGAACAGAGAGAGGGATGGAGGGAGACAGGAGGGGGGAGGAACAGAGAGAGGGATGGAGGGAGACAGGAGGGGGGAGGAACAGAGAGAGGGATGGAGGGAGACAGGAGGGGGGAGGAACAGAGAGAGGGATGGAGGGAGACAGGAGGGGGGAGGAACAGAGAGAGGGATGGAGGGAGACAGGAGGGGGGAGGAACAGAGAGAGGGATGGAGGGAGACAGGAGGGGGGAGGAACAGAGAGAGGGATGGAGGGAGACAGGAGGGGGGAGGAACAGAGAGAGGGATGGAGGGAGACAGGAGGGGGGAGGAACAGAGAGAGGGATGGAGGGAGACAGGAGGGGGCATTTCTTTACAAGAGGGAGCGGAGAACCAATAGGTCTTTGTGTGGAGTGTTGAGAGAATGGAGTTGAGCCAGGGATTAGGGAGCGTTTAACCGTGTACACTGACTACATTCCTGCAATGAGATTACGAGACACTTTAAATGTATTCTCTCTCTCGCTCTCTCTCTCTCTCTTTCTTTCTCTCTTATGCTGAAGATTCAACTTCAACGGACTACACCTCTACTGTATGACGCAGCGCTAAATACCTGACAGATGTGTTCCTTTAGATTTCAGGCTCAACTGCTAAAACAACTTCATGTACACTTTTACTGTATTGACGTACAGTTTTTAGCCAACAACAGATTCCAACTGGTGGTCATTTTATTTCCTTGTAAAAAACATTTGAGCACAAAGATTGCATTGCTACAGCAGTACATGTAGCACTAAGTTGATGAACCTATAAACTAGTAGTAGGAGAGGTGAAGGATACTAGACAGAGAGACTGACTAGTTATGAACCAACTCTCTCTGAACCTCCTCTCTATCTAGCAAACACACACTATACACAACTTGTGGTCTGAATTTGGGATCTACAAAGCATGTATACAAATCTCTTCTTATTACCCATAATCCTCGTGGAGAGGCCTCACTGGCAACCAACTTCCTGACAGCCATCTCTGGGTTACTTGAGGAAGGCAGATGGGCATGGAGGGGGAGAGGGGCCATTCATCAAAAATAAACAGGACACTGCTTATGGGACTGGGGAACACAGGTGCTCGTCTGGCCACTTGGGTGGGTGGGAGGGTGTGTGTGTGTGTGTGTACAGTATGAATATGAGTGAGGAGAGTTAAGAGACACCAGGCCGTAACCTCCCCATACTCTCCTAGATAAAACCATGCTGTAGTCAGCCCATTGATCTCTGACAGTTGACTCTGGTCCCTGCTCGGGCTGGCTGGTCTCTGCTCGGTACACAGCAGGGTTTGACTGAGATGTGTCTTACGGCCAGGCAGGCTGGTCTCTGCCTGGCCGTAACAACGACCATATAGGAGTTGGCTATATTACACAAACACATCTGGGACCTGGTTACTATTTTATTGGTAATGTCACGAAAACCCCTTATTATTGAGTTCCACAGTCAATTGGGATAATGAGTGTGAAGTGTAGAATGTGACAGAGATAAGGTGCAATGGTTGACCACAACCCATCCTTTGTGACTCTCCTGTCCCTGGGTTCAAACATGATGGTGGCCAAGACACAGAGAGAGAGACAGCCGAGTAACCGACAGCCCTACCGCTCCCGGGGGGGATGACAATAATATATGGGCCAACCCACCCTGGCATTCCCAGCCCAGCGCCTTCCCTTCCATCTAGTACCCATCTCTGGACAACTACACAGTCCCCAGCCAGCTGTTCAGCATAGAGAGAGAGACCGATTGGTCGGTGAGAGAGGAGGAGGGGGCGGTGGGTGACGGAGAAGGCAAGTGAAAGTTGGCCCGAATGAAACCCTCTTCTCAAAGGGATCAAAGCGTAGGCTTGGCAATTTCATTCCGAGAGGATATTGGTGTTCCCATAGGCTTCCTGGCCCCCCAACCCCCCCCATTCAGTCTTAAGTCGAACAGCCACAGACCGAACAGGGGGATCCTTCTTTGCCTTCACTCTGCTCCTGCACCTATTCCAGTGTTAACTCTGATTCTCAGACACACATGGAGTCACGGCCAAACACTTCTGCTACAGGCTAGCAAGGACAGGACACCCAATAGGGAACTGGAATACGGATGCTTAGGGGTCAAAGCAACTCAGGTGGCCTGAGAGCCAAGCCGTGATCAATCGCTTAGAATTATATGCAGTTTTGAGAAACAGAGAGGACATGCAGTATTGAGAAACAGAGAGGACATGCAGTATTGAGAAACAGAGAGGACATGCAGTATTGAGAAACAGAGAGGACATGCAGTATTGAGAAACAGAGAGGACATGCAGTATTAGAAACAGAGAGGACATGCAGTATTAGAAACAGAGAGGACATGCAGTATTAGAAACAGAGAGGACGTGTAGTATTGAGAAACAGAGAGGACATGCAGTATTGAGAAACAGAGAGGACATGCAGTATTGAGAAACAGAGAGGACATGCAGTATTGAGAAACAGAGAGGACATGCAGTATTGAGAAACAGAGAGGACATGTAGTATTAGAAACAGAGAGGACATGCAGTATTGAGAAACAGAGACTACATGTAGTATTAGAAACAGAGAGGACATGCAGTATTGAGAAACAGAGAGGACATGCAGTATTAGAAACAGAGAGGACATGCAGTATTGAGAAACAGAGAGGACATGCAGTATTAGAAACAGAGAGGACATGCAGTATTAGAAACAGAGAGGACATGCAGTATTGAGAAACAGAGAGGACATGCAGTATTGAGAAACAGAGAGGACATGCAGTATTAGAAACAGAGAGGACATGCAGTATTAGAAACAGAGAAGACATGCAGTATTGAGAAACAGAGAGGACATGTAGTATTAGAAACAGAGAGGACATGCAGTATTGAGAAACAGAGAGGACATGCAGTATTGAGAAACAGAGAGGACATGCAGTATTAGAAACAGAGAGGACATGCAGTATTGAGAAACAGAGAGGACATGCAGTATTAGAAACAGAGAGGACATGCAGTATTAGAAACAGAGAGGACATGCAGTATTAGAAACAGAGAGGACATGCAGTATTGAGAAACAGAGAGGACATGCAGTATTGAGAAACAGAGAGGACATGCAGTATTAGAAACAGAGAGGACATGCAGTATTGAGAAACAGAGAGGACATGCAGTATTGAGAAACAGAGAGGACATGCAGTATTGAGAAACAGAGAGGACATGCAGTATTGAGAAACAGAGAGGACATGCAGTATTGAGAAACAGAGAGGACATGCAGTATTGAGAAACAGAGAGGACATGCAGTATTGAGAAACAGAGAGGACATGCAGTATTGAGAAACAGAGAGGACATGCAGTATTGAGAAACAGAGAGGACATGCAGTATTAGAAACAGAGAGGACATGCAGTATTGAGAAACAGAGAGGACATGCAGTATTAGAAACAGAGAGGACATGCAGTATTGAGAAACAGAGAGGACATGCAGTATTGAGAAACAGAGAGGACATGCAGTATTGAGAAACAGAGAGGACATGTAGTATTAGAAACAGAGAGGACATGCAGTATTAGAAACAGAGAGGACATGCAGTATTAGAAACAGAGAGGACATGCAGTATTAGAAACAGAGAGGACATGCAGTATTAGAAACAGAGAGGACATGCAGTATTAGAAACAGAGAGGACATGCAGTATTGAGAAACAGAGAGGACATGCAGTATTGAGAAACAGAGAGGACATGCAGTATTAGAAACAGAGAGGACATGCAGTATTGAGAAACAGAGAGGACATGTAGTATTAGAAACAGAGAGGACATGCAGTATTGAGAAACAGAGAGGACATGCAGTATTGAGAAACAGAGAGGACATGTAGTATTGAGAAACAGAGAGGACATATAGTATTGAGAAACAGAGAGGACATGCAGTATTGAGAAACAGAGAGGACATGCAGTATTAGAAACAGAGAGGACATGCAGTATTGAGAAACAGAGAGGACATGCAGTATTAGAAACAGAGAGGACATGCAGTATTGAGAAACAGAGAGGACATGCAGTATTGAGAAACAGAGAGGACATGCAGTATTAGAAACAGAGAGGACATGCAGTTTTAGAAACAGAGAGGACATGCAGTATTGAGAAACAGAGAGGACATGTAGTATTGAGAAACAGAGAGGACATGTAGTATTGAGAAACAGAGAGGACATGCAGTATTGAGAAACAGAGAGGACATGCAGTATTAGAAACAGAGAGGACATGCAGTATTAGAAACAGAGAGGACATGCAGTATTAGAAACAGAGAGGACATGCAGTATTGAGAAACAGAGAGGACATGCAGTATTAGAAACAGAGAGGACATGCAGTATTAGAAACAGAGAGGACATGCAGTATTGAGAAACAGAGAGGACATGCAGTACTGAGAAACAGAGAGGACATGCAGTATTGAGAAACAGAGAGGACATGCAGTATTAGAAACAGAGAGGACATGCAGTATTAGAAACAGAGAGGACATGCAGTATTAGAAACAGAGAGGACATGCAGTATTGAGAAACAGAGAGGACATGCACTATTGAGAAACAGAGAGGACATGCAGTATTGAGAAACAGAGAGGACATGCAGTATTAGAAACAGAGAGGACATGCAGTATTGAGAAACAGAGAGGACATGCAGTATTAGAAACAGAGAGGACATGCAGTATTGAGAAACAGAGAGGACATGCAGTATTAGAAACAGAGAGGACATGCAGTATTGAGAAACAGAGAGGACATGCAGTATTAGAAACAGAGAGGACATGCAGTATTGAGAAACAGAGAGGACATGTAGTATTGAGAAACAGAGAGGACATGCAGTATTAGAAACAGAGAGGACATGCAGTATTAGAAACAGAGAGGACATGCAGTATTAGAAACAGAGAGGACATGCAGTATTAGAAACAGAGAGGACATGCAGTATTAGAAACAGAGAGGACATGCAGTATTGAGAAACAGAGAGGACATGCAGTATTAGAAACAGAGAGGACATGCAGTATTGAGAAACAGAGAGGACATGCAGTATTAGAAACAGAGAGGACATGCAGTATTGAGAAACAGAGAGGACATGCAGTATTGAGAAACAGAGAGGACATGCAGTATTAGAAACAGAGAGGACATGCAGTATTGAGAAACAGAGAGGACATGCAGTATTAGAAACAGAGAGGACATGCAGTATTGAGAAACAGAGAGGACATGCAGTATTAGAAACAGAGAGGACAAGCAGTATTAGAAACAGAGAGGACATGCAGTATTGAGAAACAGAGAGGACATGCAGTATTAGAAACAGAGAGAACATGCAGTATTAGAAACAGAGAGGACATGCAGTATTAGAAACAGAGAGGACATGCAGTATTGAGAAACAGAGAGGACATGCAGTATTAGAAACAGAGAGAACATGCAGTATTAGAAACAGAGAGGACATGCAGTATTGAGAAACAGAGAGGACATGCAGTATTAGAAACAGAGAGGACATGCAGTATTGAGAAACAGAGAGGACATGCAGTATTAGAAACAGAGAGGACATGCAGTATTGAGAAACAGAGAGGACATGCAGTATTGAGAAACAGAGAGGACATGCAGTATTGAGAAACAGAGAGGACATGCAGTATTGAGAAACAGAGCGGACATGCAGTATTGAGAAACAGAGAGGACATGCATTATTAGAAACAGAGAGGACATGCAGTATTGAGAAACAGAGAGGACATGCAGTATTGAGAAACAGAGAGGACATGCAGTATTGAGAAACAGAGAGGACATGCAGTATTGAGAAACAGAGAGGACATGCAGTATTAGAAACAGAGAGGACATGCAGTATTAGAAACAGAGAGTACATGTAGTATTAGAAACAGAGAGTACATGCAGTATTGAGAAACAGAGAGGACATGCAGTATTAGAAACAGAGAGGACATGCAGTATTAGAAACAGAGAGGACATGCAGTATTGAGAAACAGAGAGGACATGCAGTATTAGAAACAGAGAGGACATGCAGTATTAGAAACAGAGAGGACATGTAGTATTAGAAACAGAGAGTACATGCAGTATTAGAAACAGAGAGGACATGCAGTTGGATCCCAGACGAGCCATATAACCTTTTCATCACCATGGCCCTGTTAAGTAAATCGATGACATTGAACTGGGCAAACACTGATGGAGTTCAAAGGGGGTCGCTGCTGCATCTGTCCTGCCACGGTGTTACTGTTCTGCTGCATCTGTCCTGCCACGGTGTTACTGTTCTGCTGCATCTGTCCTGCCACGGTGTTACTGTTCTGCTGCATCTGTCCTGCCACGGTGTTACTGTTCTGCTGCATCTGTCCTGCCACGGTGTTACTGTTCTGCTGCATCTGTCCTGCCACGGTGTTACTGTTCTGATGCATCTGTCCTGCCACGGTGTTACTGTTCTGCCGCATCTGTCCTGCCACGGTGTTACTGTTCTGCTGCATCTGTCCTGCCACGGTGTTACTGTTCTGCTGCATCTGTCCTGCCACGGTGTTACTGTTCTGCTGCATCTGTCCTGCCACGGTGTTACTGTTCTGCTGCATCTGTCCTGCCACGGTGTTACTGTTCTGCTGCATCTGTCCTGCCACGGTGTTACTGTTCTGCTGCATCTGTCCTGTCACGGTGTTACTGTTCTGCTGCATCTGTCCTGCCACGGTGTTACTGTTCTGCTGCATCTGTCCTGCCACGGTGTTACTGTTCTGCTGCATCTGTCCTGCCACGGTGTTACTGTTCTACTGCATCTGTCCTGCCACGGTGTTACTGTTCTGCTGCATCTGTCCTGCCACGGTGTTACTGTTCTGCTGCATCTGTCCTGCCACGGTGTTACTGTTCTGCTGCATCTGTCCTGCCACGGTGTTACTGTTCTGCTGCATCTGTCCTGCCACGGTGTTACTGTTCTGCTGCTTCTGTCCTGCCACGGTGTTACTGTTCTGCTGCATCTGTCCTGCCACGGTGTTACTGTTCTACTGCATCTGTCCTGCCACGGTGTTACTGTTCTGCTGCATCTGTCCTGCCACGGTGTTAGTGTTCTGCTGCATCTGTCCTGCCACGGTGTTACTGTTCTGCTGCATCTGTCCTGCCACGGTGTTACTGTTCTGCTGCATCTGTCCTGCCACGGTGTTACTGTTCTGCTGCATCTGTCCTGCCACGGTGTTACTGTTCTGCTGCATCTGTCCTGCCACGGTGTTACTGTTCTGCTGCATCTGTCCTGCCACGGTGTTACTGTTCTGCTGCATCTGTCCTGCCACGGTGTTACTGTTCTGCTGCATCTGTCCTGCCACTGTGTTACTGTTCTGCTGCATCTGTCCTGCCACGGTGTTACTGTTCTGCTGCATCTGTCCTGTCACGGTGTCACTGTTCTGCTGCATCTGTCCTGCCACGGTGTTACTGTTCTGCTTCATCTGTCCTGCCACGGTGTTACTGTTCTGCTGCATCTGTCCTGCCATGGTGTTACTGTCCTGCCACGGTGTTACTGTTCTGCTGCATCTGTCCTGTCACGGTGTTACTGTTCTGCTGAATCTTGTGTTATTGAAGTGACTGCTGGTTGACCTGTGTGTCGGTGTTATTGAAGTGACTGCTGGTTGACCTGTGTGTTGGTGTTATTGAAGTGACTGCTGGTTGACCTGTGTGTTGGTGTTATTGAAGTGACTGCTGGTTGACCTGTGTGTTGGTGTTATTGAAGTGACTGCTGGTTGACCTGTGTGTTGGTGTTATTGAATTGCGTGCGTGCGTGCGTGCGTGTAGTTTTACATATTTTTTTGTAACTTATTTTAAATGTTTGTGTTGGCTGAGGGTCCTCCGGAGGATGTGGTGTGGGAATGAGGCTGCATGGCAGCTGTCAAGGCTGGAAGGTCAGGCCGCCGGAGTGAAACAGGGCAGCTCAGTGTGTGGCCGGGCTGGGAGGGAGGTGTAGACACCTCCTCAAATGAGTGGATTTTGTTATTTCAGTCACACCTGTTGCTGACAGGTGTATGAAATCGAGCACACAGCCATGCAATCTCCATAGACAAACATTGGCAGTAGAATGGCTTTACTGAGTTCAGTGACTTTCAACGTGGCACCGTCATAGGATGCCACCTTTCCAACAAGTCAGTTCATCAAATGTCTGCCCTGCTAGTGTTGCCCCGGTCAACTGTAAGTGCTGTTATTGTGAAGTGGAAATGTCTAGGAGCAACAGCGGCTTAGCCGCGAAGTGGTAGGCCACACAAGCTCACAGAATGTGATCGCCAAGTGCTGTAGCACGTAAAAATCGTCTGTCCTCGGTTGCAACACTCACTACTGAGTTCCAAACTGTCTTTGGAAGCAACGTCAGCACAAAAACTGTTTGTTGGGAGCTTCATGAATGGGTTTCCATGGCCGAGCAGCCACACACAAACCTAAGATCACCATGTGCAATGCCAAGCGTCAGCTTGAGGGGTGTAAACCTTGCCACAATTGGACTTTGGGTCAGTGGAAATGCGTTCTCTGGAGTGATTGAATCACGCTTCACCAACTCGTAGTCCGACGGACGAATCTGGGTCAGGGGAACACTACCTGCCTGAATGCATAGTGCCAACTGTAATGTTTGGTGGAGGAGGAATAATGGTCTGAGGCTGTTTTTCATGGTTCGGTTTAGGCCCTTTTAGTGAAGGGAAATCTTAAAGCTACACCTTGCCCTTTCCTGTTTCAGCATGACAATGTCCCCATGCACAAAGCGAGGTCCACATAGAAATGGTTTGTCGATTGATGAGGAAGAACTTGACTGGCCTGCACAGAGCCCTGACCTCAACCCCACCGAACACCTTTGGGATAAATTGGAACGCAGACTGCGAGCCAGGCCTGATCACCCAACATCAGTGCCTGACCTCACTAATGCTCTTGTGGCTGAATGGAAGCAAGTCTCTGCAGCAATGTTCCAAAATCTAGTGGGAAGCTTCCCCAGAAGAGTGGAGGCTGTTATAGCAGCAAAGGGGGGACCAACTCCATATTAATGCCCATGATTTTGGAATGAGATGTTTGATGAGCAGGTGTCCATATACTTTTAGTCATGTAGTGTATACAGAGAGAGGGGGGAGGTACAGAGAGAGAGCGATAGAGAGAGAGAGGGGGGGACAGAGAGCGAGAGAGAGTTTATTTCACCTTTGTTTATTATCTATTTTACTTGCTTTGGCAATGCAAACCTACAGTACCAGTCGGACGTTTGTACACACCTACTCATTCAAGGGGTTTTCTTTTTTTAAACTATTTTCTACGTTGTAGAAGGCATCAAAACGATGAAATAACACATGGAATCATGTAGTAACCAAAAAATGTTAATCAAAATATATTTGAGATTCTTCAAAGTAGCCACCCTTTGCCTTGATGACAGCTTTGCACACTCTTGGCATTCTCTCAACCAGCTTCATGAGGTAGTCACCTGGACTACTCAGCTGACCCCTCCCCGGAATTTGTGTTAAACGCTCTACAACAAAGCTTTCTTAGTGTACAACAAGCTTTCTCTGCCCTTAACCTTGTTCTGAACACCTCCAAAACAAAGGTCATGTGGTTTGGTAAGAAGAATGTCCCTCTTCCCACAGGTGTTATTACTACCTCTGAGGGTTTAGAGCTTGAGCTATCCATCTCATACAAGTACTTGGGAGTATGGATAGATGGTACACTGTCCTTCTATCAGCACATATCAAAGCTGCAGGCTAAGGTTAAATCTAGACTTGGTTTCCTCTATCGTAATCGCACTTCTTTCACCCCAGCTGCCAAACTAACCCTGATTCAGATGGCCATCCTACCCATACTAGATTACGGCAACGTAATTTATAGATCGGCAGGTAAGGGTGCTCTCGAGCGGCTAGATGTTCTTTACCAGTCGGCCATCAGATTTGCCACCAATGCTCCTTATAGGACTGCACTCTATACTCCTCTGTAAATTGGTCATCTCTGTATACCCATCGCACGACCCACTGGTTGATCCCTATTTAGCCAGCAGTATACCACCCTGCATACCACTGCTGGCTTGCTTCTGAAGCTAAGCAGGGTTGGTCCTGGTCAGTCCCTGGATGGGAGACCAGATGCTGTTGGAGGGCCAGTAGGAGGCACTCTTTCCTCTGGTCTAAAAAATATCCCAATGCCCCAGGGCAGTGATTGGGGACACTGCCCTGTGTAGGGTGCTGTCTTTCGGATGGGATGTTAAACGGGTGTCCTGATTCTCTGAGGTCATTAAAGATCCTGTGGCACTTATCGTAAGAGTAGGGGTGTTAACTTTGGTGTCCTGGCTAAAATTCCCAATCTGGCCCTTAAACCATCACAGTCACCTAATAATCCCCAGTTTACAATTGGCTCATTCATCCACCTCCTTTCCCCTGTAACTATTCCCCAGGTCGTTGCTGTAAATGAAAACATGTTCTCAGTCAACTGACCTGGTAAAATAATGGATAAATAAACTTTTTTATATTTTTTATAAAACCCTCTAAGGCCTCACTCCCCCCATCTGAGATATTTACTGCAGCCCTCATACTCCACATACAACACCCGTTCTTCCAGTCATATTCTGTTAAAGGTCCCCAAAGCACACACATCCCTGGGTCGCTACTCTTTTCAGTTCGCTGCAGCTAGCAACTGGAACGAGCTGCAACAAACACTCAAACTGGACAGTTTTATCTCAACCTTTTCATTCAAAGTCTCAATCATGGACAGTCTTACTGACAGTTGTGGCTGCTTTGTGTGATGTATTGTTGTCTCTACCTTCTTGTTGTCTGTGCCCAATAATGTTTCTACCATGTTTTGTGCTGTTGCCATGTTGTGTTGCTACCATGTTGTCATGTTGTGATGCTACCATGCTGTTGTCTTAGGTCTCTCTTTATGTAGTGTTGTGTTGTCTCTCTTGTCGTGATGTGTGTTTTGTCCTATTTTTTAAATGTTTAATCCCAGCCCCCGACCCCACAGGAGGATGTTTGCCTTATGGCAGGTCGTCACTGTAAATAACAATTATGTTCTTAACTGACTTTCCTAGTTTAATGAAGGTTGATTAAAACAATAAAATAAAACTGCATTTCAATTAACAGGTTGCCTTGTTAAAAGCAAATTTGTGGAATTTCTTTCCTTAATGCGTTTGAGCCAATCAGTTGTGTTGTGACAAGGTAAGGGGGGTATACAGAAGATGGCCCTATTTAGTAAAAGACCAAGTCCATATTATAGCAAGAACATCTCAAATAAGCGAAGAGAAACGACAGTCCATCATTACTTTAAGACAAGAAGGTCAGTCAATACGGAAAATGTAAAGAACTTTGAAAGTTTCCTCAAGTGCAGTCGCAAAAACAATCAAGCGCTCTGATGAAACTGGCTCTCATGAGGACCGCCACAGGAAAGGAAGACCCAGAGTTACCTCTGCTGCAGAGGATACGTTCATTGAAGTTACCAGCCTCAGAAATTGCAGCCCAAAGAAATGCTTCAACAGACCTCTCAACATCAACTGTTCAGAGGAGACTGCGTGAATCAGGCCTTCATGGTCAAATTGCTGCAAAGAAACCACTACTAAAAGAAACCTATAAGAAGAAGAGACTTGCTTGGGCCAAGAAACACGAGCAATGGACATTAGACTGGTGGAAATCTGTCCTTTTGTCTGATGAGTCCAAATTTGACATTTTTGGTTACAACTGCCGTGTCTTTGTGAGACGCAGAGTAAGTCAATGAATGATCTCCGCATGTGTGGTTCCCACCGTGAAGCATGGAGGAGGAGTTGTGGGGTTGCTTTGCTGGTGACACAGTCTGTGATTTATTTCGAATTCAAGGCATGGCTACCACCGCATTCTGCAGCGATACGCCGTCCTATCTGGTTTTTACCGCTTAATGGGACGATCATTTGTTTTTCAACAGGACGATGACCCAACACACCTCCAGGCTGTGTAAGAAATTATTTGACCAAGAAGTAGAGTGATGGAGTTCTGCATCAGATGACCTGGCCTCCACAATCACCCGACCTCAACCCAATTGAGATGGTTTAGGATGAGTTGGACCACAGAGTCAAGGAAAAGCAGCCAACAAGTGCTCAGCATATGTGGGAACTCCTTCAAGACTGTTGGAAAAGCTTTCCAGGTGAATCTGGTTGATAGAATGTCAAGAGTGTGCAAAGCTGTCTTCAAGGCAAAGGGTGGCTACTTTGAAGAATGTAAAATTTTAAATATATTTTGATTTGTTCAACATTTTGGTTTACTACATGATTCCATATGTGTTAGTTCATCGTTTTAATGTCTATACCATTATTCTACAATGTAGAAAATTGTAAAAATAAAGGACCTTGAATGAGTAAGTGTGTCCAAACTTTTGACTGGTACTGTATGTTTCCCATGCTAATAAAGCCTTTTGAATTGAAAGAGAGGGGGGATATATGTAGAGAGAACGGGTCTACAGAGAGAGAGAGAGAGAGAGACTAAAGAGTGGGATAAGAAAGAGTCAGCTAGAGAGCGTGATAGTGTGTGTGTGAGCGACAGTGTGTTCCTGCATGTTTGTGTATGAGAGAACCAGAGAGAGAGAGACAGCTAATCCCAGTGAACAGCAGCTGGCGCCTCTGAGACATCTGGAACGACATTACCACTCCAGCCCTCTGAGACAGGAACGACATTACCACTCCAGCCCTCTGAGACAGGAACGACATTACCACTCCAGCCCTCTGAGACAGGAACGACATTACCTCTCCAGCCCTCTGAGACAGGAACGACATTACCTCTCCAGCCCTCTGGGACATGAACAACATTACCACTCCAGCTCTCTGAGACAGGAACGACATTACCTCTCCAGCCCTCTGAGACAGGAACGACATTACCACTCCAGCCCTCTGAGACAGGAACAACATTACCACTCCAGCCCTCTGAGACAGGAACGACATTACCACTCCAGCCCTCTGAGACAGGAACGACATTACCACTCCAGCCCTCTGAGACAGGAACGACATTACCACTCCAGCCCTCTGAGACAGGAACGACATTACCACTCCAGCCCTCTGAGACAGGAACGACATTACCTCTCCAGCCCTCTGAGACAGGAACGACATTACCTCTCCAGCCCTCTGAGACAGGAACGACATTACCACTCCAGCCCTCTGAGACAGGAACGACATTACCTCTCCAGCCCTCTGAGACAGGAACAACATTACCACTCCAGCCCTCTGAGACAGGAACAACATTACCACTCCAGCCCTCTGAGACAGGAACAACATTACCACTCCAGCCCTCTGAGACAGGAACAACATTACCTCTCCAGCCCTCTGAGACAGGAACAACATTACCACTCCAGCTCTCTGAGACAGGAACAACATTACCACTCCAGCCCTCTGAGACAGGAACAACATTACCTCTCCAGCCCTCTGAGACAGGAACAACATTACCTCTCCAGCCCTCTGAGACAGGAACAACATTACCTCTCCAGCTCTCTGAGACAGGAACAACATTACCACTCCAGCTCTCTGAGACAGGAACGACATTACCACTCCAGCCCTCTGAGACAGGAACGACATTACCACTCCAGCTCTCTGAGACAGGAACAAGGCTGATGTCAGTGGAGGCTGCTGAGGGGAGGACGGCTCATAATAATGGCTGGAATGGAGCAAATGGAATGGCATCAAACATGGAAACCACGTGGTTGATGTATTTGATACCTGTCCACCTATTCCGCCCCAGCCATTACCACAAGCCTGTCCTCCCCAATTGAGGCGCCACCTGTGACTCCAGCCTACCGTCAGAAAGACACCACTACTAAAAGTGAATGAATAGGACCACAATGAGATGAACATACCAAACACTCTCCATAGGAGCAGTACAGTACGGCGTGTGACTGTCACCTGGCTGATGCGACCCACGTGAATCACAGCGCATGGGGTTAGCTGTGACCACACTGGTCTAGAAAGGAGGCCGTTTGTTAATGCAATGTTCACTCAGAAATTGTGCGACGGGTTTGATTGGTTCTCTCAAATGTTTTTTTGTCCACGGGGGTTGAGCCCTCTTGTTGTTGTGATTTGAATATACAACCATTGTAATGGAAGGGGGGTGACTCTCAGGGGCTGTGTGTGGCTGTGGATGTTTCAGTGAGAAAGACACAGAGGAGAGCCAACCAGTAAAAGCACAGCGTCCTTCATTATCGACACATTGTACCGACAACATCAAAGAGCCAGACTCTGAAGTCAGGAGGACTTTAAAAGTTAGGTGTTAGCCAGACTAAAGTTAAACCCCACATCTTCAATAAAAATACGGTTTTGACCGAAGTTTAACCCAGACATCCTGAGTGAGTGGTCAGCTAGAAACTGTCCCCGACACAGCCTAAGCCCCTGTGGGTGTGAAAGAAGACTAAGTAAAGCTGGTCAAGCTGACTTGGGATCAGTTGAGAGCCCTAATACTTCCTCTCTGGCTTGGCTGGCTGCTGACCTTGAGCAGCTCTGGGGTCGTATCACTATCCAGCATCTCAGAGTAGAACTGCTGATCTGGGATCAGGTCCCCCCCTCTTCATGTAAAAGTGTTCTAAAAGGCAAAACTGATCCTAAATCAGCACTCCTGTCCGCTGGAGTTAAAGTAAGCATTCAGCAAAGCCTCTGAGAAGTGAGAAGAGCTGGGGACATGTGGTTAAGGCTCAGAGAGGTATAATCCAATGTTGGCTGTAGGGTCCAATAGAATGGCTCTGTGTCATCGTTCTAGCCTGGATTTGTCTGTGGTGTCTTGATGACTCCTATGACATCTGGGACCAGGCTTGGACGATGACACAGTGTGATTATGTGTGACCTCAAGCTTCTATTGTCCCTCAAACAGATCTGGGACCAGGCCATAACCATCCGACACTGACTGAAACAATGCAGACAACTGACATACCTGCTCAGGCAGTGGGTCCACCGTGGTCTACCTGACATAAACCACTAAATACATGACTACTAATAACAGAGATTTACCGTAAATTACAGACAGTGGTTGCCAAACGGTCTCATGTTTCACTCTCCTCAGACGAGGACAAATATGTAAACCGATCAGGACGGGCTGGCCGCTGAGAGAGACACACACGCACACACACACACACACACACACACACACACACACACACACACACACACACACACACACACACACACACACACACACACACACACACACACACACACACACACACACACACACACACACACACACACACACACACACACACACACACACACACTCACAGAACAATAGTTTCCCACAGACAAACAGCACTCAAGACTCTGTGTAATCTAACCATGGATGCCTCCACTCTAAACAGAATGGGAAACGAACCCAAACCCAGCATCGGATATCAAACTTGGAGATTAAAATATCTTGGATGCCATCTATCTGGCATTCCAGGGTTTTTTATATGTGTTCGGCAGTTGCTTGGCAACTTTAATGAAAATCAGAGGAGCTCAATGAACTGAACCAGAAGAAATGAAAGAGGAAGTATTGCGGGGGTGGAGGAGGGGTGGATGGGGGGGGATCAAGAGAGATTTCAGATGAAACTCAAACCTCACAAACAATACCCCTTTGGTCATAGCTTCATTATGATTGATCACAACAGAGTGACAGGTCTGGGACCAGATCATACAAAGCCCTTCATTAGGATGGATCACAACAGAGTGACAGGTCTGGGACCAGATCATACAAAGCCCTTCATTAGGATGGATCAACAGACTCTCAACAGGACAGGGACATGGGTCCGGTATCATCCATCAGTAGCTGCCTGGGTCGTGTTCAATTAGGGAACACTATTTCAAAATGTTTTGCAACTAAAAAATGAAAATGAGCATTTTTCAGTACAGAGACTAGACGTCTCCATTTCATTCTGCTTTAAAAAGTTTTGTACCTACTGAACATGACCCCGTTCAGTGTGACGTCATGAGATTGTTCAGTACACTGGGATCAATCTCCTTACATGGCCTCACATGTTCCACCTGTCTCCAGATGCAGAAAACAACATGCACATGGAATAACACAGACTTTATTTGAGTAAGACCTCCCATTGTCACTGTGATGTTAAAAGAGACCCAGAAAGGCCTAGACAATAAGTTGACATGGTTTACTAAGATTACAGGACGACAACAGTGGGAAATCAGAGAAGCGTGGTTGGGCCTCGGTCGTCTGAAAGGCAGGGGAGGGAGAGGAGGTCTGTGTCCTAGGTTAAACCCAGAAAGAGAACCTGAATATGTCTCCTTCGCGTCCCACACACATAAACGCACTCGATGACCCATGTCTTTGACACTTATGCAAGTCAGAACATGTGGATGTCACACGGCTGGGATCTGATTAGCAGAGAACTGTCTGTTGGGTTACACAAGAAGACAACATAATGTAACCAGTCCTACTTAAGATGGAACATAACAATTCCCTAAGTGAGTGTATAAGTAAACACGCTGTAAGTATTTATCTTGGAATTTAACCAGCAAGAAAAAGCTGAAAACTTTGGTTTGTGAGTCTCTGAGTGTCTCTGCTGCACAGAGACTGTGACTGCTTATAGCTGTAATATATCACTTTTTGAGCAACCCTATGGAATTCACATAGAAATGTGAGTTATAGGTATGTCACTCTCGTTGACTGCAAGTTTTAGAAGCGGTAGATCTTTTCTTTCTGCGCTATTTCTATGCTTTCCGTTCTTAAAGGAAAAATCCACTCAAAACCACTCTCTTTTAATTGACAGTGTTAAATAACACTAATATGTGAGAACAATATTTTTTATTAACAAATGTTTCATTTTGGTGTTATAATAAGGTTGGTAGCAACATGGACAATTGTTGTGGAAATCTATTGCAGCTCAAGTACGCAATGCAATGCTCTCTATATGGGCTAGCTGGCTAGCTAGCAAACGTAGCTACACACAATAATACCACAGATAATATCAGCATATAACGTAGCAAGTTAGCTGTACAATCAGCTAAACAAACTGCACTATCAATTTAGTTGTCTACAATTTCAACATGTTCAACATGCTATGTCAATGGTTCACGCAATGCATTCTGGGTGATTCTGAGACAAGGAGCGCTCTCCAAGGAGTGAATGGGAGTATTTTGGGCGCTAGCTCTAAAACCAAACATTAGCATGAATTTCGTCGACAAGAAGTGCAACTTGCTTTCTGTAGTATCGTATAGCTTTGCGTACTTTCGAGGAAAATAGGCAAGTTTCTCGACATATACACTGACTTTGAGAAGGGATTTCATGACGATTAGCTTAGTGTAACAGTTTAACTTTACGGCGTCCCCTCGCCCCGGGCGCGAACCAGGGACCCTCTGCACACATCAACAACGGTCACCCACGAAGCATCGTTACCCATCGCTCCACAAAGGCCGCGGCCCTTGCAGAGCAAGGGGAACCACTACTTCT
The DNA here is from genome assembly GCF_045679555.1 of Salvelinus alpinus. Taxonomy (NCBI): domain Eukaryota; kingdom Metazoa; phylum Chordata; class Actinopteri; order Salmoniformes; family Salmonidae; genus Salvelinus; species Salvelinus alpinus. The sequence goes on along the minus strand of NC_092093.1, from coordinate 14,644,683 downwards.
AGGTTTCAGAGCAAGTGACGTAACCGACTGAAAGGCTGCTAGCTCGCACCACCGCTAACTAGCTAGCCATTTCACATCCGTTACATTAGCAACCTCGTTTCGCAGCATGACAATGTGAACGCGATTGATCGACGGTCTGCTGGGTGGGGTGTTATAGCTTCCTTCATTCATTGGATTCCCATCTCCTTTCTATAATATCTATGGCAATGGTGCCATGCAATGCACCCTGGACTAAAGAGGCAGACAAATAGGAATGTACTAGCCCCTCCGTTAAATTACACATTTATCGAGTTAGGAATATCGCAAAAATACGATCAATGTCTCATTGGAGAGAAGACATCCTCTGTCATTATGACATCAGCCAGTCTGACACGTTTGATAGACGTTTTAGATCTGAAAGTCGTGTTCCTGTTACAGTCTCTCTCACCACACTGGCAGTTAAAAGTCGTATTCCTGTTACAGTCTCTCTCACCACACTGGCAGTTAAAAGTTGTATTCCTGTTACAGTCTCTCTCACCACACTGGCAGTTAAAAGTTGTATTCCTGTTAAAGTCTCTCTCACCACACTGGAAGTTAAAAGTCGTATTCCTGTTACAGTCTCTCTCACCACACTGGAAGTTAAAAGCCGTATTCCTGTTACAGTCTCTCTCACCACATTGGCAGTTAAAAGTCGTATTCCTGTTAAAGTCTCTCTCACCACACTGGCAGTTAAAAGTCGTATTCCTGTTACAGTCTCTCTCACCACACTGGCAGTTAAAAGTCGTATTCCTGTTACAGTCTCTCTCACCACACTGGCAGTTAAAAGTCGTATTCCTGTTACAGTCTCTCTCACCACACTGGAAGTTAAAAGTCGTATTCCTGTTAAAGTCTCTCTCACCACACTGGCAGTTAAAACTCTTAACTCAGATACACATGAAAACAATCAAATCACCCAGGGAATCGATAGAACATCACTCAGAGATGCACAAAAAACAGTATACCATTCAAATTAGGTGAACCTTTCCTTTAACTTTAGTTTTTGGTCTTTTACTCTCGTACACTAGCTTCAAACAGATGAAAATACAATACTTTTGATTTTTGAAAAGATATGTCACAGCGGTTTACATCATTTACATTGCCTGTTTTGTCACAAACTTAATTTAATCAAATTATTCTAATTTTAGAACCAGGATATGGCGGAGCAATTTCTGCATTTTGCACCTTTTCGCTGTTAACTGTAGGTGATCACATGGAATGGCATAGACATAGCAACATAGAAATAACCATAGAATTAATAGAAAGGGCGTCTCCATTCAAATCAATAATGGAAGAATGGATGGACAGGCAGCCATTTTGAGTGTACCCAGGAAGTAAAAGCAGGAAGCGTACCCTTCAAAATGTGCTGTGATTTGTTGAGTGAACTAAACTGACATGACAACATATACATTCCATTGCATGAGCCACACAGTTAGCATCATTTTTGTATTTTTTGTATTTTTTATTTCCCCAATTTCTTGATATCCAGTTGATAGTTAGTCTTGTCCTATAACTGCAACTCCCATACGGAGAGAAGCGACGGTCGAGAGCCATGCGTCCTCTGTAACACGACCCTTTAAACACTGCTCGCTTAACCCGCAGCAATGTGTCAGAGGAAACGCAGTACAACTGGCGACCATGTCAGCGTGCATGTGCCCGGCCCGCCACAGGAGTCACTAGACATGGACAAGGACATTCCGGCTGGCCAAACCCTCCCCTAACCCTGACGTTAGCATCACGTTAGCATCAGCCAGCTGCGACACAGCTCGGGATCGAACCCGGATCTGTAGTGACACCTCAAGCTTTGCAGTGCCTTAGACCGATGCGCTACTCGGGAGGCCCAGTTAGCATCATTTGAATGAACGTTCTACATTACCATGGCAATCCAGCATCAGTTGATAGAACATTCTACATTACCATGGCAAATTATTCCATCACAATACCAGGATGCCATTGTGCATGTACCCATGAATTTGTTTACCAGTCAAATTGCCAGGGTTAGAGGTTCCAAGCCCGTTCTATTCATTCTTATTTCTAAGCACAGCACGCTAGCAGAGATAGCGTCCGTAGCCTTGTAGTTACACAGGGTTGTGCAATGACAGCACTTTTCCCCCGTAGTGAACTGCCAGGTTGGCCACTCCAGGCCCCTAAATGCTGTAATCTGACGGCAATAACAGTAAGTCAATTCCCAGGCATGCAGAATGTTGTGAAGAGGAAGGTTCCCTCTCTCTGTGTGTGTGTGTGTGTGTGTGTGTGTGTGTGTGTGTGTGTGTGTGTGTGTGTGTGTGTGTGTGTGTGTGTGTGTGTGTGTGTGTGTGTGTGTGTGTGTGTGTGTGTGTGTGTGTGTGTGTGTGTGTGTGTGTGTGTGTGTGTGTGTGTGTGTGTGTGTGTGTGTGTGTGTGTGTGTGTGTGTGTGTGTGTACACGCTGTGGGAAACAGAAACAGAGAGCCCATCTGACAGGCCAGGTCCGGTGGATGAGGGGTTTGACTTTCTGGCAGGGCTATCCCAAACCCCGGTCACGAAACCGCCTCCTGACAAAAGTGAGGGAAAGTTTCGTAACTCCTCTAGGATAGCTAGCTGCTGCTCCTGATGAAAGCATTATGAGATGGATGGAAAGGTAATGAGATCATATAATAGAGAGGAGGAGCCGACGGCTGCTGCCTGGGTCGGGTGCGGAGTGTTGTTTTTTCCCGTAAAGCGCACTTTCCCCTCCTTACGTGTTGTTCTTTTTAAAAAAGGAGAGAAAAGCGTTTGGCAGCTTTTTGAACAGGATCAGCTAAGAAAAAAACAGGATCAATGTTTTTAAATTTTTGTTAAAATCTGCTGGAAATGTAAGCAGCAGAATGAAACTGGGTCCTTAACCAGTCGAGTCAGAAAGGTTGGGGTTAGACCAGATATTATTATTATTATTATTATTAGGAAGTTGTGTAATGGTCCATCAATATCTTCATCATCTCCAGCAACAATCTACAGCGGTTCTTCCTCTCCAGCAACAATCTACAGCGGTTCTTCCTCTCTAGCAACAATCTACAGCGGTTCTTCCTCTCCAGCAACAATCTACAGCGGTTCTTCCTCTCCAGCAACAATCTACAGCGGTTCTTTCTCTCTAGCAACAATCTACAGCGGTTCTTCCTCTCCAGCAACAATCTACAGCGGTTCTTCCTCTCCAGCAACAATCTACAGCGGTTCTTCCTCTCCAGCAACAATCTACAGCGGTTCTTCCTCTCCAGCAACAATCTACAGCGGTTCTTCCACTCCAGCAACAATCTACAGCGGTTCTTCCTCTCCAGCAACAATCTACAGCGGTTCTTCCTCTCCAGCAACACTCTACAGCGGTTCTTCCTCTCCAGCAACACTCTACAGCGGTTCTTCCTCTCCAGCAACAATCTACAGCGGTTCTTCCTCTCCAGCAACACTCTACAGCGGTTCTTCCTCTCCAGCAACAATCTACAGCGGTTCTTCCTCTCCAGCAACACTCTACAGCGGTTCTTCTTCTCCAGCAACAATCTACAGCGGTTCTTCCTCTCCAGCAACAATCTACAGCGGTTCTTCCTCTCCAGCAACAATCTACAGCGGTTCTTCCTCTCCAGCAACAATCTACAGCGGTTCTTCTTCTCCAGCAACAATCTACAGCGGTTCTTCCTCTCCAGCAACAATCTACAGCGGTTCTTCCTCTCCAGCAACAATCTACAGCGGTTCTTCCTCTCCAGCAACAATCTCCAGCGGTTCTTCCTCTCCAGCAACAATCTACAGCGGTTCTTCTTCTCCAGCAACAATCTACAGCGGTTCTTCTTCTCCAGCAACAATCTACAGCGGTTCTTCCTCTCCAGCAACAATCTACAGCGGTTCTTCCTTCTCCAGCAACAATCTACAGCGGTTCTTCCTCTCCAGCAACAATCTACAGCGGTTCTTCCTTCTCCAGCAACAATCTACAGCGGTTCTTCTTCTCCAGCAACAATCTACAGCGGTTCTTCCTCTCCAGCAACAATCTACAGCGGTTCTTCCTCTCCAGCAACAATCTACAGCGGTTCTTCCTCTCCAGCAACAATCTACAGCGGTTCTTCTTCTCCAGCAACAATCTACAGCGGTTCTTCCTCTCCAGCAACAATCTACAGCGGTTCTTCTTCTCCAGCAACAATCTACAGCGGTTCTTCTTCTCCAGCAACAATCTACAGCGGTTCTTCCTCTCCAGCAACAATCTACAGCGGTTCTTCCTCTCCAGCAACAATCTACAGTGGTTTTTCCTCTCCAGCAACAATCTAGTGCCATTGACAACTGAAAATCAATCCATAGCAATGTCCTTTCTCAAAGCAGCATTCCCAAGTGATCATGACGGCATATGAATGCCCTCCACGGTCAGTTGTGTGTCAGCTACTCAGTGTGTGCATCAAGGGGACCTGTTGTTGGCATGATGATGCGATAGCGGGTCGAGAGAGAGAGAGAGCGAGCAGTGAGCACTGAGGAGGAGTTTGTACCCGTCTACCCTCCTTATCATAAAGCCAATCAAAGCCCTGTGTATTCAGAGAGGAGATAGAAGAAACGCCATCCTGGTAGGAGAGGTCTGTTCTGGAGGCTGGCAGGAAGCAGCAATCGCATCACATCAAAGAGAGACTTGTGAGGAGAAGGCCAGATTAACACGAGCCATTCAATGGAGGAACGGGGAAAAAGAAAGAGAGAAAAGCCTTTTAAAGAAAGCCATACTGGACTACGACAAGAGGTCTCTCTCTCTTTCTCTCTTTCTCTCTCTCTTTCTCTCTCTTTCTCTCTCACACACACACACACACACACACACACACACACACACACACACACACACACACACACACACACACACACACACACACACACACACACACACACACACACACACACACACACACACACACACACACACAGAGCGAGAGAGAGAGACTGACAATGCTCACTTACATTCCCACATGGTTATGATGAGGTGAAAATCAGTTAGAGGGAATACTTTCTAGTGATTATTCATATCCTTGTGACGAATAACAGCAACTAGGCCTAATTCTTCAGTGCAATGCTGAATATACTAAAGTGTGGAAAAAACAGTGTAGTGTACCCCCTTCCTAAACAGAATGTTATTTTGTGATATTACATTTCCTATAAAAGTTTAGCGGTTTCTGGTCCCCACAAATATCAACAAGGGCCTGATGGTTTGTGGGTAAATCAAACGGTTCCAACTAATGAACTTTGACAGAGAGCCAGCAGGTTAAACAAGTTTATGACACCGAAACCACACACACAGACCTCTGGCACACACACCCCAAAATGTCCTCCCCCCATCCCCTCAAGGTTCAGCTCCTAACAGTACCATGTTCCAATAAGATTTCAAGTTTCAGATTCAGAGTGAAAACAGCCCAATGAGTTATGGTGAGCAGCTTAAAGGCACATCTGTCCTGAGGGGGGATCTATGGTTTATGCAGTGGTGGGGGTCGTCGGGGGGGGGGGGTTCCTCTTTCACTCCTCTCTTCCTGTTCTCCAGTTCACTGAATGTGCTGCTGGAATATGCAACAGCAAGGCTTTTCTTTCCAAGGGAGAACAGAGAGCTGCTCCAAGGAGATGGAGATGTGGCCTGCCTGAAAACCTGCTCTCAGTTGCCTTAAATCAGTCATATGACCAAAAAACACTATTTCCTCTAATTAGACCGAATGTAAGACAGGTTTTGTACATTGGGTGAAGATTAAGTTAACCACAAAAAAGAACCGTTGTATTAACTCCGTGCCCATTGGCTGGAAGGTAATCTTCATTACAATGAGGCCATCTGCATGGCCAGCTGCTGTTTCCATGGTGTTGACCATCACCCTGGCCTGGTGGAAGGGTCAGAGAGAGAGAACTACAACTGGAAACAGACTGTCTGTCCTCTCACCCTCTGGACGGATGCCCTCCTTTTGGACAGAGTGGTTTAGAACAGCGAACGGGCCACAGATGACCTGTGTATCACAATCTGTGAAAAAGAGACGGGGGGAGAAATGAAAATTAGAGAGTGAAAGAGAGCGAGAGCGAGAGATAGAGAGAGGAAAGAAAAGAGAGAGAGAGAGATAGAGGAAGAGAGTGAGATCTCGCCAACAAGAGAGTGAGAGATGTTATACATAACACAAAGAGAGAGATCTCTCAAACCATCTTATACATAACAGAGAGAGAGAGAGATCTCTCCAACAAGAGTGAGAGATGTTATACATAACACAGAGAGAGATCTCTCCAACACGATGTTTGAATCTGAGAGGACATGCAGGTAGGCAGACAGTGTGAAAGTTAGGCACCGTCGAGCGAAATGACGTGGCACGTTGCCAATGACAGAGGAGAAGAGGGAGGTGTAGGGGTTGTAAGGTTACATGAGTTGCCCAGAGGCTGCTAAGAGTTTGCGTCACGCCTTTTGAAGATTCCAACGTCCCAGATCTGTCCCTTTTGTCACCCAACCACAGTTAAGAGCTGATAATATGACATGGGTCATGGTGGTGGTGTTGTGTTGCATTTTCCTGGTCCCAGATCTGTTGTGCCGTCTTGCCTATTCCAGGTAATTCAGTACAAACAGATGTGGGACCTGGCTAGTGCTGCATGGCCTGGCTTAGTTCAAACCAGCCTGGGCCTTTTAGCTGTTACCATTGAAACTCAAAGGAGGAACTAGTAGAGGCCAAAACAAGACGGTTGAGGTTTCTGCAGCACATATTGGTGCAAACAATGCCGAAATAACAAGGAACATCAAAACAAGGAAGTTCAATTGGCTTGGATCAGTGTTTTTGTTCATCAGGCTGGACAGACTGTTGGTGGGTTGAACGAGAGGTCATTCTAGCCATGCTGAATCCCTGTGAGTGTTGGCCTTGGAAAAATAGAGAGATTGTGAGGCAAAAGTGTGGACAGGGAATAACTTCTATCCTTTTCATTGGATTGATGTACCCTTTGGGGCGGCATTACCTGTGAAGCACTGTGACCACATATTCATTCAACAAGCTTTAACCTGATTGTTCTGTACTTTCAGGGACCTCCATCACAGTGTGACCAGTCAGTTAAACGTTTCTTTAAACCACAGTACGACCAGTCAGTTAAGCGTTTCTTTAAACCTCACAGTGTGACCAGTCAGTTAAACGTTTATTTAAACCTCACAGTACGACCAGTCAGTTAAACGTTTATTTAAACCTCACAGTGTGACCAGTCAGTTAAACGTTTATTTAAACCTCACAGTTCGAGCAGTAAATTAAGCGTTTACTTAAACCTCAGATTTACCACAAAAAATAAGGAGTTAAGTGGAAGAGGGAGAAGGTAGGGAACTTGTTTGTCTGCCATATATTAAAAATACAAATTGGCTGAAAAAAATTGGCATAGTTAGAAAAATATACCAGTTTAATTTGAAGACAAAAATGTTAACAGCTAAGCTATACAGGTTGCAAAATAAATGGGATGAGATTTCCAATGTACCAATTCCATGGCACATGGTACATGAACTGATTCAAACAAACAACACTCGATTCAACGCTTAGTTTTTCAATTTAAAATATTATACAAAATTCTTTCAACCAACAGAATGCTATAAAAAAGTATATGGGGCATACAACAATCTCAGCTCTGTAGATTTTGCTGCTGTCACGATCGTTGTATGGTGGAAGAGAGGAGGACCAAGGCGCAGCGTGAAATTAATACATATTTAATTAACGAAGACGAAGAACACTTGACAAACTATACAAAACAACAAACGAACGTGAAGCTATATAACAAATAGTGCTGACACTAAACACTACACATAGACATAGACATAGACAATCACCCACAAACTACCTAATGAATATGGCTGCCTAAATATGGTTCCCAATCAGAGACAACGATAGACAGCTGTCTCTAATTGAGAACCAATCTAGGCAACCATAGACATACATACACCTAGACTAGACACTGCCCCATAAACATACAAAACTCCTAGACAATACAAAACACATACATCCCCCATGTCACACCCTGACCTAACTAAAATAATAAAGAAAACAAAGATAACTAAGGCCAGGGCGTGACAGCTACGAAGAGACAGAATCACTAGATAATTCATTCTGGTATTGTCCCTACGTAGCTTGTTTCTGGTCACAGGCTCAGGAATGGTTAAAAAAAATCACAATATTCATTTAAAATGAACCTTACAAATAGCAGTGTTGGGCAATTTGGAAAGCCAAAGTAAGTCAATAAGTAATATAATAATACTGGTAGGAAAGGTTTTCATCTTTAGCTCAGAATCTGTTTGGTAATCTATTATTTTTATGTGATTGCTGTATATAAAAGTACCATGTATGTAATATGTATGTATATTTAGCAGAAAAGCTGTAAAATAACAAAAAAAGATGGGTCCTCCAAAGATGGGTGGTGGTCGATGGGTAAAAAAAAACGAATATATATAAAATAATTAGAGCTACGGTCCTTTTTCCTCAATTTCCGCCTGACTGACGTGCCCAAAGTAAACTGCCTGTTGTTCAGGCCCTGAAGCCAGGATATGCATATAATTGGGACCATTGGAAGGAAAACACTTTGAAGTATTGGAAGGAAAACACTTTGAAGTATTGGAAGGAAAACACTTTGAAGTTTGTAGAAATGTTAAAATAATGTAGGAGACTAGGAGAAAATCCAAAGAAACCCAAACCAGATTTTTTTTGAGAGCCCATGGTCTTACAATGGAAAGTATAGGGAAATAATGAATTCTAGCTCCCAGGATGGAATTCCTATGGCTTCCACAGGGTGTCAGCAGTCTATGTTCAAGGTTTCAGGCTTGTAACTTCCAAAACGAGTAAGAAATATATACGTTTTAGTACAGGGACACACTCTTGGAAATTCGTGTTTGGGCCCCGATGAAGACAAGACGCAGCTGCTAATATCGGTTTCCTATTGAACATACTTATTTCCGTATGAAATATTATAGTTTGATTACATTTCAGGGTATCTGAAGAGTCAATAGAAACATATTTTGACTTGTTTTAAAGTTTAGCAGTAGATTTTCAGATTCCTTCTCTGCCAGTTGAACGAGTGGATTACTCAAATCGATGGCGCCAACTAAACAGACTTTTTGGGATATAAAGAAGGATTTATTTAACAAAACAACACTACATGTTATAGCTGGGACCCTTTGGATGACGAATCAGAGTAAGATTTTCAAAAAGTAAGTGAATATTTAATATCTATTTGTGAATTTATGAAACCTGTGCCGGTGGAAAAATATTTGGATCTGGGGCGCCGTCCTCAAACAATTGCATGGCATGCTTTCGCTGTAATGGCTACTGTTAATCGGACAGTGCAGTTAGAATAACAATAATTTAAGCTTTCAACCGATATAAGAAACTTGTATGTACCTACATGTTTAAAACCTCTTTGGGCTAGGCGTGCCTCAAGCAACCCACCTCGACAACATCCGGTGAAATTGCAGAGCGCCAAATTCAAATGACAGAAATTGTAATATTAAACATTCATGAAAATACAAGTGTCATACAAGTGTCATACATAATTTAAAAGCTTAACTTCTTTTTAATTGAGCCGCGTTGTCAGATTTCAAAAAGGCTTTATGGCGAAAGCACACCATGAGATTATCTGAGGACAGCACCCCGCATACAAAAGCATTAAAAACATCCAACCAAGCAGATGCGTCGCGAAAGTCAGAAATAGCGATAAAATAAATCCCTTACCTTTGAAGATCTTAATCTGGTTGCAATCACAGAGGACCCTGTTACATAACAAATGGTCCTTTTGTTCGATAAAGTCCTTCTTTATATCCCAAACAAGTAAGTTTATTTGGCGCGCTTCATTCAATAATCCACCTGTTTCCCCTTGTTCAAAATGCATGCAAAATTAATCCCAAACGTTACCAATAAACTTGGTCCAAACATGTCAAACAACATCCTAATCAATCCTCAGGTACCCTAGTATGTAAATAAACGATACAATTTAAGACGGAAAATAGTATATTCAATACCGGAGATAAATAACCAAGTGTGCGCCCTCACCTGAGCGCGTCACAAACATTATCCAACCAAGCAGATGCATCACGAAAGTCAGAAATATCGATAAAATAAATCGCTTACCTTTGAAGATCTTCCTCTTTTTGCAATCCAAAAGGTCGCAGTTAAACAATGAATGGTTGTTTTGTTCGATAAAGTCCTTCTTTATATCCCAAAAATGTCAGTTTATTTGGCGCGCTTGATTCAGAAATACACCTGTTTCAACTCGCCCAACATGCCTACAAAGGAATGTAAAAAGTAACCTGTAAACTTGGTCCAAACATTTCAAACAATGTTTCTAATCCAACCTATGGTACACTAATATGTAAATAATCGATCAAATTTAAAACGAAATAAACTGTTTGCAATACCGGAGAAAAACAACGAGGAGCGCGCACTCTTTCACTCGCACCAAAAGACTAGAGTCCTTCTGAGTGACACTTAGAAAGAATACGAATACTTCTTCATTTAAAAAAAAAAAAACATTGAACATTTTCTAAAGACTGTTCACATCTACTGGAAGCCATAGGAACTGCAATCTGGGTCCTAATAATTAGGCTTTCCCATAGAAATGCATTGTAAAGTCCAATGACCTCAACAACAAAATAATTATTGGATGGATTTTCCTCTGGGTTTCGCCTGCCAAATCAGTTATGTTATACTCACAGACATTATTTTAACAGTTTTAGAATCTTTAGAGTGTTTTCTATCCCATACTACCATGCATATGCATATGCTAGCTTCTGGGCCTGAGTAACAGGCAGTTTACTTTGGGCACCTCAGTCATCCAAACTTCCGAACAGCTTTCGGAAAAGCTGACCACGACTCCATTTTGTTGCTTCCAGCCTACAAACAGAAACTAAAACAGCAAGCTCCCGCGCTCAGGTCTGTTCAACGCTGGTCCGACCAATCTGATTTCACGCTTCAAGACTGCTTCGATCACGTGGATTGGGATATGTTCCGCATTGCGTTCAACAACAACATTGACGAATACGCTGATTCGGTGAGCGAGTTCATTAGAAAGTGCATTGACGATGTCGTACCCACAGCAACGATTAAAACATTCCCAAACCAGAAACCGTGGATTGATGGCAGCATTCGCGCGAACCACTGCTTTTAACCAGGGCAAGGTGACCGGAAACATGACCGAATACAAACAGTGTAGCTATTCTCTCCGCAAGGCAATCAAACAAGCTAAGTCCCCGTATAGAGACAAAGTAGAGTCGCAATTCAACAGCTCAGACACAAGAGGTATGTGGCAGGGTCTACAGTCAATCACGGATTACAAAAAGAAAACAAGCCCCGTCGCGGACCAGGATGTCTTGCTCCCAGACAGACTAAATAACTTTTTTGCTCGCTTTGAGGACAATACAGTGCCACTGACACAGCCCGCTACCAAAACCTGTGGGCTCTCCTTCACTGCAGCCGAGGTGAGTAAAACATTTCAACGTGTTAACCCTCGCAAGGCTGCAGGCCCAGACGGCATTCCCAGCCGCATCCTCAGAGCATGCGCAGACCAGCTGGCTGGTGTGTTTAAGGACATATTCAATCAATCCTTATCCCAGTCTGCTGTTCCCACATGCTTCAAGAGGGCCACCATTGTTCCTGTTCCCAAGAAAGCTAAGGTAACTGAGCTAAACGACTACCGCCCCGTAGCACTCACTTCCGTCATCATGAAGTGCTTTGAGAGACTAGTCAAGGACCATATCACCTCCACCCTACCTGACACCCTAGACCCACTCCAATTTGCTTACCGACCCAATAGGTCCACAGACGACGCAATCGCAACCACACTGCACACTGCCCTAACCCATCTGGACAAGAGGAATACCTATGTGAGAATGCTGTTCATCAACTACAGCTCAGCATTTAACACCATAGTACCCTCCAAACTCGTCATCAAGCTCGAGACCCTGGGTCTCGACCCCGCCCTGTGCGACTGGGTCCTGGACTTCCTGACGGGCCGCCCCCAGGTGGTGAGGGTAGGTAACAACATCTCCACCCCGCTGATCCTCAACACTGGGGCCCCACAAGGGTGCGTTCTGAGCCCTCTCCTGTACTCCCTGTTCACCCACGACTGCATGGCCATGCACGCCTCCAACTCAATCATCAAGTTTGCGGACGACACTACAGTGGTAGGCTTGATTACCAACAACGACGAGACGGCCTACAGGGAGGAGGTGAGGGCCCTCGGAGTGTGGTGTCAGGAAAATAACCTCACACTCAACGTCAACAAAACAAAGGAGATGATTGTGGACTTCAGGAAACAGCAGAGGGAGCACCCCCCTATCCACATCGACCGGACAGTAGTGGAGAAGGTGGAAAGTTTTAAGTTCCTCGGTGTACACATCACGGACAAACTGAATTGGTCCACCCACACAGACAGCGTTGTGAAGAAGGCACAGCAGCGCCTCTTCAACCTCAGGAGGCTGAAGAAATTCAGTATATGTATATACTGTACTCTATATCACCTACTGCATCTTGCCATCTTTATGTAATACATGTATCACTAGCCACTTTAAACTATGCCACTTTATGTTTACATACCCTACATTACTCATCTCATATGTATATACTGTACTCTATACCATCTACTGCATCTTGCCTATGCCGTTCTGTACCATCACTCATTCATATATCTTTATGTACATATTCTTTATCCCTTTACACTTGTGTGTATAAGGTAGTAGTTGTGGAATTTTTAGGTTAGATTACTTGTTGGTTATTACTGCATTGTCGGAACTAGAAGCACAAGCATTTCGCTACACTCGCATTAACATCTGCTAACCATGTGTATGTGACAAGTAAAATTTGATTTGATTTGAATACTGCCCCCTATCCCTAAAAAGATGTATTAATATCCATAATTTGTATGATTATTTATTTGAATTGCATTCCCTCCAGTTTCACCGGAAGTTGTCCCGCTAGCGGGATGCCTAGCCCTAATAAACCTCAGATTTGCACTAGTGGAAGAAACAACCCCAAAGGCATCTAAGAATTCTAAACGTTTTCTTTCCTGAGGTGCAGTTTCCAAATTCGAGCACTTATCTTTAGTTAGGGCCAAACCAGCTGCAGATGTCTGCTGTAACTTCCATTTCTTTATTTCAGTTTAAAATAAACCTGAGTGCAATTTCACAGAGGGGGTTAGATTACTTGTAGTCGCTAATCAGTCATTTTCGCTAAACCCACTCAAATTAGGACCCGTGTGAATTAATGCCGTCTCAGTGATTTTCACAGGCATGCAGGGCTCCACGGACAACAGCAACCAGTCAACTGTGTTTTGAAAACCACAAGGCCCACAGAAACATGTCATTAACTCTGACAGAGACATGTCTCCCTGCATAAAGACCTCTCATGTTTTCACTAATCAGTTCAATCTAGAAGGAAATGGTGGTGGAGATGAACAACAGATAGATAGATAGATAGATAGATAGATAGATAGATAGATAGATAGATAGATAGATAGATAGATAGATAGATAGATAGATAGATAGATAGATAGATAGATAGATAGATAGATAGATAGATAGATAGATAGATAGATAGATAGATAGATAGATGGGTTCAGTTGAGCACGGATGGACAGACAAGCAAACATAAAGACAGAGCAGACGGAGAAAGGGAAACAGACCAACAGACAGACAGACAAGCAGACCGACAGACAGACAACCAGAAGGCAGAGGCACACACAGTGATGGACCAGCCGATGGACTCAGTGGACCCAGGCACCAGAGTGAAGCCTTAACGGACCAGTAGCTGTGGACGGCTGCTTTTCCTTTCATTCTCATTTATTTTGGGGGAATTTGGATCGTAAAAAGGAAAAGTTCACAGCTTTTCGTTTGGGCCTCCGAGGCTTTTGGGAGTTGACTGTGGAATGCACCAGCAGCTCTGAGTCGTGCAGGATGAGACTAGAGGGAGAGTATTGTGTGTTTATGTATGTGTGTCTGTCTGACCCAGGGGAGAACAACTGCCTGCTCTGATTGAAACCACGGAAGTTCAAGGCCAACCGCGGTACTGCAGTAATTGTTTGCAGAAAACAGGATCTCCCATTATAGTTAATGGGAAAATGTCAATCTTCGTAGTCAATCTTTGGGTAAATAAATACAAATTAGAAGACAATCATGGTACCAGCCATTGCTTCTTATACACCAGATGTATGTCCTTGAACTGATTATTTTTAAATCGCACACAGAACAAGTTATAAGGATAATGTAATTGCTAATGGCAGCCTGCAGTACCCCAGTTGGCCTTCAACTGGAGTTACTAAATGAGAGGGGGCAGCACTGAGCTAGTGTTGCACTTCCTGGAACTTCCTGAAATATTTCAAACTGCGCATGCTATGTATCCATGAGATGCCTCTTAACTGACTTAATTTGGCTTCAATGCACTTTTGAGTCTTCAAATAGGAATGAATGGTGTCATGTGATCGATGGCTTTGTCCATTCATATACATGAATTACTCTGTTCACACTATTTCCCCAAGAGATCATGTAAGCCTGGTCATATTTCAGTAGTATTAACTGTGTGTTCTGTGAAAGTCTGGTAACAGTTACCAGACCATGAATCCCACAGTAACATGTCATTAACTCTGACAGAGACACGAATCCCTGCATAAAGACCTTGCATGTTTTCACTGAAATATAACAAACCGCTTGACATAGAAACACCGGATTTTCAGCGTTTGAAATAAATGAATGTTTATTAATATGAATATCATTCCTCCCATGAGGCCACTAGAGGGTGATTTGATCTTTTGACTGCAGGAACTACGGATCTTCATTGTTTACACCATAATTCATAATCATTTCCACTTTACACATGGTCTGACGTCATTGATTATAACAAGCAGTAAGTGAATGATTTCCCTCATCCCTGTCATAGTTGGTAAACATTGTCTAGTGAAAAAGTGCTGTCTCAAGAGTCACATATATAGTCTATAACCCCACCAAGAGGGTTCAAAGTCACCAAACCAGCACTGTGTGTGTGTGTGCGTGCGAGACCGTGCAAGCTGTCTAACCAGTCCAGAACACAGCCCCAGCCACCTGACACACTGTTATCATCTTTTGCTTTTGTGTGACCATGATTCTCTCTGCTCCCATGACACCAATAGGCCTTGGCTGAGCCTGGGAGAGCTAATTGTGTATGCTTAAGGATGAACCTGGGAGAACTAATTGTGTATGCTTAAGGATGAGCCTGGGAGAGCTAATTGTGTATGTGTAACGGATGTGAAATGGCTAGCTAGGTAGCGGTGGTGCGCGCTAGCAGCCTTTCAGTCGGTGACGTCACTTGCTCTGAGACTTGAAGTAGTGGTTCCCCTTGCTCTGCAAGGGACGCGGCTTACAATGTAACAGTTTAACTTTATTCCGTCCCCTCGCCCCGACCCGGGCGCGAACCAGGGACCCTCTGCACACATCAACAACAGTCACCCACGAAGCATCGTTACCCGTCGCTCCACAAAAGCCACGGCCCAAGGTCGCTACTACTTCAAGGTCTCAAGGCGAGTGACGTAACCGATTGAAACGCTATTAGCGCGCACCACCGCTAACTAGCTAGCCATTTCACATCCGTTACATATGCTTAAGGATGAGCCCTAGCGGGTGGTGGTGTGTGTGTATGTGTGTATTGCCTGCACGCCTGTTGTAACCGTGTCCTTTTAATTCCCTTCCTGAATGTTGTTTCCATGGATTAAGCGGGGATTCGGCTCGCACAAGTGTCCTATCAGCAACTCTCACTTCCTCAAAACATTTCCTGTGGAAACGTGCAAGGCCGAGCAAATAAAATAGGCACACCGGGATGTGATGGAAGTTTCCCCAGCCAGGAGGAGATGGTGGATTTTAATATCGCAATGTACTACAGAGAAAGACACTGGTTAAAGACAAAGAAGTTGAAAGATGACTGAATAAACTAAAGGACATAGACAGAACATACAGCCCTATAAGACCAGCGGTTTCAGAGTCAAACCAGAGTGTAATACAACTGAAACTAGCGCATGGGACCTTGGTGCATCTAGTTAACCATTACTGTAGGTTTCATTAACAGAAGCAGTGTTTCGCTGAGTTTCTGCGCTGATTCAAAGAGAAGGACAGAGAGGGAAAGATGAGGAAAGAGAGGGAAAGAGAGGGAAAGATGAGGAAAGAGAGGGAAAGAGAGGGAAAGATGAGGAAAGAGAGGGAAAGATGAGGAATAAGAGGGAAAGAGTGGGACAGAGAGAGAAAGATGAGGACAGAGAGGGACGGAGAGGGAAAGAGAAGGCCGGAGGGACAGAGAGGGACAGAGAGGTAGACTAAACAAACACTGTGTGCGCTGCTGTACAGCTCCCTGGAGAAGGATGGGGGACTATCAGCCTCTTTTCCATGCCTAGCTCTCCCTCGGCCTGTTAGACAGGCCTCACACACAAGCACAGAACATAACACACACACACACTCCTTCAGACACTACCGCTATCCCCCATCCAGTGATGTAGTGGTAAAAATATAGGTGTGTAAACTCTGATCGCTGGTCGCAGTGAAATAATTAATGCTCTGTATACTTTCAATGCATTTGACTCTCCACTACACCACTGCCCCCATGCTAAAGCCCCACTGATCTTACAACGCCAGCATCCCACATGTTTTCCCACAGCTGGACAGGAACAGAGACAGATGGTGTAGGAGTCTAAAATCCACTCCAGTAGTTCAACAACCCTATCTAAGTCAGGACTTGACCTCTGGACGGCTCCGAGTGGCACCTTAAGTCCAAGTGCATTAAAAGTGCTTCAAAATGACAACAACAATAACCCAGGACATGTGTTTACTAGTACATAGCTAGAAGACCTTGTCCAGCACTCAAGAGTTCACTAAGAAAGACAAAAACATTGTATGATGGAGAACATACTGTGTTTCCCTCTCTACGCTAATAGAGAGAATGGATATCATATGCTGCAGAGACGATAGCCACCTCTGATAGAGAGAGAGAGCTCTCCGGAAAAGCTGCCCCACTGGGAAGAGGAGGGCTCCAATAAACATTTAGCTGTCTGTCTCCCTGTCTCTCTGTCTCTCTGTCTGTCTCTCACTCTGTCTCTCTTTCTCTCTCTGTCTTTCTCTTTTCCCTCTTTTTGCCTTCTGTTTCCTTTCCCCTCTGTCCCTCAGTAAACCCTAGTGGTCTAGTGGCTGGGCCGTCTTTGTGCTGTGTGGCTGTGTGTGACCAGACCTCGAGGGTAGGATGCGGCGGTTCGATTAGGGCGACCGATTTGGACGGAGGAGGACAACCCAATAATGCAGATAAGGCCCGAGTGAGGGCATGGAAAATGTCTCAGTGTGTTGCTGGCTGGCTGCACACAGTGGCTCCCTTATCAGAGGCAGATCACTGGAGCCTCTGTCGCACACAGTTAATGAAGGATCTCTGCTGTTGACAAAGGGAGTCTGTCTGTCTATCTGTCTGTCCGCTGGGCCCTGCTGTTGACAAAGAGAGTCTGTCTGTCCGTTACAGACCTGGGCTCAAATAGTATTAGAAATTATTTCAAATGCTTTGTGCTTTTGCTGAATCCTGTATGGAGTCTGGACAAGGTTTGCACCTTTGGTACTATTCTATTGGTTAAATTGTACCAGGGCACACATATCTTAAGTATTCAAAATTATTTCAAATAGTATTTTGAAAACAAGTCTGTCTGTCCGCTGGGCCCTGCTTTCTCACAGTGACTGACTTGTGACCCCCTCTCTCCCGTCTAACCCCAGAGGGAGCACAAAGGGTTAAACCACACCGGATGGCTCCGTTGAACCTCTATTAAAGCCTATTTTTATTTACATCCCTCCCTCACACAAACACCCCACTCAGAGGCAAGCGTGCACATGCATACACACACATCACACGAGCATTCCCTAGGAACACTAACTGTCATCCATAACTTTAGGCTTTACGCTTGCCATTGTGAACAGCCAGCCAAGGGTTTGGGGGATTTTCTGTGCCCTGTCTTGGGGATTGCCTGTCTCAACTGTTGGCACCAAACTACCATTGGCACTGGCCTGGCTATTGAGTTTATCAAAATGAGGTCAGAGGGAGCTTGAGTTGGACAACTGCAGTTTCACTAGATTAAAGACAGAGAGCTGGGACAGGCCTTAAAGGGATCCCATGTCCCTCAGAGATTTAAAACTTTCTTTCTCTAATATTGTCTATGACAACATACAAAAACAAAAACAGATGCAGACATTTTCAGAAGTTAGGCAGTTAGGCGTCTCTGAAGACAAGCACAGTATGACAGCAGTAGAGTATTTCTGCACTGCTGGGCTAGAGCAGATGCTGGTTTAGAGCAGGGTTTCCTGTGCTCCCCCCTGGGTGGGGCCAGGATCGAGTTTGGGAAACCCTGCGTTACAGCATGTATAGGTCAGTACAGCAACCAGCTCATCTCTACCCAGAAGTTTCTCTACACACTCACCAGGCCTCTGCAGCACCACTCACAGTACTGATCCTACATCAGGTAGAAACCAGACTCATCCTCTCCCACCTGAGTCACAGTACTGATCCTAAATCAGGTAGAAACCAGACTCGATCCCTCCCTATTTTTTCAGACTAGACAGAGGGCCTTTTCAGACCTTGCTCATCATGGGCATCACACTTGCCGCACCGGCCCCATCGCAAGAGCCCCTGGATGGGAGAAACCCGGGGACAATGGCGACAGAGGCTGACATTTGACTGGAAACCTGAGACGCAGGATCTCTGGTTGAAAACAGCCGAATTTAGAACCCTGCATGGAGGAGACAAAAGGGGGAGAAAAAAGTAGCGGGAGAGAGAAAGGGAGGGATGGTGGGGGGGGTAGAGAGGAGTCTGACTCGGGGAGGGGAGATGTGAATCTGATTACGTGAGCAGAGAGAGGGGTGAACCACACACACCCTACTGTTGAACCCTCGCCCCCCTCATCCCTCTGTCCCAGGAGAGAGAGAGAGAGAGAGAGAGAGAGAGAGAGAGAGAGAGAGGCAGCCTTTCTTCCAGGGGGATCTTTGTATTTAATGAGAAAGAGTAGTTTGTCAGAGAGAGAAAGAGAGAGTACTGTTACAGGTCAAATCCATGTGTCTATTAGATGACGTAAGAGAAACAACCCGTATCCCTTTACTCAAAGGCTAACCTCAGCATAATGTTGGTCCAACATTCACTGTTCCGACTACTCCGCCAGGACACAGATACGTATTCACACACAGGCTGAGGGAGTGATGGAGAGAGATACAGGATACAGGTCATAGAAGAGCTGTGTTACCAAGGCGATGGTGGATAAAAGAAATAGAAAAGCTGTGTTACCAAGGCGATGGTGGATTAAGATAATAGAATAGCTGTGTTACCAAGGCGATGGTGGATACAGATAATAGAATAGCTGTGTTACCAAGGCGATGGTGAATAAAGTGTCACGCCCTGTAACGGTTTTCCTCCTCCTCTTCATCCGAAGAGGAGGAGCAGGGATTGAACCAAGGCGCAGCGTTTTGAAATGACATGATATTTTATTAAACAAAAAACAGACGAAGACGAAAACGAACTATACTTGATAACTAACAAAACAACAAACGATGTAGACAGACCTGAACGACGAACTTACATATAACACGAAGAACTCACGAACAGGAACAGACTACAAAAACCGAGACAGTCCCGTATGGTGCGACAAACACTGACACTGGAGACAACCACCCACAAACAAACAGTGAGAACAACCTACCTTATTATGACTCTCAATCAGAGGAAACGTCAAACACCTGCCTCTGATTGAGAGCCATACCAGGCAACCCAAAACCAACATAGAAACAGAAAACATAGACTGCCCACCCAAAACTCACGCCCTGACCAATAAACACATACAAAACAAGAGAAAACAGGTCAGGAACGTGACATAACCCCCCCCTTAAGGTGCGAACGCCGGGCGCACCAGCACAAAGTCTAGGGGAGGGTCTGGGTGGGCATCTGACCACGGTGGTGGCTCAGGCTCCGGACGCTGTCCCCACACCACCATAGTCACTCCCCGCTTCTGTATCCCCCTCCCAATGACCACCCTCCAACTAAACCCACCTAAATGAAGCACCGGGATAAGGGGCAGCACCGGGATAAGGGGCAGCACCGGGATAAGGGGCAGCACCGGGATAAGGGGCAGCACCGGGATAAGGGGCAGCACCGGGATGAGGGACTCTGGCAGGTCCGGGCTGAGGGACTCTGGCAGGTCCGGGCTGAGGGACTCTGGCAGGTCCGGGCTGAGGGACTCTGGCAGGTCCGGGCTGAGGGACTCTGGCAGGTCCGGGCTGAGGGACTCTGGCAGGTCCGGGCTGAGGGACTCTGGCAGGTCCGGGCTGAGGGACTCTGGCAGGTCCGGGCTGAGGGACTCTGGCAGGTCCGGGCTGGACGGCTCTGGCAGGTCCTGGCTGGACGGCTCTGGCAGGGCCTGGCTGGACGGCTCTGGCAGGTCCTGGCTGGACGGCTCTGGCAGGTCCTGGCTGGACGGCTCTGGCAGGTCCT
The DNA here is from genome assembly GCF_045679555.1 of Salvelinus alpinus. Lineage (NCBI taxonomy): Eukaryota > Metazoa > Chordata > Actinopteri > Salmoniformes > Salmonidae > Salvelinus > Salvelinus alpinus. Next base: position 14,624,217 of record NC_092093.1, on the reverse strand, counting down.
GGCTGGACGGCTCTGGCTGGTCCTGGCTGGACGACGGCTCTGCAGGCTCAGTCCAGACGGGCAGTTCATGCGGCGTTGGGCAGACAGCCAGCTCTGACCGCTCGGGACAGACGGGCAGCTCTGACAGCTCAGGACAGACGGGCAGTTCTGGGCAGACTGGCAGACCTGTAGGGAGGAGACGGAGAGACAGCCTGGTGTGTGGTATAGGCACTGGCTGCGCTGGAGAGGAGGAAAGCTCTGACAGCGCTGGACAGGTGGGAGCAGCTGGAGAGAGAACCCGGAGAGACAGCCTGGTGCGGGGGGCTGCCACCGGTGGACTGGTACTTGGAGGTGGCACCGGGTATACCGGACCGTGAAGGAGGACACGTGCTCTTGAGCACCGAGCCTGCCCAACCCTACCAGGTTGAATGGTGCCCGTAGCCCTGCCAGTGCGGCGAGGTAGAATAGCCCGCACTGGGCTATGCTGGCGAACCGGGGACACCATCTGTAAGGCTGGTGCCATGTATGCCGGCCCGAGGAGACGCACTGGTGGCCAGATGCGTTGGGCCGGCTTCATGACATCCGGCTCGATGCCCAACCTAGCCCTCCCAGTGCGGCAAGGTGGAATAGCCCGCACTGGGCTAAGCACGCGTACTGGGGACACCGTGCGCTTTACCGCATAACACGGTGTCTGACCAGTACGACGCCCTCTCACTCCACGGTAAGCACGGGGAGTTGGCTCAGGTATCCTACCCGGCTTTGCCACACTCCTCGTGTGCCCCCCCCCAAGAAATTTTTGGGTCTGACTCTCGGGCTCCCAACCGCGTCGCCGCGCTGCCTCCTCATACCAGCGCCTCTCTGCCTTCGCTGCCTCCAGCTCCGCCTTGGGACGGCGATATTCCCCTGGCTGAGCCCAGGGTCCTTTGCCGTCCAGGATCTCCTCCCATGTCCATGAATCCTGGGATCTCTGCGGTTGCTGTCGCTGCCCTTTTCCCCGCTGCTTGATCCTGGTAATTTGGTGGGTGGTTCTGTAACGGTTTTCCTCCTCCTCTTCATCCGAAGAGGAGGAGCAGGGATTGAACCAAGGCGCAGCGTTTTGAAATGACATGATATTTTATTAAACAAAAAACAGACGAAGACGAAAACGAACTATACTTGATAACTAACAAAACAACAAACGATGTAGACAGACCTGAACGACGAACTTACATATAACACGAAGAACTCACGAACAGGAACAGACTACAAAAACCGAGACAGTCCCGTATGGTGCGACAAACACTGACACTGGAGACAACCACCCACAAACAAACAGTGAGAACAACCTACCTTAATATGACTCTCAATCAGAGGAAACGTCAAACACCTGCCTCTGATTGAGAGCCATACCAGGCAACCCAAAACCAACATAGAAACAGAAAACATAGACTGCCCACCCAAAACTCACGCCCTGACCAATAAACACATACAAAACAAGAGAAAACAGGTCAGGAACGTGACACGCCCTGACCTTAGAGATCCCTTTTATTCTCTATTTTGGTTAGGTCAGAGTGTGACTAGGGTGGGTACTCTAGTTTTTGCATTTCTATGTTGGCCTGGTATGGTTCCCAATCAGAGGTCTATCATTGTCTCTGATTGGGGATCATATTTAGGCAGCCTTTTTTCCACCTGTTTTGTGTGGGATCTTGTTTTTGTGTAGTGCCTGTGAGCACTGCATTTGCTTCACGTATCGTTTATCCTTTATTGTCCTGTACGTCCTGTGTCTCCTCCACGCACTCGCCCTGAGGTGTTTGTCACCGTTCCGGGACAATGTGTGCAGGTTCTACGCACCGTGTCTCCAGTGCGCCTCCACAACCCAGTGCGTCCTGTGCAAGCTCCCCGCACTTGCCGTGCGAAGGTTGTCATCTGTCCAGGACACGTTGTGCCAGCTCTACGCTCCAGACCTCCAGTGCGTCTCCACAGCCCAGTACGTCCTGTGCCGGCTCCACGCACCAGGCCTCCTGTGCGTCTCCCCAGCCCGGAACTTCCTGTGCCGGCTCCACGCTCCAGGCCTCCTGTGCGTCTCCCCAGCCCGGTACGTCCTGTGCCGGCTCCATGCACCAGGCCTCCAGCGACGGTTCCCAGTCCGGAGCCTCCAGCGACGGTTCCCAGTCCGGAGCCTCCGGCGAGGGTTCCCAGTCCAGAGCCTCTGGCAAGGGTTCAGAGCCTCCGGCGAGGGTTCCCAGTCCAGAGCCTCCGGTGAGGGTTCCCAGTCCAGAGACTACTGCGAGGGTTCCCAGTCCAGAGCCTCCGGCGAGGGTTCCCAGTCCAGAGCCCCTGGCGAGCGTTCGCAGTCCAGAGTCTCCAGCGAGGGTTCGCAGTTCAGAGCCTCCAGTGAGGGTTCCCAGTCCAGAGCCTCCAACGAGGGTTCCCAGTCCAGAGCCTCCAGCGAGGGTTCCCAGTCCGGAGCCTCCAGCGACGGTTCCCAGTCCGGAGCCTCCGGCGAGGGTTCAGAGCCTCCGGCGAGGGTTCCCAGTCCAGTGCCTCCTGCGAGGGTTCCCAGTCCAGTGCCTCCTGCGAGGGTTCGCAGTCCAGAGCCTCCGGCGAGGGTTCACAGTCCAGAGTCTGCAGCGAAGGTTCGCAGATCAGAGCCTCCAGCGAGGGTTCCCAGTCCAGAGCCTCCAACGAGGGTTCCCAGTCCAGAGCCTCCAACGAGGGTTCCCAGTCCAGAGCCTCCAGCGCGGGTTCGCAGTCCAGAGCCTCCAGCGAGGGTTCCCAGTCCAGAGCCTCCAGCGAGGGTTCCCGGTCCAGAGCCTCCAGCAAGGGTTCCCAGTCCAGAGCCGCCAATGAGGGTTCCAAGTCCAGAGCCTCCAGCGAGGATTCGCAGTCCAGAGCCTCCAGCGAGTGTTCGCAGCACAGAGTCTCCAGCGAGGGTTCCCAGTCCAGAGCCTCCGGCGAGGGTTCAGAACCTCCGGCGAGGGTTCGCAGTCCAGAGCCTCCGGCTAGGGTTCCCAGTCCAGAGCCTCCGGCGACGGTTCGCAGTCCAGAGCCTCCGGCGAGGGTTCCCAGTCCAGAGCCTCCGGCGAGGGTTCCCAGTCCAGAGCCTCCGGCGAGGGTTCCCAGTCCAGAGCCTCCGGCGAGGGTTCCCAGTCCAGAGCCTCCGGCGAGGGTTCGCAGTCCAGAGCCTCCGGCGATGGTTCGCAGTCCAGAGCCTCCGGCGATGGTTCGCAGTCCAGAGCCTCCGGCTAGGGTTCGCAGTCCAGAGCCTCCGGCGAGGGTTCGCAGTCCAGAGCCTCCGGCGAGGGTTCCCAGTCCGGAGCCTCCGGCGACGGTTCGCAGTCCAGAGCCTCCGGCGAGGGTTCCCAGTCCAGAGCCTGCGGCGAGGGTCCGCAGTCCAGAGCCTCCGGCGAGGGATCGCAGTCCAGAGCCTCCGGCGAGGGTTCGCAGTCCAGAGCCTCCGGCGAGGGTTCCCAGTCCAGAGCCTCCAACGAGGGTTCCCAGTCCAGAGCCTCCAGCGCGGGTTCCCTGTCCACCGCCTCCGGCGACGGTTCCCAGTCCAGATTCTCCGGCGACGGTTCCCAGTCCAGAGCCTCCGGCGACGGTCTGCAGCCCGGAACCTCCGCCGATGGTTCACAGTCCGGAGCCTCCAGTGAGGATACATGGCCCGGAGCCTCCAGTGATGATCCATGGCCCGGAACCTCCAGTGATGATCCATGGCCTGGAACCTGCAGTGATGATCCATGGCCCGGAGCCTCCAGTGATGATCTATGTTCCGGAGCCTCCAGTGATGAACCATGGCCCGGAGCCTCAAGCGACGATTCAAGGTCCGGTTCCTCCGGCGATGATTCCGGAGCTCCGGCGATGATCCACGGTCCGGAGTCCCCGGTGACGATCTACGGTCCGCGGTCCAAGGCGACAATCTACGGTCCGGAGTCCCCGGCGACGATCTACGGTCCGGAGTCCCCGGTGACGATCTACGGTCCGGAGTCCCCGGCGACGATCCACGGTCCGATTCCTCCGGCGATGATCCACGGTCCGGAGCCTCCAGCGAAGGTTCCCAGTCCAGAGCCTCCTGCGAGGGTTCCCAGTCCAGAGCCTCCGGCGAGGGTTCCCAGTCCAGAGCCTCCGGCGAGGGTTCGCAGTCCAGAGTCTCCGGCGAGGCTTCGCAGTTCAGAGCCTCCGGCGAGGGTTCCCAGTCCAGAGCCTCCAACGAGGGTTCCCAGTCCAGATCCTCCAACGAGGGTTCCCAGTCCAGAGCCTCCGGCAAGGGTTCCCAGTCCAGAGCCTCCAACGAGGATTCCCAGTCCAGAGCCTCCAGCGCGGGTTCGCAGTCCACAGCCTCCGGCGACGGTTCCCAGTCCAGATTCTACGGCGACGGTTCCCAGTCCAGAGCCTCCGGCGACGGGTCCCAGTCCAGAGCAGTGATGGTGGATAAAGGTAATAGAGAGCTGTGTTACCAAGGAGATAGTGGATAAAGGTAATAGAGAGCTGTGTTACCAAGGAGATGGTGGATAAATGTAATAGAGAGCTGTGTTACCAAGGCGATGGTGGATAAAGGTAATAGAGAGCTGTGTTACCAAGGCGATGGTATACAGTAGGATCAAACAAATCTCAGTGACCTATCATTGACGCTTGATATGTTTCAGAGAGTCACAGGCAAGGGGACATGCTACACATATCATTACATCAGTATGTGGTGAATCTAATGTCTTTGTTCAATAGTAGGTAGTAGTAGTGGTAGTAGTAGTGGTAGTGGTAGTAGTAGTGGTAGTAGTAGTGGTAGTGGTAGTGGTAGTGGTAGTAGGGATAGTAGTAGGGATAGTAGTAGTAGGGATAGTAGTAGTAGGGATAGTAGTAGTAGGGATAGTAGTAGTAGGAATAGTAGTAGTAGGAATAGTAGTAGTGGTAAGTAGCCTTGAACAAGTCAGGAGCCCATCTTCTGTTTCTGTAGAGTGAGACAGCTTGATGTACAAGTACACCCCTGGACAGGACGTTCTGTTCAATAGGGTGGCTAGCATTATATACAGAGCTGCATTCAGATGTGGTCAGCTAACATGGAGGCTATTGTGCGTTTTCTTTTGCGTTTGTTTTCCTCCTCTGAATGACGCGCCGCCTCTCTCTCCTCGATCGCCCACATGCGTCGTGATCTGGTTGGTCAAGACCACGGAGGGAGAAAACGGAGAAGCATGAAGATAATACCATGAAGATACAGTAATATCATGAAGATTCCACAGGGTGCTGGTTTGTCATGCTAAATGTTAATTTCATGTTTTTTATCTGAAAGCAGTGAACTTTCGATTATGAACACAAAATAGTACAAATCCTTGTTTGATAAGACCTGTCATTAAAATGGGAGATTGCTTTTACTTGACCTTAAAAGACTGATACACAATTGTCAGTAGTAGGTCAGAAAACAAAAACATTGAGACAATGTGGAAGGTCAATATGTATCCAAACCAAAACAGGTCTCAGATAAATGCATTCTGAATTTCATTGGGTCTGAGACTAATACAGCAGAATGTTGAGTAAATTCACTCAAATAATCAGTGGTGCCATCGCAAAGTAGCACTTTGTAAATCAAATCAGCCTTGATGAAATACCAACGTGATAAATCGGTTGCCAATACAACAGAGTCATAAAAAGAGCTATAATTGTCTTAAAGCCTCCAGCCTCTGGCTTGAGAAAGCTACATGGTGCCTTGTAGCCAGCTGCGGCTGACATAAGTCCATTGGTCAACAAAAAGGCTCCAATAATAAGCTCATGTTTGGGCAAGCAATGGGCTCTCCTGTGTTGTTCTAATCCAGAGAAACAACACAGTTGAACTTTGAACCCATATCCTCGGCTACATCCTGTAAACTTACACCAAATCAACAATTCCACACAACCTAAGAGCGGAGTGGAGGCAATGGGCTCCAAACTACCACAGTCATCCAGTCTCGCAAAAATTTGGCACCGTGTCATACAAACAAGAACTGGTAAATGTAACGACCCTGTTGGTTTGGCACTGGGTGCTAATATCAAAAGTCTTTACTTGTTTAATCATGATAGCCCTCATAAGTGGCCCCTAGCAAGGTAGACTAACCCCACTGTGGTCTCTAGTCAGGGCACATTTCTGTTGATAATATGAAGGGGATGAAGGCAGCACGCTCTGTCAAGTCCAAACAGCTCTCACTTTAACTGTGGAGGGGGTGAAGGCAGCACGCTCTGTCAAGTCCAAACAGCTCTCACTTTAACTGTGGAGGGGGTGAAGGCAGCACGCTCTGTCAAGTCCAAACAGCTCTCACTTTAACTGTGGAGGGGGTGAAGGCAGCACGCTCTGTCAAGTCCAAACAGCTTTCACTTTATTAACTGTGGAGGGGGTGAAGGCAGCACGCTCTGTCAAGTCCAAACAGCTCTCACTTTAACTGTGGAGGGGGTGAAGGCAGCACGCTCTGTCAAGTCCAAACAGCTTTCACTTTATTAACTGTGGAGGGGGTGAAGGCAGCACGCTCTGTCAAGTCCAAACAGCTTTCACTTTATTAACTGTGGAGGGGGTGAAGGCAGCACGCTCTTTCAAGTCCAAACAGCTCTCACTTTATCTGCAAACATGCTTGTATGGCAAATGGCGGCAGGTAGCCTAGTGGTTAAGAGCGTTGGGCCCCAAGCCGACTAGGTGAAAAATCAAGTCACTTAACCCTAATTGCTCCTGTAAGTCACTCTGGATAGGAGCATCTGCTAAATGACTGAAATGTAAACACGGTGTATATGACTTACACACAAGCCAATGATCACAAAGGTACACAGATAAAATAAAGAGGACAGGTTAGCTAGCAAATACATAATCAAATGAGTTTAAAGATGGATAGGAAAGGAGCTGTAGAGCTGTTAAATCTGAACCTCAAAGCCAATTCCAATGCTTTTATCAGTCTTCCCCTCTAACCAGGAACTGATTTAGATCTGGGACACACCAGTTGGAGGTCATTATATTATCAGATAGTCCGGACCTCGTAGGGTAATGTTGTAATACCCCTGGCCTAGAGTATGGTTTATAGTATATTCGGTATGTTAGCAGAAGCTTACAGGTTTCAGTAACCATCAGGAGGATACCGCTGCTATGTAATGCCAGGTATGTTCACATGTGTAAATACAGTCATGACATTCTGACTAGTTTTAAACAGCCCTGTCTACACCTTTTTGACAGTAGCGGCAACTACATCCTCTATAGACAAAAAATAGCCGCCAGTAAATAAGCCGTCAATCATGATGACAGGACAAGCTTCTGGGCCACAGCTGTGTGAAACACCACCTGTTCACCTCTGGCTGTCAGATGGAATCATTTGTTACTAGGGGGAATGGAGTCATGTGTTACGAGGGAAAATGGAGTCATGTTATTAGGGGGAAATGTTGTCATGTGTTACTAGGGGGGAAATTTTCCACATCCCACACAGTTGGCAGCTTCCTTTCTCGTGGCTTATTTTATGGGATAGTTCTGACACCTAGTGTCTGTATGGCGGTTCTGCAATATATTAGGCATGAGAAGTGGTAGTCCTAAAGGGCTAATGATTATTTTTCCAGTTTAAATGTCCTAGGTCAAAGAGGCTTCTAAACAGCTTCTACCCCCAAGCCATAAGACTCCTGAACATCTGATTAAATGGCTACCCAGACTATTTGCATTGCCCCCCCCCCCCCCCATCTTTTACGCTGCTGCTACTCTCTGTTACTATCTATGCAAAGTCACTTTAATAACTCTACCTACATGTACATATTACCTCAATTACCTCGACCTACCGGTCCCCCGCACATTGACTCTGCACCGGTACCGTCTGTATATAGCCTCGCTATTGTTATTTTACTGCTGCTCTTAATTATTATTATTATAAAAAAAAAAAATTCCTTAAAACTACATTGTTGGTTAAGGGCTTGTAAGTAAGCATTTCACTGTAAGGTCTATACCTAATGTATTCGGCGCATGTGACAAATACATTTCATTTTATTTGATTATCCATTGTACTTTAGAAATACCCTGTATCTAGACTCTGTATCTATGTAGATGACACATCTGTCAAGGCCACCCATGTTCTTGGGCAGAGTGGCCAGCACACTGAGCGTCATTCACATCCGGCTCGTCCCACAACCTGAGGGGCCTATCACCTGAAGGAGGGAAAAGAGGTTCAACATCACCAGCTGTCATCATAAGCAGCTCTGTGGTGAGAAACATCTCGGTTCCCAAAGCAAAAACCCTGTTCTACCCAGGAGTACGAGTACAGGACATCACAAGGCTGCTTCCTACTGTTCTACCCAGGAGCACGAGTACAGGACATCACAAGGCTGCTTCCTACTCTTCTACCCAGGAGCACGAGTACAGGACATCACAAGGCTGCTTCCTACTGTTCTACCCAGGAGCACGAGTACAGGACATAACAAGGCTGCTTCCTACTGTTCTACCCAGGAGCACGAGTACAGGACATAACAAGGCTGCTTCCTACTGTTCTACCCAGGAGCACGAATACAGGACATCACAAGACTGATTCCTACTGTTCTACCCAGGAGCACGAGTACAGGACATAACAAGGCTGCTTCCTACTGTTCTACCCAGGAGCACGAGTACAGGACATCACAAGGCTGCTTCCTACTGTTCTACCCAGGAGCACGAGTACAGGACATCACAAGGCTGCTTCCTACTGTTCTACCCAGGAGCACGAGTACAGGACATCACAAGGCTGCTTCCTACTGTTCTACCCAGGATCACGAGTACAGGACATAAGGCTGCTTCCTACTGTTCTACCCAGGAGCACGAGTACAGGACATCACAAGGCTGCTTCCTACTGTTCTACCCAGGAGCACGAGTACAGGACATAACAAGGCTGCTTCCTACTGTTCTACCCAGGAGCACGAGTACAGGACATCACAAGGCTGCTTCCTTCTGTTCTACCCAGGAGCACGAGTACAGGACATCACAAGGCTGCTTCCTACTGTTCTACCCAGGAGCACGAGTACAGGACATCACAAGGCTGCTTCCTACTGTTCTACCCAGGAGCACGAGTACAGGACATCACAAGGCTGCTTCCTACTGTTCTACCCAGGAGCACGAGTACAGGACATCACAAGGCTGCTTCCTACTGTTCTACCCAGGAGCACGAGTACAGGACATCACAAGGCTGCTTCCTACTGTTCTACCCAGGAGCACGAGTACAGGACATCACAAGGCTGCTTCCTACTGTTCTACCCAGGAGCACGAGTACAGGACATCACAAGGCTGCTTCCTACTGTTCTACCCAGGAGCACGAGTACAGGACATCACAAGGCTGCTTCCTACTGTTCTACCCAGGAGCACGAGTACAGGACATAACAAGGCTGCTTCCTACTGTTCTACCCAGGAGCACGAGTACAGGACATAACAAGGCTGCTTCCTACTGTTCTACCCAGGAGCACGAGTACAGGACATAACAAGGCTGCTTCCTACTGTTCTACCCAGGAGCACGAGTACAGGACATCACAAGGCTGCTTCCTACTGTTCTACCCAGGAGCACGAGTACAGGACATCACAAGGCTGCTTCCTACTGTTCTACCCAGGAGCACGAGTACAGGACATCACAAGGCTGCTTCCTACTGTTCTACCCAGGAGCACGAGTACAGGACATCACAAGGCTGCTTCCTACTGTTCTACCCAGGAGCACGAGTACAGGACATCACAAGGCTGCTTCCTACTGTTCTACCCAGGAGCACGAGTACAGGACATAACAAGGCTGCTTCCTACTGTTCTACCCAGGAGCACGAATACAGGACATCACAAGGCTGCTTCCTACTGTTCTACCCAGGAGCACGAATACAGGACATCACAAGGCTGCCTCCGACTGTTCTACGGCAGATGCCGGGAACTGACACTGTCGTAGTCCATGTGGGGTCAAACAACATCAGGAGGGCTAGCTCGGAACATCTGAGAATTGATTTTAAAGAACTGATCTTAGCATTAAAAGAGTCCAAAAAACAGCCTATCATTTCAGGTCCAGTATCATCGTTGGGCCGTGGGTGTGAAAGATTCAGCAGACTGCTGGCATTACACATCTGGCTAAAATACTACTGTAGCTCTGCTGGTCACTTTTATTGATAACTTTGACACCTTCTGGAAACAGAAGATACTCTACAGGAATGACGGAGTCCATCCAAATCATCTTGGCTCCTGAAACAATGACTTATCAATGATCCAAGACCAGCTCAGTTAATCCCTACCATTGTCACAATAAGTCATCATAATGCTGCATCAAATGCACATTATCCTAGGGGCGTTGGCAGACACAATGTAAGTAACTTAATTGATGTCCCTCTAATTGCCCTGAATAACTCTGTTGATCCTACAGCTATTGGATGCAGTAATCATGAGCCTATGAACCAGCGTTACACTGTTAGCACTGAGGCGGTGTGCCCTAGTAGGAAGACCACTTTGTGCAGCTCACCCTGCACTATCAGCTCCAATATAAATAACATGAGCAAGTCTATTTCTGATAAGCTTCCCAGTAAAGCATTAAAAACAATCAAGCAACCCAGAAAAGTGATAAAAATAGCCCATATTAACATGTGCAGCCTGAGAAACGAGGTTCATGAAGTCAATAACTTGCTTGTAACAGATGACATTCTTATTCTGATTATATCTGAAACTCACTTAAACAATACCTTTAATGATACAGTGGTAGCAATATAAGGTTATAACATTGACAGAAATGCCAGTGGTGTAAGTGTTGCTGTTTATATTCAGAACAAGATTAGAGACGATCTAATGTTAAATACTGTTGAAGTAATATGGCTACAGGTTCATCTGCCTCACCTGAATCCCATTATTGTGGGAAGCTGCCATAGACCACCAAGTGCTAACAGTCAGTATCTGGATAACATGTGTGAAATGCTTGATAATGTATGTGATATCAATAGAGAGGTATATTTTCTGGGTGATTTAAATATTGACTGGCTTTCATCAGGCTGCCCTCTCAAGAAAAATCTTCAAACTGTTACCAGTGCCTGCAACCTGCTTCAGGTTGTCAGTGAACCTACCAGGGTATTTACAACAGCACAGGAATTAAATCATCAACATGTATTGATCACATCTTTACTAATGCTGCAGAAATTTGCTTTAAAGCAGTATCCAAATCCATAGGATGTAGTGATCACAATATAATAGCCATATCTAGGAAAACCAAAGTGTGATCCAAGATAGCGTAGCAGTTCAGACGTCTTTGTCTTTGTCTTGTGGTGTCCCGTGAATATATATTTTTTTCCTTTCGTATATATTTCGTATATATTTTTAACCTCAGTTTCAACATACTCTCCTGTAACCCGCCTCATCCAATGTGGTATGGATCCGCTATTTTCTATGCTTTAGCTAGTGGTCAGTTAGCCACTGGTTGTCATCTGCTAACCTTAGCCCGGTCAACTCCTACCAGTCTGCACACCGTGATTCAACCCAGAGCATACCGGACTGATTTTTCTCCACATCTCCAGTTTCCTACCGCAAGCTCTGAACCCTTTCACCTGGATCATTGCTAACGTCTCTGGCTAACGTCTCTGTCCCGAAGCAAGCACCAGTGAGCCTGGAACTAGCCTCGTGCTAGGCCAATCTCCCGGCTAGCTGAAGAGGTCCATTAGCAACTCCTTGGGCTACAAAACATATTTTGAAATTTGGCCTGGACCCCTTTTACTGCCGACACGGAGCCCCGCCGTTTCCATCACGACAGGTCTACCGACATAATCCACCCGAGGGGTTTCAATAGGCTCCTCCGTCGCGACGTCCCCTGGAGGCCCATCCGCTAGCCTGCTATCCACGGCCCGCTAGCTGTCTAGACCATATCGGACTGTTAGCTGAAGAGGACCATCAGCCAATTTCTTGGGCTACAATACCTATTTTGCCAATTGGCCTGGATCCTTTTACTGCCTACACGGAGCCCTGCTGATCCAACACGACTGGTCTGCCGACGTAACCATACGAGGGGGCTACAATAGACTTCTTCCGCTGCGACGTCCCCTTAAGGCCCTTCTGCTAGCCTGCTAGCCCCGGCCCTCTAGCTGTCTGAATCGCCGTGTCTCCAGCTCGCCTAGCTTCCCACTGGTCCCTATGATCACTAGGCTACGCATGCCTCTCCCTAATGTCAATATGTCTTGTCACTGTAGAGCCTCCAGCCCTGCTCAATACGCCTTAGCTAACCCTTTAGTTCCACCTCCCACACATGCGGTGACCTCACCTGGTCTAAATGATGTGTCTAGAGACAAAACCTCTCTCATCGTCACTCAATGCCTAGGTTTACCTCCACTGTATTCACATCCTAACATACCCTTGTCTGTACATTATGCCTTGAATCTATTCTTCCACGCCCAGAAACCTGCTCCTTTCACTCTCTGTTCCGAACGTACTAGATGACCAGTTCTTATCGCCTTTAGCCGTACCCTTATCCTACTCCTCCTCTGTTCCTCTGGTGATGTAGAAGTTAATCCAGGCCCTCCACTCCCATTCCCCAGGCGCTCTCATTTGTGAACTTCTGTAACCGTAAAAGCCTTGGTTTACTGCATGTTAACATTAGAAGCTAAGTTTGTTTTACTCACTGCTTTAGCACACTCTGCCAACCTGGATGTCTTAGCCATGTCTGAATCCTGGCTTAGGAAGGCCACCAAAAATCCTGAAATTTCCATCCCTAACTATAACATTTTCCGACAAGATAGAACTGCCAAAGGGAGCGGAGTTGCAATCTACTGCAGAAATAGCCTGCATAATTCTGTCATACTATCCAGGTCTGTGCCCAAACAATTCGAGCTTCTACTTCTAAAAATCCACCTTTCCAGAAACAAGTCTCTCACCATTGCCGCTTGTTATAGACCACCTTCTGCCCCCAGCTGTGCCCTGGACACCATATGTGAATTGATTGCCCCCCATCTATCTTCAGAGCTCGTACTGTTAGGTGACCTAAACTGGGACATGCTTAACACCCCGGCCGTCCTACAATCTAAGCTAGATGCCCTCAATCTTAAACAAATGATCAATGAACCTACGAGGTACAACCCCAAATCTGTAAACACGTGCACCCTCATAGATATCATCCTGACCAATCTGCCCTCTAAATACACCTCTGCTTCAACCAGGATCTCAGCGATCACTGCCTCATTGCCTGCGTCCGTAATGGGTCTGCGGTCAAACGACCACCCCTCATCACTGTCAAAAGCTCCCTAAAACATTTCAGTGAGCAGGCCTTTCTAATCGACCTGGAAGGATATTGACCTCATTCCGTCAGTAGGGGATGCCTGGTTATTCTTTAAAAGTGCCTTCCTCACCATCTTAAATAAGCATGCCCCATTCAAAAAATGTAGAACAAGGAACAGATATAGCCCTTGGTTCACTTCAAACCTGACTGCCCTTGACCAGCACAAAAACATCCTGTGGCGTACTGCATTAGCATCGAATAGCCCCCGCGATATGCAACTTTTCAGGGAAGTTAGGAACCAATATACACAGGCAGTTAGGAAAGCAAAGGATAGCTTTTTCAAACAGAAATTTGCATCCTGTAGCACAAACTCCAAAAAGTTCTGGGACACCTTAAAGTCCATGGAGAATAAGAGCACCTCCTCCCAGCTGCCCACTGCACTGAGGCTAGGAAACACTGTCACCACCGATAAATCCACGATAATAGAGAAATTCAATAAGCATTTTTCTACGGCTGGCCATGCTTTCCACCTGGCTACCCCTACCCCGGTCAACAGCCCTGCACCCCCCCACAGCAACTTGCCAGAACCACCCCCATTTCTCCTTCACCCAAATCCAGATAGCTGATGTTCTGCAAGAGTTGCTAAATCTGGACCCCTGCAAATCAGCTGGGCTAGACAATCTGGACACTCTCTTTATATAATGATCTGCCACAATTGTTGCAACCCGTATTTACTAGCCTGTTCAACCTCTCTGTTCAACCTCTCTCAACCTATCGTCTGAGATCCCCAAAGATTGAAAAGCTACCGGGGTCATCCCCCTCTTCAGAGGGGGAGAGACTCTAGACCCAAACTGTTACAGACCTATATCTATCCTACCCTGCCTTTCTAAGGTCTTCGAAAGCCAAGTTAACAAACAGATCACCGACCATTTCGAATCCCACCGTACCTTCTCCGCTATGCAATCTGGTTTCCGAGCTGGTCATGGGTGCACCTCAAGGTCCTAAACGATATCATAACCGCCATCGATAAAAGACAATACTGTGCAGCCGTATTCATCGACCTGGCCAAGGCTTTCGACTCTGTTAATCACCACATTCTTATCGGCAGACTCAACAGCCTGGTTTCTCAAATGACTGCCTCGCCTGGTTCAACTACTTCTCAGACAGAGTTCAGTGTGTCAAATCAGAGGGCCTATTGTCCGGACCTCTGGCAGTCTCTATGGGGGTTCCACAGGGTTCAATTCTCGGGCCGACTCTTTTCTCTGTATAGTTTCAATGATGTCACTCTTGCTGCTGGTGATTCTCTGATCCACCTCTACGCAGACGACACCATTCTGTATACTTCTGGCCCTTCTTTGGACACTGTGTTAACTAACCTCCAGATGAGCTTCAATGCCATACAACTCTCCTTCCGTGTCCTCCAACTGCTCTTAAATGCAAGTAAAACTAAATGCATGCTCTTCAACCGATCGCTGCCCGCACCTGCCCGCCCATCCAGCATCACTACAGGATGACAGGAGAAATAGACAGGAGAAATACTCCAGATATAACAGACTGACCCTAGCCCCCCGACACATAAACGACTGCAGCATAAATACTGGAGGCTGAGACAGGAGGGGTCGGGAGACACCGTGGTCCCATCTGACGATACCCCCGGACAGGGCCAAACAGGCAGGATATAACCGCACCCACTTTGCCAAAGCACAGCCCCCACACCACTAGAGGGATATCTTCAACCACCAACTTACCATCCTGAGACAAGGCCGAGTATAGCCCACAAAGGTCTCCGCCACGGCACAACCCAAGGGGGGCGCCAACCCGGACAGGAAGATCACGTCAGTGACTCAACCCACTCAAGTGATGCACCCCTCCTAGGTACGGCATGGAAGAGCAGTGACTCAGCCCCTGTAATGGGGTTAGAGGCAGAGAATCCCAGTGGAGAGAGGGGAACCGGCCAGGCAGAGACAGCAAGGGCGGTTCGTTGCTCCAGTGCCTTTTCCGTTCACCTTCACATTCACAGACCGAGTCTGCGTCTCTCACATGGGTAGGCAGACCATTCCATAAAAAGTGAGCTCTATAGTAGAAAGCCCTGCCTCCAGCTGTTTGCTTAGAAATTCTAGGGACAGTAAGGAGGCCTGTGTCTTGTGACCGTAGCGTACGTGTAAGTATGTACGGCATGACCAAATCGTAAAGATAGGTAGGCGCAAGCCCATGTAATGCTTTGTAGGTTAGTAGTAAAACCTTGAAATCAGCCCTTGCCTTAACGGGAAGCCAGTGTAGAGGCTAGCACTGGAGTAATATGATCAAATTGTTGGGTTCTAGTCGAGATTCTAGCAGCCGTGTTTAGCACTAACTGAAGTTTATTTAGTGCTTTATCCGGGTAGCCGGAAAGTAGAGCATTGCAGTAGTCTAACCTAGAAGTGACAAAAGATTGGAAAAAATGTTCTGCATAATTTTTGGACAGAAAGTTTCTGATTTTTGCAATGTTATGTAGATGGAGAAAAGCGGTCCTTGAAACAGTCTTGATATGTTCGTCAAAAGAGAGATCAGGGTCCAGAGTAACGCCGAGGTCCTTCACAGCTTTATTTGAGATGACTGTACAACCATCAAGATTAATTGTCAGATTCAGCAGAAGATCTCTTTGTTTCTTGGGACCTAGATCAAGATTCTCTGTTTTGTACGAGTTTAAAAGTACACCTATCCTGTGTCCTCAGATCAGTGCAGATGAAGGAAATTAAATATTGAGATTAATCTGTTTTAGAGTATTTACATGATGCATAGGAAGTGTAGTGTACTGTTTTTTAAAATCTGTTTCTGTATATATGAATGACAAATCAGCCTTTAACTAGTTAAATCATGTGTTCTAGTCAATTGCATAGTTACAATGCGCCCCAGGATCAGGATTGGTAAACACTGTTGAAGTGTATAATTGTAATACATACATGCAGACAGAGTATCATTCAAAGACTGGAGTTTGGTACTGGATATGACTGAAAATCTCACCGACGTTCATTCTTGAACTGCACCTTTATTTGCCAAGGTACAGTACATGATCAGTGAATATATTCAATGACAGGCTACAATGTGGGGGAACTCGTGCTTGGTAATAACTACATGTATATACGACTTGCATCCTTGGCACAATAAAGTTATATAATACTCAATTCATAGGCTTTATTGATGCCAGTCAGACTGTTTTGAAGTCGATAAAACTGTCTATGATAGCTGAGGTTCATAGCTAGGTTCTGAGCTAATATTTATACGAAACGTTTTAAGGTCCATACACAGATTGGCTAAATAGATAGCTACACATCCATAAGTATACAGGTATTTTTATACTCCACTACACAATAAGCAAGAAAAAAGTTAGCTAGCTACATTACTTCAGCTGCATTGCATGGCAAATATTAGCAAGGCAAGCTTAGAAAATTGTATATTCAATTAGCAGTAAATGCTTTAACTAGCTAGATTCTTTGCATCCACTGTTTCACAAGATGACAGCCTGGTTTGCTGGTTTTCTCAGGAGACCCTAAAACATGAAACAACAAGATTTACACTTTTATACTCATGTCACAACATGCATAAAGCTAGCTAATGTTAGCTAGTCAGTTAGCTTGCTAAATAGCGATTTTTCTAAATGAACTTCATGAAAAAACAATATGCATAATCGCTTGTTTCTACATGAACTATTATTCCTCTCAACTGTACATTTTTTTGCAAGATTCGTTATGACATTATAATTACTTACATTTGCTTCCATGCTAGTACTTTTGTCAGCCATCTTTACTGAAGAAAGTCTCCAGCGTTGGGTTGCATAGCGTCAAATTCGTCATGGGAACCACTCAATATGATAGGTCAATGCCCAGGGTTTGCCACTGGTGATTTGCATAAAGTTGGGAAATGCTGAACTTGTTCCTTGCCTCCCACGCCACGTTCGCGCAGCCTAACGGTCCCCCGCCCACTCCGCATCTCTTCCATTGAAAATTAATTGGAAGCAGTGTTTCACCGCGCGGCACCGGCAGTAGTACACGGACTGTCAGTCACCTGGCAAGTTTCGATTTGTTTGGCGCTTGAGCGGTTCATATACTTCGAGTGATCACCTGCTTTTTACTTGCCATATTGGCTAACTAGCTAGCTAATACCTAGAACATATATTATTGGAGGAGAGGAAGAGTAAAAGGCTTGCTAGCTAACCACAAAATTAAAAGCTGCAGTTGAAGTCGGAAGTGTACATACACCTTAGCCAAATACATTTAAACTCAGTTTTTCACAATTCCTGACATTTAATCCTAGTAAAAATTCCCTGTCTTAGGATCACCACTTTATTTTAAGAATGTGAAATGTCAGAACAATAGTTGAGAGATTGATTTATTTCAGCTTTTATTTCTTTCATCACATTCGCAGTGGGTCAGAAGTTTACATACACTCAATTAGTATTTGGGAGCATTGCATTTAAATTGTTTAACTTGGGTCAAACGTTTCGGGTGGCCTTCCACAAGCTTCCCACAATAAGTTGGGTGAATTCTAGCCCATTCCTCCTGACAGAGCTGGTGTAACTGAGTCGGGTTTGTAGGCCTCCTTGCTCGCACACGCTTTTTCAGTTCTGCCCAAAACTTTTCTATAGGAGTGAGGTCAGAGCTTTGTGATGGCCACTCCAATACCTTGACTTTGTTGTCCTTAAGCCATTTTGCCACAACTTTGGAAGTATGCTTGGGGTCATTGTCCATTTGGAAGACCCATTTGCGACCAAGCTTTAACTTCCTAACTGATGTCTTGAGATGTTGCTTCAATATATCAACATAATTTTCCTACCTCATGATGCCATCTATTTTGTGAAGTGCACCAGTCCCTCCTGCAGTAAGCACCCCCACAACATGATGCTGCCACCACCGTGCTTCACGGTTGGCATGGTGTTCTTCGGCTTGCAAGCCTCCCCCTTTTTCCATCAAACATAATGATGGCCATTATGGCCAAACAGTTCTATTTTTGTTTCATCAGACCAGAGGACATTTCTCCAAAAAGTACGATCCTAGTCCTCATGTGCAGTTGTAAACCGTACTCTGGCTTTTTTATGGCGGTTTTGGAGCAGTTTCTTCTTCCTTGCTGGGTGGCCTTTCAGGTTATGTCGAAATAGGACTCATTTTACTGTGGATATAGATACTTTTGTACCTGTTTCCTCCAGCATCTTCACAAGGTCATTTGCTGTTCTGGGATTGATTTGCACTTTTTGCACCAAAGTGCGTTCATCTCTAGGAGACACAACACGTCTCCTTCCTGAGCAGTATGACGGCTGAGTGGGCCCATGGTGTTTATACTTGCGTACTATTGTTTGTACAGATGAACATGGTACCTTCAGGCGTTTTGAAATTGCTCCCAAGGATGAACCAGACCTGTGGATGTCAACAACAAAAAAATTGTGAGGTCTTGGCGGATTTCCTTTGATTTTCCCATGATGTCAAGCAAAGAGGCACTGAGTGTGAAGGCAGGCCTTGAAATACATCCACAGATACACCTCCAATTGACTCAACTGATGTCAATTAGCCTATCAGAAGCTTCTAAAGCCTTGACATAATTTTCTGGAATTTTTCAAGCTTGTTAAAGGCACAGTCAACTGTAAACTTCTGACCCATTGGAATTGTGATACAGTGAATTATAAGTGAAATAATTTGTGGAGTGGTTGAAAAATTAGTTTTAATGACTCCAACCTAAGTGTATGTAAACTTCCAACTTCAACTGTAACTACCTTGAACTAACTTTGGCAAACGTGCAAACGCTAGGCTAACAGTTACTATTACTATTTGCTCGTGCAAACAAATTATGTCTAAAATATAAGACATTACACATTTTTTACATTCTCATCTACTTTCACTTCTCTACTAGCTAGCAAGCTACATACGTTTTGTTGCCTAGACAGCAGTGTGTGACAGAAAAAAAAGTTTACATCCACTTAGCTTTGCATTTTTGTAAATGTAGTTATATGGGGCTGTCAAAACCACACCAGAGATATTAGCGAAGGGGGGAATTAGCAATTTAATTTGGCAATGAATGAAGGAACATATAACGCCCCACCCAGCAGACTGTCGACCAATCGCGTTCACATTATCATGCCGCGTCACGCAGTTGCTAAGCTAATCTTCACGCAATCCCTTCTCAAACTCAGGGTATGAGTCGAGAAACCTGCCTATTTTCCTCAAAAGTATAATGTCACAATTCCAAATCAATACGATATTACAGAGAACAAGTTCATTATCTCACATCTGAAAATATTTGTAATGTTGTACTTCTTGTACACAAAATTCATGCTAATGTTGGGTTTTTGAGCCAGTGCCCAATTGACTCCCATTCACTCCTTGGAGGAGATCTCCTTGTCCCAGAATCGCCCAGAATAAGGCTACCAGTGCTGTTTGTTCTGCCAAGTTATCACCAAGGGGAAATGGGCAACACTGGACTAGTAGTATTTGTAACGCTGACACTTGAAATACCACATAGAGATGCTGTTATTGTTAAGGTATGGTGTAATATAGGGTGCATAGCAGAGGAATAGTAGAGACGGGACCATGAGGGACATCAGTGTCTACTGTACAGAGACTGGGGAATGGAGCTCGGGTGAGGTCTGATTGTCTGTTACGGAGACCAACATTTCCCCAACAGACCAGTTCCACCCATTCTTGGTTGTTGAGCCAAAACTTTGGTTCTGGACAGACCATTCTGGAAGTGTTTATTTTAAGATCAGTGCATTCCCAGGCTCCAGAGGGAAAGCAAGCAAGCTTCTGTGGAAAATAGCAACACCGTTTCCATTTACGTTGATGCTGTTTAAGTGTGTTTATCTTATTATAAAAATAGAGCATGCATTAGTGGGATTTTAATGGAAGGCTATTTCTCTTGGAATCGAATCAAGAGCAAGAATGTAAATCGTTGTGAATAATGAGTTGGACTAAAGTCCTCTTATGAGGCTTGTCTCATTGGTCATGTCTAATAGCCTTAGCTGAACTTCTGAATTTTTCAAAAATGCATTAATCTTTCCCCTCAACTCAGTATTCTAGGGACTTGTAAGAGCATCACTTAACGTAGGAGAGCGTATCCTAACAACCACACAAAGTGGAAACAAACATGTCTGTTGAAAGATGAAGTGCGAGAGGGGTACTCTCACACTTCAAATATAGGGACACCTGACATACAAGTGATTACATTGACTCTCATTGAACTAATTCACTGTAAGCCTGAGCCTGCTGTCACATTTAAAATTAGCTCGCAAATATAAATAAGCACAGATATACTACTGCTACTAGGTATTATTTAGTTCAAATTTACATTTATGTTAAATTAAATTCCTGTCCTCGTGAACTAGGTTCACGTCTGCGGTGCAGTGGCCAAGGGAGCAATAAACAGTATTGGGACTGGGCCAGAATCAGCAGCATTTACGTCATCGTAAAGGAGGGGCTATGTACATTTCCCAGAGTAATGTAAGGGAGGATGCTGTCTGCTATTTCCACTTTTCCATCAATAAAAGCTAGCCGATTCAAATTGCTGAATTACAAAGAAAAAAGGATATAATATTCTCAAGGGGGCATTAGTCCAGAATACAATTAACATGGCATCGAAATGTCCTAAATGCGACAAGACAGTTTATTTTGGTAAGTGCATTTTTCATATGATCATGCATATCCGTCCATGCTATCCTCCCATGTGTTTTATGTACGACCCCCACACCCCGAGTCAGCTATGTAATGACTATTGTAGTCACCGTTATTTTGTCTAAAATCTGAGCCAACTGTTGTAACGTTATAATTATACCGTATGCATATTAGCCTATAGATTGGTGGGTAGGCCTAATAAGCAGTTGTACTGCCTTTGATATATTGTATAAGAATGAACCAGTATTAGGCTATTTATTATAAGTATTGGTCAGCCTGGCGTTCCTATAGAGACTAAACCAATTATGCCTGGTTCCTGACTGTAAATGACCTCAGACGTTCTGTGTGGTATAGTCTACATGTGCTTATGCAGTCTTTGTGTTGATTGACAAACCAAAGCCATGTCCTTGCAGGTGTAATCATTTATTATTTCATGAGGTCATATGGGAAACCTACTGTACGACTTCATGTAGCTCGTGGCTATACATCGGTCATATCAGTCCAATAAAACGCCCGCGGTGCGTAAGGGTTTCCGCGCGCACACCACTTACCTGCAGCTGACCAGTTGGGTTTTTGGAGGGATATAAAGTGAAAACATCTGTCCCCAGATTAGTGACATAAGCAGACTACCCCATTGATGGCTACTAGGTGGATCTAAAAGCAATCTCTTATCCTTAACCGATAGCCTGTTTACAGAAGGCCTATTCAGGGAATGTGTTCGTAGTTTTAAAAGATTTGAGATAGCCTTTAGCCTAGCTGCGTGGCACAATAAAGAGATTGAGCTAATGCAATTAATAAGGTATAGGCTATTAATGTTGCTGCGCAGATAGATTGGCCCTATACCTTGCATATACATTATTAATTCGTAGCATATGTGTGATGGATCGACTTTGCCCTGATCTATCTCTGGAGAACAATAGGATTCCCATTTCAGCACTAACTGGCATGGACAGCTCCCAGCCTCCCAAAGAATGAAATGGAGTGGAGCCGCGCGCGAGCCGGCCGGCCAAACCGCACCCTTAAAATGACAGAGCATGCGTGTAAAGTGTGAGACACTCTTAAAGAAAAGCAGATTCAACATGTTCATTCATATGGTCGATCCAGACCTGTTGGTCTCTGTTGAAACTGAAACATACTGTACATGATTCAATCCAGTATCATACATTTTTATCCCACTTCCCTGTCATAGGAAGCCCCTATACACCATAGTAAAAAACGAAATAAAGAAATAGTTTTGATAGTTCTTCTTAGACTATATTAGACTCATTTTTTGTTAATTCATAAATGAAAAACAGTAAGCAGATGGTACTTGCTTCTGGGGTTCTTTATTTTTCGTGTATAATATTCAGTGGCAGTGTGTCAGAATGAAACCTCTGGAATCCTTGCAACACTTTTCACTCATCTTGAAGCATCTGTTTCTTTTGCCTAA
Organism: Salvelinus alpinus; assembly: GCF_045679555.1. Taxonomy (NCBI): domain Eukaryota; kingdom Metazoa; phylum Chordata; class Actinopteri; order Salmoniformes; family Salmonidae; genus Salvelinus; species Salvelinus alpinus. Next base: position 14,602,036 of record NC_092093.1, on the reverse strand, counting down.
TTAGTCCCCAAATGGGCAATGGTTTGGGTTTTCCATCTGGTGATGAACGACAGAATAAATACCTGGTAGCCTTGAAATCTGCTCGCTGTCTGAGACATTGAAAACTAAGCATCTTAGTACTTTCACTTATGGAAAGGTCCCTTAGAATGTTCCCTCTGAGCCATACTTTTGTAGCTTGTCACTCTCTTTTTGTTTGTTCCCATTATTTACACACTGCCCCCCCCCCCCCCCCCTCCTTAGGTTCATAGTTCCTTTAGTCCCTGTCTGCTTGATGGTATCCTTGAGTGCTGCTATATCTGCAGTGTTTACTTCTCTCAGTCTACTCCCACTCTCATTATGAAATACCTCATATTCTGTCCGTGTCCCTCTGCCTCAGGAGTTTAGATGATGTATGTTATGTAATTCCCAGTCTTTGATTCAGGCCCCATGACTTCTCCTCTCTCATTTTAACATTGTAATCTGGGTCATTACATAATAGTCATCACCCATATCTCTAAAAGTGTAATGACTTTGTGGGTAATTTAGTGTTGCCCGTTGCTGTCCTTGAAAGACACTGATAATAATAATCCTCACTCCTCTCTGACTGTCAGAGTTATCGGCTGTCCCAATTAACACCCTATACCTTATGTAGTGCACTACTTTTGACCAGATCCCTACCTGTGCCATGGTCAAAAGTAGTGCACTACATAGGGAATAGTGTGCCATTTGTGATTTAGCCACAGAGTCCTGCTCCTACACTGCCACTGTGTGTGTGTGTGTGTGTGTGTGTGTGTGTGTGTGTGTGTGTGTGTGTGTGTGTGTGTGTGTGTGTGTGTGTGTGTGTGTGTGTGTGTGTGTGTGTGTGTGTGTGTGTGTGTGTGTGTGTGTGTGTGTGTGTATGTGTGTGTGTGTGTGTCTGTGTGTGTGCACGTGCGTGCGTGCTATGCTTGTGCAGCTAGAAAAAGTAGAGTGAGAGAACAATAGAGAGAGAGAGACTGGAAGGGCAAGAAGAGAGACAGACGGAGAGAGTGAGAGAAAGACAGACAGACAGACAGACAGACAGACAGACAGACAGACAGACAGACAGACAGACAGACAGACAGACAGACAGACAGACAGACAGACAGACAGACAGACAGACAGACAGACAGACAGACAGACAGACAGAGAGTGAGAGAGAGGGAGGGAGGGAGTGAGAGAAAACACCCTGCAGGGACAGCACAAAGTGCTCACTGCCTCCCACTTAACTGTGTCTTGCATTAGTGACAGGTCGCCAATCTAAAGAGGATGGGATATCTGAGGTTAGAGATAACAGCCTTATCTTCACTACATTTCTATATACTATATTGACCAACACTCTTATAATGAAAGGTGTTATCTAGAACCTTAAAGGATTCTTCGGCTGTCCCCATAGGAGAACCTTTTGAACCCTTTTTGGTTGCAGGTAGAACCCTTTTAGTTCCAGGTAGAACCCTTTTGGTTCCTGGTAGATCCCTTTTAGGTTCCATGAAGAACCCTTCCTACTGAAGCAGCTCACTCTGTAGCGTCTTATACTGAATTGACATGTCTCTTTAAATGGGTAAATTCAACTACAAATGTCAGTTTCCTGTACAGTAATGTAACCAGTGTCCCCCCCATCCCCCACACAGCGGAGAAGGTGACATCTCTGGGGAAAGACTGGCACAAGTTCTGTCTGAAATGTGAGCGTTGTAACAAGACCCTGAACCCAGGGGGCCATGCTGAGGTAAGAGGATTCAGTAGCTTACACTCATAGAAAAATAGGTGCTATCTAGAGTGGCACACTGCATCTCAGTGCTAGAGGCGTCACTACAGACCCTGGTTCGATTCCAGGCTGTATCACAACCGGCCGTGATTGGGAGTCCCATAGAGCGGGTTACAATTCGCCCAGCGTCGCCTGGATTAGGGTTTGGCCGGTTGTGACGGTAGGCCGTCATTGTAAATAAGAATTTGTTCTTAACTGACTTCCTTAGCTAAATAAAGGTTCAATTAAAAAAATATATATATATATACATAGAATTGAAAAGGGTTCTTTGGCTGACCCCAACGGAGAACCCTTTGAATAACCCTTTTTGGTTCCGAAAAGGTTTCTACATTTTTTCACACAGAAACAGTCAGAAACTGCAGGGAGTGTTGTGTACAATAGAGAGGAGTAACTAAGAGGACATTTTGGCTCTGTTCCCATAGATCTCTGGGAAGGTTATGGAGGATTAAGGTCTCACGGGGAGAGTATCGGCATTCTGAGAGAGTATTCTGACGTAGCCTGTTCATCAATATAGGTACTGTACAGTACTATACAGGGACCTAGGCCAGTTACGAACAGAGAGGATTGGCTTCTATAGTTCATTTAGGGTACAGTAGGCTACTAAAGTGTGGGGTGCTATCATGTGTAGTGTGCAGTGCATCTAAATTCCATTGGTTTCCTCTCATTTCTGTTGCATGTTTCACAGATCCAAAGATCCCTCTAAAGCTACACCGGCTGTTTTAAACTCAAGTCAGTCATGTAGCATTCAATGCTAGAGTGGACGTCAATATGTTATAGTGGCATTTTTACTTCAAGTTATACCAAGATCCACCCCAACAAAGTCCAATGTGTTTGTTCCCAGATACTTCTTCTGCTCATTGTCTTTCCCTCTGTTCACAGCATGATGGAACTCCGTACTGCCACAAGCCATGCTATGCTGCCCTCTTTGGACCAAAAGGTGCAATACATGAACTTTATAGCCATCCATTATTTAGTTATGTGTGCTTTATGTGCTTATAAAAACATTTTATTTATTTACAGTAAGCCTATAAGATAGGCCTAATGTATGCGTTTGCAGAGAGACTTATAAAAGGAAACTATGATCAATGTGTTTCTATGTTGACTGAATTAAGCATTTCTCTCTGTAGGTGTGAATATCGGAGGTGCTGGCTCTTATGTCTACGAGGCGCCTGTCAATGATACCCCTGCCAGCGTTTCCACGGAAACAGAGGCCAAACCTGAGGAGAAGAAAGCTCATGTCAGAGGCCCAGTGAAGGGTAAGCAACATGAAAGAAAAGAGTAACAGATCTGCTGTCATGTTATTATATCCCGTATGAAGGTAACAGTGTATTTTCACCACTGACTGTAACAAGCCTCTTCTTCTCAATCTCTTTTTGACACAGCCGCAAGCTTCTCCACTTTCTCTGGAGAACCCAGCAAATGTCCAAGGTGCAGCAAGACAGTGTATTTCGGTACGTGTCTTATGTTATTGCCCATGCCATATTGGAGCTCTCATGTGCTAATGTGTGTGTGGACACAAACTCACATCATCTGTGAGTGGGTGTCCAGGGGAATATGGTGAGGTGGAGGAATGTTGTTTCCATGGTGATATGTCTGACATCAGTGTGTTTGTGTGTGTCTGTGTGTGTGTGTGTGTGTGTGTGTGTGTGTGTGTGTGTGTGTGTGTGTGTGTGTGTGTGTGTGTGTGTGTGTGTGTGTGTGTGTGTGTGTGTGTGTGTGTGTGTGTGTGTGTGTGTGTGTGTGTGTGTGTGTGTGTGTGTGTGTGTGTGCAGCTGAGAAGGTGACGTCCCTGGGGAAGGACTGGCATCGACCCTGTCTGCGCTGTGAGAGGTGCAGCAAGACCCTGGCCCCAGGCAGTCACGCAGAGGTGACAGACAGGAGACTGGGAGGCTGGGGTTGTGGGGGTGGGAGAGGGGGATGTTGGGAGGGGAGTTATTAGAAAGATTCCAGGAAGCAGAGCCATAGAAATACAGTTAGACAACGACTGCTGGGCCACCCTTCACATACAGTAACATTGACTTGAATGGAAATCAGAGTCAGATTCACCTTTTTTCACCAAGTACATTTTCACATACACAGAATTTGACATGAAGTGGTGCTGCTAGCAATATACAAAATATACAGAGAGAATGTAGAAAAAGGGATTTACACAATCTACACATAATCTACATACAGTATATGTAATATAAATACAATAAACATAGAACAATTACACATGATAGAAGAGTAGATTCTAAATGATAGTTGAAAATGTGCTGAGAATATACTGAGAATATACTGAGACTGTACCATTTACAGTGGAATATACAGAGACTGTACCATTTACAGTGGAAAATACTGAGACTGTACCATTTACATTAGAATATACTGAGACAATACAATTTACAGTGAAATATACTGAGACTGTACCATTTACAGTGGAATATACAGAGACTGTACCATTTAATGTGGAAAATACTGAGACTGTACCATTTACATTAGAATATACTGAGACAATACAATTTACAGTGAAATATACTGAGACTGTACCATTTACAGTGAAATATACTGAGACTGTACCATTTACAGTGGAATATACTGAGACTGTACCATTTACAGTGAAATATACTACAGTGCATATACCCAATACTACACTGTGTATATATTGCAGTGCAAATGCAGTGTAGTGCGGTAGTTCTATTTCTATGGCCAAAGATAGATACAGTATTTCTATGGCCATAGATAGATACAGTATTTCTAAGGGCATAGATATAAACTCAGCAAAAAAAGAAACGTCCTCTCACTGTCAACTGCGTTTATTTTCAGCAAACTTAAGATGTGTAAATATGTGTATGAACATAACAAGATTCAACAACTGAGACATAAACTGAACAAGTCCCACAGACATGTGACTAACAGAAATGGAATAATGTGTCCCTAAACAATAGGGGCATCAGAATCAAAAGTAACAGTCAGTATCTGGTGTGGCCACCAGCTGCATTAAGTACTGCAGTCCATCTCCTCCTCATGGACTGCACCAGATTTGCCAGTTCTTGCTGTGAGATGTTACCCCACTCTTCCACCAAGGCACCTGCAAGTTCCCGGACATTTCTGGGGGGAATGGCCCTAGCCCTCACCCTCTGATCCAACAGGTCTCAAACTTGCTCAATGGGATTGAGGTGCGGGCTCTTTGCTGGCCATGGCTGAACACTGACATTCCTGTCTTGCAGGAAATCACGCACAGAACGAGCAATATGGCTGGTGTCATTGTCATGCTGGAGGGTCATGTCAGGATGAGCCTGCAGGAAGGGCACCACATGAGGGAGGAGGATGTCTTCCCTGTAACGCACAGCGTTGAGATTGCCTGCAATGACAACAAGCTCAGTCCGAAAATGCTGTGACACACCGCCCCAGACCGTGACGGACCCTCCACCTCCAAATCAATCCTGCTCCAGAGTACAGGCCTCGGCGTAACGCTCATTCCTTCGACAATAAACGCGAATCCGACCATCACCCCTGGTGAGAAAAAAACGTGAAGAGCACTTTTTGCCAGTCCTTTCTGGTCCAGCGACGGTGGGTTTGTGCCCATAGGCGATGTTGTTGCCGGTGATGTCTGGTGAGGACCTGCCTTACAACAGGCCTACAAGCCCCCAGTCCAGCCTCTCTCAGCCTATTGCGGACAGTCTGAGCACTGATGGAGGGATTGTGCGTTCCTGGTGTAACTTGGGCAGGTGTTGTTGCCATCCTGTACCTGTCCCGCAGGTGTGATGTTCGGATGTATCGATCCTGTGCAGGTGTTGTTACACGTGGTCTGCCACTGCGAGGACGATCAGCTGTCCGTCCTGTCTCCCTGTAGCGCTGTCTTAGGCGTCTCACAGTACGGACATTGCAATTTATTGCCCTGGCCACATCTGCAGTCCTCATGCCTCCTTGCAGCATGTCTAAGGCACGTTCATGCAGATGAGCAGGGACCCTGAGCATCTTTCTTTTGGTGTTTTTCAGAGTTAGTAGAAAGGCCTCTTTAGTGTCCTAAGTTTTCATAACTGTGACCTTAATTGCCTACCTTCTGTAAGATGTTAGTGTTTTAACGAACGTTCCACAGGTGCATGTTCATTAATTGTTCATGGTTCATTGAACAAGCATGGGAAACAGTGTTTAACTTCTTTACAATGAAGATCTGTGAAGTTATTTGGATTTTTACGAATTATCTTTGAAAGACAGGGTCCTGAAAAAGGGACGTTTCTTTTTTTGCTGAGTTTTTATATAGTATTTATGTGGCCATAGATAGATACAGATGCCTTTAAAGCTGTGTCAGGAACTGTCTCAGTACAGTACATTATATTTATTCCATTCTGTTACAGCATGATGGGCAGGCCTACTGCCACAAACCGTGCTACGCCACCCTGTTTGGGCCCAAAGGTAGGCTCACTCACTCAGAACTCTCTTCCTCTTAACCACATGAAAGATAAAACGCCTTATTGCTATGGCTTACATGTATTATGATATTTCATATACTGTATATCACCATATTCTGATGTCTTTCTATTGTCCCATTCCAGGGGTGAATACTGGAGGTGTAGGAAGCTACATCTATGATGAGCCCAGCACTGAGGCAGAGACTGAGGCCCAGCCTTGAGTTTACCCATACCCACCTCCACCCCCACCCAGACCTCTTCAACATTGCCTCCCTTACCCTGGCCTTGTTACTAACCCCAGTCGTAGATAGACTCACCCTATCTGTATTTCCAACCTCTGCCTCCACGTTCGACTATGTTCACCCATGCCCTGATTAAATAGTATTGTCTCCTTTAGGCTATTCAGCATCTACAGAAAAAAACCACATGTCAAATCATACATAGTGTAGGCCTAACTCACGGGATGGATATTTAGAATGTTCTGTTGTATTTCTACATTATTTATACCTCCATTTTGTGTACGCAATTTCATCTTTATAGCTTCTCCCTTCTCCGATCTAGCTTCTCCCTGTGAAATACACAGTAGGTTCATGGGTGTCCCCTACCTCGTTGTTTGTGTCAAATGAACAGTTGTGTGTAAGATGTACAGTACACTGTTTATTAAATGATAAGTCACCATATGGTTTGACTCTACACAATACAGCACAGACGTATAGGGGAAGATTTGGGGGTGGTAGGCCTACTGTTTGTCATTCCCTGAAAACAATGTAATTTGTTGTGCACCTGTAATGACATGGCAGACACAACTGCCATGTTGATTGCCAAGCTATCCGCTATGGGCCTATTTTCACCCTGCAGTATAGAGACAGAGTAGATAGATAGAACATACGCCTCCTAGGAATGTGCATTAGTATTAGCTTATTGTTGTTGGTGACTGAATATGTTTTGTGCTTTGGGTCTTTGAGCACCAAATGTGTGTCACTGAGAAGAACAGTGGTCATCAGAGGTTTTCTACAATAAAATTGTGAGAACATGAAAGGTTGTTTTGTGTCTTATTTGGGGAAATATATAAGGGTGTTACTTTACAGGAAGCTGTAAATGTATTACATATTGGTAGCTACAGCCTAATTACAGTGGACAACACAACCCCCCACGTGACATCACCAATGTCTACCAGCAGGGTGCGACTACTCGTTATGTAGCGAGGTGTCACGAGCATGTGAAGGTTTTGCAAAGCCTTGTGGATGTTGTTGTTCATTCCTTGCTCACTCTGTTACATAAATATTGTAAGTGAAACATAAAAGTCTTCGCTTTAATGTCAGCTGCGATTATTGTGGCCGCTGTCGTCGGCGGTGGAATACTGCTAATTGTTCGCAGAATGTTCCCCCGGAAGAAAGCGGTCGAGTTGCTCCGGTACCCGGCCGATATGATGCGGGGAAAGACGGTCATTGTGACCGGGGCGAACAGTGGCATAGGGAAGGCCGCGGCTGGGGAGCTGCTCAAACTCCAGGCCCGGGTGATCATGGCCTGTCGGGATCAGCAGATGGCTGAGGAAGCAGCGCAGGACATCAAGAAGCAAGCGGGGCCAGAGCACGGAGAGGTGGTGATCAAACAACTGGACCTCGCCTCGCTTCAGTCTGTGCGGAGCTTTTGCGAGGAGATCCTGAAGGTAAATGTGCATTTTGCTGAACTTTATTGGGGTCAGTCTAGGCTAAATAACTATTGTACATAAGGCAAAAATGTCAAAATGTTATTCTGGTCCGCGAAGACTGATGCAGTGGAATATTCTGTTGTTTGAGCTGTTGGAGGGTCTCGTGTCGTTCATTCCATGACCATCATACTGGGGCTGTGTTTTTTTAATTTAATGTTACCTTTCAAAGCGCCATAGTGAGCTGTCCAACGTTCTGAAACAGTCACATGTACACATTCATTTAGCGTTTTTTTTTTACAAAAGCTATCAACATCATTTCAATTGTAAAGGGATTACATTTAGAGATAAGGTCTTCCTTATTACAATTCCTTCACTTGAAATGACTTGCGTTGATTGTAGTTTCTTACTCATGAATGATTGAGATAAAGAGACCAACATGACACCACTAAGCAAAACCTCTCCACTAATGGTACAGTATGTGTGCCTCATACATGACTGTCTTCCTCTGACTGCCCCTGTTAGGAAGAACAACAAGTCGACGTGCTCATCAACAACGCGGGCATTTACCAGTGTCCCTACACGAAGACAGAGGAGGGTTTTGAGATGCAGCTGGGGGTCAACCACCTGGGTCACTTCCTCCTCACCCACCTCCTGCTGGACCTCCTCAAGCGCTCCTCCCCCAGCCGCGTGGTGGTGGTCTCCTCCAAGCTCTACAAGTATGGCAGCATCAACTTTGACGACCTCAACAGGTGTGGTTGGTTCATGTTATGTTGTGTGTATTATGTTTTTACCTGGATCCCATTCATTAGTGCAGACTGTAGCAAAAACGATTTGCACAAAAAAACCTATTGTTTATTATTGGACAATAGTTCAAGTTAGTCTTTCCCTGTTTCGGTAAGTTTTCTTTATTTTGGTGCCTAATGAACACAACCCTTGTGTAATGTCTGTTGTGTTTCTATGGATGATTCTCCCCTTGAGGGATAATGTTTTCTACTGCTATCTCCACTACAGTGAGAGAAGCTACAACAAAGCCTTCTGCTACAGCCAGAGCAAGCTGGCTAATCTGCTCTTCACCCACCAGCTGGCCCGGCGCCTGGAGGAGGAGGGCGTCACGGGGGTAACGGTCAACGCCCTCACCCCAGGCATCGTGAAGACCAGGCTGGGGAGGCACATCCACATCCCCTTCCTGGCCAAACCTCTCTTTTACCTGGCCTCGTTGTTCTTCTTCAAGAGCCCACTGGAGGGCGCTCAGACGCCACTCTACCTGGCGTGTTCACCCGACGTGGAGGGCGTGACGGGGAAGTGCTTCGCTAACTGCGAGGAGGAGGAGCTGATGCCCAAGGCGATGGAAGATCAGGCGGCCAAGAGACTGTGGGACCTGAGTGAGACCATGGTGGGGATAACAACTCAATAAGGGACCTGGGAGACCTGGGATCCAGACTCCCTCCTAGAGACCTTATGAGAGACTTGCCCTGGGAATCAAGTGAATTGGGAGATGATTGATTGATTTATTCTTGGGGTTTCATTGGAACTGGGGTCAGTGGGTAAAGTTTCCACTGTTTTTAATTGACCTCAGTAGGTGGGTGCGTGCGTGTGTGTGGGCGCCTGTGTGTGTGTGTGCGTGCACGTATAATTGTGTGATGTGCAAATGAGGTGTGGATGGAGTGTGAGTGTGATTGGAGGTGTGCATGCAGAGTGCTAATACTGAGCAATGTGCCTGTGAAACTGAGAACTGCAGTCTTCCGTGAATGTGTAACTAAGTATATCCGTTCCCATAGGAACCAGCTATTCTATCTTCTGTACTGTCTTCACCAGTGTTCACTGAATCACAAATTCACACAGTCAAAGTGGAGGGGAGCTAATTCCCAGTAGCGATTATCAAAGGGGAGCTGGACTGTCATATTTGCTTTTACCGAGTGCTAACATGATTGGTTCTAGTGCTATAGAAATATCTCCGGGGTGTTTTGAAAAGCCAACAGGTATCTAGTTCAGCAGCTGTAAATAAATGCGAAGGCAGCTAAGCTCATGCATCCTGCAGCATGCACTTGGCAGTAGAAAAAGGAATAGGAGACTGGTTGTGTTGCGTTACCTAATCCAGTTTTCCTCTCATGAGGTGTTTGAAGTGTAAATTCGTCGCCTTCTGCTGTGACAGGATGGACGGTAACAATAAAGTTGACAATGAGATTCAGATTCAGTCAGATGATGTTGATGCTGTGGTGGCTCCCTCCTCTGGATAGATGTAATCTCTCAAGTAATTCCCTTTTCGCTCCAGAGTGAGTGAGAGGAGGGAATGTGTTTTGAATGTCAATGCGGAGGTATGGCTAATGCTATGAATTATATAGTCAAACAAAATAGTCGACAATCCAAAGATAATTTCTCGACACGTGTGTATGTGCGCACACACACAGTTTGATTTGAATGCTTTTAAAACCATTACAGTGACATTGTATCTGTGATCTTTCACACTAAATTACATGATATTTATTTCCCACACACACTAAAACAGTTGAGGCAGCCTTGGAGCATCAAAATGCGTAGTTTGTGCTTTATTAGGTTAAAAGAAACACAACAGAAATATAGAAACATGCATCATGGTGTGATAGTAACAAGCATGCAGTTGCTTGATGGGGGTATGAGAATGAGAATCTGAGGTAGAGTGGGACAGGAAAACTTATCCAAAGGTTATAGAGAAAAAATAGCATCAACGGGTAGGACAAATGTTTACATCTCAAAAGAAGTCCATTGTTAACAAAATAATACCTACATTAAGTGCTCTGGAAATGTTTAAATCATGTCAAAGCAAAAACTGAATGAGTGGACAGAGCTGCACTGAAATGGATTCAGCCTAGGGGCATCTATATTTTTTTGTAAAAACACCTAGTACTGCAACTTTAGCCCATTCCCCAGGCCCTTTACAGTATAGTGCTGCAACTTTAACCCATTCCCCGGGCCCTTTACAGTATAGTACTGCAACTTTAACCCATTCCCCAGGCCCTTTACTGTATAGTGCTGCACCTTTAACCCATTCCCCAGGCCCTTTACAGTATAGTACTGCAACTTTAACCCATTCCCCAGGCCCTTTACTGTATAGTGCTGCACCTTTAACCCATTCCCCAGGCCCTTTACAGTATAGTACTGCAACTTTAACCCAATTCCCCAGGCCCTTTATTGTATAGTGCTGCAACTTTAACCCATTCCCCAGGCCCTTTACTGTATAGTACTGCAACTTTAACCCATTCCCCAGGCCCTTTACAGTATAGTGCTGCAACTTTAACCCATTCCCCAGGCCCTTTATTGTATAGTACTGCAACTTTAACCCATTCCCCAGGCCCTTTACTGTATAGTGCTGCAACTTTAGCCCATTCCCCAGGACCTTTACTGTATAGTGCTGCAACTTTAGCCCATTCCCCAGGACCTTTACTGTATAGTACTGCAACTTTAACCCATTCCCCAGGCCCTTTACAGTATAGTGCTGCAACTTTAGCCCATTCCCCAGGACCTTTACTGTATAGTGCTGCAACTTTAGCCCATTCCCCAGGCCCTTTACTGTATAGTGCTGCAACTTTAACCCATTCCCCAGGCCCTTTACTGTATAGTGCTGCAACTTTAACCCATTCCCCAGGCCCTTTACTGTATAGTGCTGCAACTTTAACCCATTCCCCAGGCCCTTTACTGTATAGTACTGCAACGTTTACCCGGATACCCCATTGGTCATACATATTTTACTCTGCATAAATGCAGCACAGTTTTCAGCCTGTGATTGACAATAAACAAATCTATAATTGTAGTTTAGACAGTCCTCTGAATCTTCAACATTCTGAGGACTCTATTCAATCACATTGAGGAAGTTCAGCTTTAAAGCGTGATTGAAATTCAAAGGCAATGTTCCCGCTTTAAGGGAGGCTGCATTCACGCTAAACGCTGCGTATGTCGGGTCAATTGGAATTTACCGTTACATTTCTATGGCGGAATCTTTAAAGATTGAATAGAGCCCCCCCCCCAAGTATCTCTTTGATTGGCAGATGCTCTTAACCAGACATATTTACAATGTGTTGCTGCCCACACCTGATTGAATTGTAGTCATTTCTATTACATTTTTGTTGTTGTAATTAAATATATTAATATATTTCAACAGTTACTTTAAATATTTCCTTTGTCTACAAGCTCACTGTGCTTTGTGTACAGCACATGGAACAACTGGTCTCTGGTACCTCCAACGACTATTTTATGTACCAAAGGTAGCAAAGTATTTTCCTATAGTCCCCACTCATTTGGCACAATAATGAATTGTCAATTCACCTGATCCAGACAAACTTACACATTCATTGTAGTGATGTGAACCACTAGTTTGTCAGTTTTTCACAGCTGTGGCAACAATCTGATAAATTCATGCTTAATTACTGTATCTTCCAACTGTCCTTTCAAAATGGATGTCCTTAAAGTGAACAACTGGCTAGCCTCACACTAATCAATATGTTCTGCTAGATTCACCAAGACTTCTCACCTCACATCCCACCAGGGAAAGAGATGGATAAAAAGAGAGAGACCAGTAAGTCAGAATACCTTCTTCTCTCAGTTCAGAAGTGTTCCATACAGCTGGGCTTTGGTGAGACTGTCCTTTCTGGAAAGTCCTAATGTGCCAAAATTGTGATACTGCGGTGGAGGGGGACAAGGTGGTGGCGGGGGCGGTGGTGGACTGCCCTGGGGGGGCGAAGGGGGCTGCATCTCGGACTGGTAGTGCTGCTGCAGTTCGGCAGCCATCTCCAAGGACCTCTGGTTTAGGGACTCATTGGAGCTGTTGGGGCTGATGTCCACGTACTCCTTGGTCTGTCCCACTCCTCCCCCGGCCCCCGCCACATCAAAGCTGCCCTCCCTGTTTTTGGGGCTCCCTGAGTGGTAAAGGCTGGGCTCCGACTCCTGGCTGTCCTCCTTGGCCCGGTAGAGATGGGTCTGGTGGGCCTGCTGGTTGTGGGACTGATGGGACTGACGGAGGCCCCCCACAGGGCTGCACTCAGGGCTGGGCGTGGAGAAGCACGCCGGGGGGTCCATGATGGGTCCTACCCCTCCCTGGTAGTAGTCGGGCCCCTCCTGGAAGCTGCTGTAGAGGGGTCCAAGGCGGATCTTGGCGGGCCGAACTGAGAAGTGCTGCTCGGAGAAGCTGTAGGGCGAGGCCCGACCGGGCGAGCAGTACGAGTGGGAGTTTAGATCTTCTGCGCTCAGCTGCCTCCAGCGGCCAATCGGCTCCTCCTCTGGCGCCAGCGTGCTGCCGCGGCGGCTGTCTCCATAGGCAACGCTTGGTGAGGAGGAGGGAGGGAGGGGTTCGTAGGGCTCGCTGAAGCACGAGGACATAGTGCGGCTGTAGACGGGTGAGCTGCCATTCTGGTGGTGTGCTCCACCATGATCGCCGGCCTGCTGGAAGACGGCGTGGACCTTGGCGAAGCCTCCACCGCTGGGACTGTCTTTCTCCCAGGAGGAGTCGCTCTTCCTCTCATAGTCTCCCCCATCCCTCCAGTCCATGTAGAGGGAGTGGTGGTGGGGAGAGGAGGCTGTGCTGCTGGGGGGGCCATTGCCTTTGTTGTCATCTGAGCCCCCTCCGCTGAAGCTGGAGTAGGAGCTGCCTGAGGTGGGGCCCAGAGAGGTGGGGAACTTGGCGAAGCACTCCTGGGAGAAGCAAGACCTCAGCCCCAACATGGTACCCTCCTCTGGGTTACTGTCCGTGGAGTTCTGGGGGCCGTAGAGCAGCTTCCTCTGGCTGTGGACGTCCATGCTTGGCCTGCGTTCGCGGTTCTGATCGACCGGGCAATAGAGGGCTGTGTCGCTGCTGTACAGGTCTGACTTGTATGCTGCCCGGAGGCCCAGGCGCTCGTCTCTGTCCAGGGTGTCCAGGAGGAAGCCTTGGTCCTGGGGCTGGGGGCTAGGCGAGCTGGAAGCTTGGCTGCCCCTGCAGGCCTCGTCGGGCTTCTCCAATACCTTGGCGATGACGGAGGCGGGGACAGAGTCAGCGTAGACGGTGTGGCAAAGAGGTGAGCCATCCATGTGCATGGTCACTCGTTCCTGGAATTCAGCAGGCAACTGAGAAAGAGAGATAGAGAGATAGAGAAAATTGTGATAAAGTGACAGATGGTGAGATAGTGCAAAGTTCATGAAAGATGTAAAAAAGACATAGAAACTACAAACATAATTTTAACACATTTGCAACAACTTGTTGATAATGGCACCATATGGAGAACAGACAGGAATTCAACTTTAAACCATAACCTGAAGTTAAAAGGTGGAACTGTTGTTGAACAAACATACAGTGCATTCGGAAAGTATTCATATCCCTTGACTTACTTTTCTTTTGTTACATTACAGCCTTACATTTTTGCAAATTTATAAAAATATAAAAACAGAAATATCACATTTACATAAGTATTCAGACCCTTTACTCAGTACTTTGTTGAAGCACTTTTGGCAGCGATTATAGCCTTGAGTCTTCTTGGGTATGACGCTACAAGCTTGGCACACCTGTGTTTGGGGAGTTTCTCCCATTCCTCTCTGCAGATTCTCTGTCAGGTTGGATGGGAGCGTTGCTGCACAGCTATTTTCAGATCTCTCCAGAGACGTTCGATCAGGTTCAAGTCCGGGCTTTGGCTGGGCCACTCAAGGACATTCAGAGACTTGTCCCGAAGCCACTCCTACATTGTCTTGGTTGTGTGCTTAGGGTTGTTGTCCTGTTGGAAGGTGACCCTTCACCCCAGTCTGAAGTCCTGAGCGCTCTGGAGCAGGTTTACATCAAGGATCTCTCTGTACTTTGCTCTATTCATCTTTGCCTCAATCCTGACTAGTCTCCCAGTCCCTTCCGCTGAAAAGCCTCCACACAGCATGATGCTGCCACCATCATGCTTCACTGTAGGGATGGGAGACTAGAGCAGGTTTACATCAAGGATCTCTCTGTACTTTGCTCTATTCATCTTTGCCTCAATCCTGACTAGTCTCCCAGTCCCTTCCGCTGAAAAGCCTCCACACAGCATGATGCTGCCACCATCATGCTTCACTGTAGGGATGGTTCCAGACATGACGCTTGGCATTCAGGCCAAATAGTTCAATCTTGGTTTCATCAGACCAGAGATTCTTGTTTCTCATGGTCTGAGAGTCTTTAGGTGCCCTTTGGCAAACTCCAAGCGGGCTGTCATGTGCCTTTTACTGAGGAGTGGCTTCCGTCTGGCCACTCTACCATAAAGGCCTGAGTGGTGGAGTGCTGCAGAGATGGTTGTCCTTCTGAAAGGTTCTCCCATCTCCACAGAGGAACTCTAGTGCTCTGTCAGAGTGACCATCGGGTCTTTATTCATATTTTCTTTACACCTTTTACACCCGGCCCGCCACAGGAGTCGCTAGAGCGCAATAGAACAAGAACAACCCGGCCGGCCAAACCCTCCCCGAACTCGGAAGACGCTGGGAAAATTGTACCCCGCCTCATGGGTCTCCCGGTCGCTGCAGGCTGCAACACAGCCTGGGATCAAACCAGGATCTGTAGTGAAGCCTCAAGCACTGCAGTGCCTTAGACCGCTGCGCCACTGGGGAGGCCTCCATTTATATTTTTTTTATAAATTCCCCCCAAAATCCTAAAAACCTGTTTTCGCATTGTCATTATGGTGTATTGAGTGTAGATTGCTGAGAAAAAAATATATTTAATACATTTTAGAATAAGGCTGTAACGCAAGAAAACATGGAAGAAGTCAAGGGGTTTGAATACTTTCCGAAGGCGCTGTACATCATGAGATCCTTAGTTTGATATTTGTAGCCAGGTTCTATTCTTCTGGGAAACTCTCAATGCTGAAATGTACTAGAAACCTGTTGCTGGCACCTCTCCATTCCAACAAGAATTAAGCCAATTGCAGAACGTTATCAACATGAATCTAGTCAACTATCGCTAATAAGAAGGTAGTTAATTATAGCTGCATTGGCTAATAGGAAGTTGCATCACACTTTCACTTTTTATGTAAATACCCAATTACCATGAGACATTTAGTTGTCAACACGTACAGTGAGGTCCGTAATAATTGGATGCCTGATAAAGATGAGCCAAAAAATTGTATAAAATACATAATACAAATACTGAGCTATATTTTATGCAATTTTTGGGGGGGGAATATCAATTATTTTATACCAACATCAGAGAAAAACAAGTAATAAAAAAAATATCAAAAAGATAGGAGTCAGAGTTATTGGATCCTCTGTTTTCAATACTCCAACACCGTGTTGCACCACACTCCATCAATAACTGTCTGATTACTTTCCAGCCCACAAATAAACAGGATGAAGAACAGAAGTAGGACTATAACCTTTGACCCCATTGCGGCGGTGGACAGTATATATCCCAGGTGTCATCTGTTTATTGTTTTCACTCCACATAGGAACAACACACACACTCATATAGTCCAGTGGAGGCTGCTGAGGGGAGGACGGCTCATAATAATGGCTGAAATGGAGCAAATGGAATGGCATCAAACATGGAAACCATGGAAACCACATGTTTGATGTATGTGATACCATTGCGCTTATTCCGCTCCAGCCATTACCATGAGCCCGTCCTTCCCAATTAATGTGCCACCAACCTCCTGTGATAGAGCACACACACACACACACATATGAACACACACACCCCGCAGGGGACCCATCACTAGTTTATTATGTAACTGATACATCCTGTTTTGTATTGATATTTCCATTCCGTCCTCATTGTGCCAAATGTGATGAGGCATTTTTTAACGGTAAAGGCAACGTGCCAGCTTTGGAATCTGCTCTTGCCATGCGGTCCGGGCACGAGGCCCAGGGCTAATACAGTGGAAAGCCTTGCCAATCCGCCCTGGCACTAACGCACTGATCAATACTCACTTGTTCCTTTGCTGCTGGGCAACAAAAGTAGCATGGGCACTGTTGGGCCCACTCAAATCTCCATCTCCCTATGCATATATTTAGCGGTTAGTGTCTTTGTGCTTCGCTATCTTCCATCAATTACTCAACCACCTGTCACATAGTGTAGCTACAGCTTTCCATTGTTAATCACTGTCAAACATTTGCTTCATTAGCAATCCATCAGTGGAGTAATCATGATTCAGACTGTTGATATATTGGATGTTTAGAACTGCGTGAGCTTGTGTTGAGAGCCCAGGTTTTAGCCCTTAATCCTTGCTCATGCATTGATCGATGTGAATGGATCAAGACTCATGCATATATTTGCAGCCCTGCACATCGTGTCCATACCTCAAAATGCTCAAAGTATTTGATACAAAGCTAATTCTAAATTTGAACCCAGTTGGTCTGATTGGTAGTGCTGTTGGTGGAGGACTCACCTCAGAAAGCTGGGTCCTATAATGGGACTTGTTGCACTGGAGCAGCTGGGCAGCCAGGTTACAGTCCTTCCTGTACAGGTCCTATAGGACAGAATGTGTTACACTGTGTTAGAAGAAAACATGCTTTAAAGAGTTAATGTAAAGAACACACAGCACTGACTTAGGAGAGGATCCAGAACAGGGACTTGAACTCAGGTCTGTCTCAGTGCAACACCTTTGCTATTACACAAAGAAGGTGTAACCTCTTGGCGAAGACGCTATAGGTGATGTATACTAAGGTCGTTACAATACACTTTGAGGGTTGGGACTACACTTTTGATGACCTCTACATCTGACCTCATAGAGTGTTGATAGAGAGAGTCCATACTAGCCAGGCCCTTACATTGTCCTCTTGTAGTTTTCCAATGGTCAGCTTGGCCTCCATCAGGTGGTTGTTGAGCACAATGATCTCTCTGCTCAGGGCTCTCTTCTCGTTGTCATGGTGCTGAGACTGAGGAAAACAAAGACTCGTGTCAGACTCAAATCAAAATCACTTTGCAAATACATTATTGTTTTTTCTTTGATTTCATGTAATGTAGCTAATTCCCACTTGGTTTGGAAGGCTGTGGGGTCAGAAGAGATTTGCTGTGCCTCAGAGAGTAAATTAGATTGAGGACGGGGAAGAACTCAAGCCAGATAATATATCATGAGTAAACTGCTTAATTGCTTACACATAACTTAAAATGTTCTAAAAGTATTCAAGTGTAATTCTCTGTGCCCCAGATCACACAGGACACAGAAATCACAGAGGCCCTCAACTCGTCGTGACAATCCAACCTTTAACTGGCTAAAACATCTGAATTTCCCTCTCTGTTCCGAACAACATCACATCATAGTAGATGTTCTCATTATTTAACTGAAAGTTGCATCAGTTTCATATCTACCAACAGCTATATTGATGCATGTATACACAATTCAGAATGACTATATAATTTTGAGACTCAGAAGAAAAATGTGCCTTCAGCCTCCAGGCCTTTCTAGCCATCATGCCTTCAGCATTCAGGCCTTTCTAGCCATCATGCCTTCAGCCTTCAGGCCTTTCTAGCCATCATGCCTTCAGCCTCCAGGCCTTTCTAGCTATCATGCCTTTAGCCTCCAGGCCTTTCTAGCCATAATGCCTTTGGCCTCCAGGCCTTTCTAGCTATCATGCCTTCAGCCTTCAGGCCTTTCTAGCCATCATGCCTTCAGCCTTCAGGCCTTTCTAGCCATCATGCCTTTAGCCTTCAGGCCTTTCTAGCCATCATGCCTTCAGCCTCCAGGCCTTTCTAGCCATCATGCCTTTAGCATTCAGGCCATTCTAGCCATCATGCCTTCAGCCTTCAGGCCTTTCTAGCCATCATGCCTTCAGCCTCCAGGCCTTTCTAGCCATCATGCCTTCAGCCTTCAGGCCTTTCTAGCCATCATGCCTTTAGCCTCCAGGCCTTTCTAGCCATCATGGCTTCAGCCTTCAGGCCTTTCTAGCCATCATGGCTTCAGCCTTCAGGCCTTTCTAGCCATCATGCCTTCAGCCTCCAGGCCTTTCTAGCCATAATGCCTTTGGCCTTTCTAGCCATAATGCCTTTGGCCTCCAGGCCTTTCTAGCCATAATAACTTTGGCCTCCAGGCCATTCTAGCCATAATGCCTTTGGCCTCCAGGCCTTTCTAGCCATCATGCCTTTGGCCTCCAGGCCTTTCTAGCCATAATAACTTTGGCCTCCAGGCCTTTCTAGCCATAATAACTTTGGCCTCCAGGCCTTTTTAGCCATAATAACTTTGGCCTCCAGGCCTTTCTAGCCATCATGCCTTTGGCCTCCAGGCCTTTCTAGCCATAATAACTTTGGCCTCCAGGCCATTCTAGCCATAATGCCTTTGGCCTCCAGGCCTTTCTAGCCATCATGCCTTCAGCCTTCAGGACTTTCTAGCCATCATGCCTTCAGCCTTCAGGCGTTTCTAGCCATCATGCCTTTAGCCTCCATGTCTTTCTAGCCATCATGCCTTCAGCCTTCAGGACTTTCTAGCCATCATGTCTTCAGCCTCCAGGCCTTTCTAGCTATCATGCCTTTAGCCTCCATGCCTTTCTAGCCATCATGCCTTCAGCCTTCAGGCCTTTCTAGCTATCATGCCTTCAGCCTCCAGGTCTTTCTAGCTATCATGCCTTTAGCCTCCAGGCCTTTCTAGCCATCATGCCTTCAGCCTTCAGGACTTTCTAGCCATAATGCTTTTAGCCTTCAGGCGTTTCTAGCCATCACGCCTTTAGCTGATGTTTGCCACCAGGGCAATTATACCATCCTGTTTAGTCTCTGGTGCTATTAGTCTCTGGTGCTATTAGCCTCTGGTGCTATTAGCCTCTGGTGCTATTAGCCATTGTATTCTCACATGACTACCTCACATGACTATCTCATATGACTACCTGTACCACAAAGCTCTGTGGCTTTGAGTCTCCTTTCTCTCCAGCCAAGTCAACGTATCAGAAATTACAGCTACAGGCTTCACCAAGTCAACGTATCAGAAATTACAGCAACAAGCTTCACCAAGTTAACTTATCAGAAATTACAGCTACAGGCTTCACCAAGACGGATTGTACCTCATAAAATGTTTTATAAAACAAGACTCTACTAAGTCCACCAAGACAGCCCTTGCCTTAACTTGGCATTGTGTGCAGCTGTTCCCCCAAAAATGAATGATCCACATACCAGTTGAAGATTGTCCAGTAGTTAGACATTAAATTGCATCATCTACAGAAGTTGCTTCTATTTTGAGCCAAATGAACTGTCTGGTGCTTCTGACTGAAGCAGAATTTTCTTGCCACTTGCTAGGAATCTCTGGCACTGCCTGGTATCAAGATGGTTGAATTTGGCGAGATCCTGATTAACGTTGGAGACTTTGGATTGTTAGCTTATACTGTTTGGACTATGTCTGTCAAACCTCATATTCCCAGTCCTATTCACTAGTTTTATTTTTGTCCAGACAGACTCTGGGTGCCACTGTAACACTGACTGGATCCTTAGAGCTGGTGGCAATCTGAGCAGTGAGGAACAGCTGAATCTGACCATGCCCCGGCAGCAGCATGGAGCCTTCAGTAGGTATCTGATGTTTAACCCAGTGGACTGGGACATTAACACCATCATGGAGAATAGATTCAGACCCTTGAGTTTCAGAAGGGATGGGTCTACGATAAGATACTGTATGAAACCACCATAGACACTAGTTTTGATCTGGTGTGTGGGAAAGATCATTTAGTTGGAGTCGCACAAACTTTGTTCATGGCTGGTATTGTTTTTGGTTCCCTCTTGTTTGTACCCCCTGCTGAATGGTACGGTCATAGACAAGCAACTCAGCTACCTGTGGTTCTCATGCAAATGTTTACTGTGACGACAACAGGCCTGTCTGCAAACCTGTACGTATACCTGGTATCCCAGTTTATACTAGCGGCTGCCCTAGGAGGATATTGAATCAACAGCACTGTATTAGCCACTAAATGGGTTGGAATGACCAGGCGATCCTTTGCCTCCTGTATAAACTAGATGTTTGCTGGTGTTGGACAATGTGTCCTGGCTAGTTTGGTGTGCCTCATCTGGGACTGAAGAATTACCCAATATGTGATGGTGGCACCACAGGCACTGTTTCTCATTTACATATGGTTTATTCCGGAGTCAGCAAGGTGGTAACTTGGTCGGGGGAAAACCAAAGAAGCTAACGAGTTGATTCTTAGAGTTGTAGCGAACAACAAACGCAGAGTTCCAGATACTCTACTGGAGGTGACTGAGGTGAGGAAAATACAGATACTCTACTGGAGTGACTGAGGTGAGGAAAATACAGATACTCTACTGGAGTGACTGAGGTGAGGAAAATACAGATACTCTACTGGAGTGACTGAGGTGAGGAAAATACAGATACTCTACTGGAGGTGACTGAGGTGAGGAAAATACAGATACTCTACTGGAGTGACTGAGGTGAGGAAAATACAGATACTCTACTGGAGGTGACTGAGGTGAGGAAAATACAGATACTCTACTGGAGGTGCCTGAGGTGAGGAAAATACAGATACTCTGCTGGGGATGACTGAGGTGAGGAAAATACAGATACTCTACTGGAGGTGACTGAGGTGAGGAAAATACAGATACTCTACTGGAGTGACTGAGGTGAGGAAAATACATAAATAAGGCATAAAGGTTCTATTTGCTTCACCTGTGCTAAGAAAATATTTTCTTATTTTATCATTTGCATGGTTGCATTAATCTTTGGCTACTTCTGCCTCTCTCTAAATGTTGGTAAATGTGGCTTGGACATCTTTCTGGTACAGCTGATGTTCAGTGCTCTATCTATTGGCCATGTACCACTGGTGCATCCCTACAGCAGTGTTCAGCAGCCTGTCATTGACTGATGGGGCTCTGGTCTTCCTGCTTCCTGAGACCTGAGAACAGAACTACCTCTCTACAGATGAGGCCGAAGGAAAGAGGAATGTGAACATCATGAAGGCAGGAATCTGAATATGAAAGTGGATGATAGTAATGGTGGAAGATTAACCAAATTGTACTGTGGATTGTTTTTGTTTTTCATGTTTTTCCCTGGAACGTTCCGGTCTAATCTTGTATAACAAACAATACCTTTTTTTAGTGGAACCATCTCACATTGTAGCCTAAATATTGTTCTGTTGAGCTACATACCTAAAAGGTTCCAGGTAGAACCATTTTGAATCCAGGTAGAACCCCTTTGGGTTCAATGTAGAACCATTCCACAGAGGGTTCTAACTGTAACCAAAAAGGGTGGTATGGGTACAGCCGGAGAACGCTTTCGAAACCCTTTTTTTAACCCTCCTGCTGTGTTCCGGTTGAATTGAACCTTTTTACAAGTTATCTCTCTGAAAAATGTAGTTAATTTAATCTGATTGTCATATAAGGTTCCATGACTTGTCCACACAGGGTATCTGAACACACAACATCAATTTTGATGATTTTCATTACATTTTGGGTGTTTTATTTAACAATAGTACACATGTTTTGTTCCCTGTCAAAAATGACCAGTCATTAGAAATGAATGGGTGAGACTACAATTAGTGTATAAAATTGAGTTCAGGCACATGCCCATTCATCAGATGGATACACTTCCTCTCCCAGACCCCCACATGCATGTGTGTTTGAGCACACACACACACACACACACACACACACACACACACACACACACCTCACTCCCTATTCTTGGCTTCCATGGCAACCCCAACGGGAACCTTTCCCCAATAGAATCTTTCCCCCACGGGAACCACACCTTTTGTCATTCTCACGAACAATCGCAACATTCTTTCAATAATAAATGTAACTTTTCTCGCAGCTCTGGTATATAAAGCTTTTTTGAGGCCTTGCTCACAATTCATTCTGTGGCAGCACAATGACC
Source organism: Salvelinus alpinus (assembly GCF_045679555.1). Lineage (NCBI taxonomy): Eukaryota > Metazoa > Chordata > Actinopteri > Salmoniformes > Salmonidae > Salvelinus > Salvelinus alpinus. Next base: position 14,579,482 of record NC_092093.1, on the reverse strand, counting down.
AAACGATATACTGTATGTGAGACTCTTGTTCACATCTTTGATCATGACACTGGTGAGGAGGAGAGAGTCCTTGTTAAACTTTGACACAAAGTAGGCTGTGATAAATAGCACAATATGTTTAATCTGAGTATTTGTTATAGTCAAAATAAACATTCTGCTTTTTTAAAAACTCAAATACTAGTTGTATGAGCTCAGGTCAATGAGGCCTACAGGCCATAAATAGCAAATAGAAGTTCAAAACTTGTAATGTTCACAAGAATTTATGTTGATAAAAAATATCTAACACAACATTAGGTGATAATATATGTATTATTATGGATTTATAATCAGCTATAATGGGGCGGTCATTTTGGACCAGGTATACATAATTAATCAACATGAAACGAACACAACAGAAGGATTAAGAGTGCAATAACTTCAAGCATGCTTTACTTTTGCCCAAAATAAAATAAAATGTTTTATTCTTATCCCAGAAACATAGTTGACCTATTTTTTACCGGAGGCCGCAAAGTGTTTATTGAAGTAAGTGCATAAAAGGTATGTAAATGTTTTGTTTGGTCATTCCAACAAATTGAGTACCTTTGTTTGGTCATTCCGCAAAATGAGTACCTTTGCTTCCCTTTGATATATTAAGTAGAAATTGTCCACAAATATTGGATTTTACAAGCCAAAGAATGCTGTTATGTGAACCCGAACTCTTGTTTTAATATGGTGAAATAATCCTTTTTAAATATGTTTTTCAAAAGAAACATTGAACATCTAGTAGTCAAGTCATAGTGTAAAGGGAGGTGAGCAGGTTTTACACTTTTTGGCCACTTTCTGTTTTGTGGTAGAAAACTGAGTGGGTGGAGAATAACACGTCAACCCTGTTACCCATAGATAGACAGGCTTGAAATGTTTGTAACAATAAAAAATACAAATGTGAAGCTTGCATTCAATTGTCCCTCCCTGTTGCACACAACACACTTCCATTCCTCCTGTCACAAGGGGATTCGTGGCTGATTTAGGATGAAATCGTCAACCCTGTTACGGTTAACCCTGTTATGGTCAACCCTGTTACTTTATTTGGCACTTAATAGGCACTTACAATAGTAAAAAAATATTTCACCTCGAGATTGGAAAACATAGCTTTTTTTATTTTATTTTGGACATCAGAGCAATGTTGAGGAAATCCTATTTGAGTTGGAAAAGGATACTAATATGATAGGAAAGATATACAAATCCTTGCAGAGAGCCTATCCAACTGAAAATATAAACTATTGGAACCAAGACTTAAATATCAGAAATAACTGACATTGGCACAAGATGGAGGGAGATTATATAGTCATGTATTGTACAAGATACAAAATTCACAAATCCTACAGCAGAACGGCAATCATGTCTTAAGTGGAAAATGAACAATGACTCAATAATTCATTCCTTCTGGGAGTGCTATGAAGTCCAACAGTTATGGGCAGAGTTAGAAAGTTGGCTGTCCAAAGTTTTACAATTTAAGATTACTTTTAATCGGTCTATCTGCATATTTCAAAACATGGCATATGAACGGGCAGTGAGATACCCAATGGGTAGAACTATACTTTTCTCGTCAATCATTTTGAAAAAACTTTTAAACTCCATCGTTAAGACAGTAGATAAATCAAATGCATTATTATTTAAATATTGAAAAAGTGTTGGTTACATAGAGAAATAGAATAGTGCAATTTGAGGGCATAATGGCATAGAGTGTTACATACACTGGAAATGCCCAAGGTATGAAGAATGAGAGTAAAAGTTGGAGTGAGACAAATGGGATGGGTATGGATGCTGTGGCAACATGTGGTTTTGTGCAGCTGTGATGTCATTGATGTTTGTTGGAATTTGTGTGCGTCTGTTTATTGTAGGTTATATTTTGTTTGACATTTTTATTAAATATTTTTTTTAAAGAGAAAGAGAAAGACTATGTTTACGTTTTTTCCCCCATCGAACTGCAATAAACTCAGATCAGGGGTTTGTGAAGTGTAAAAAAAGTTAGTCAATTATCTACTGAGCACAGGATAACTACATCATCACCGTGGTAACCCCTAAAGAGGGAGCATCTGAGCTGAATAGATATGTAACTGATAAGGATTCACAGCTTAACATCCAATAAAAAAAGACGTATGCGTTTTGATAAATTATTCAGTCCCTCTACGTTCCATGAAACAAAGACCCGCTCCACTCCTCCTCGCTATCAACCTGCAACATCTTAAAGTTCCAACTCTTTGTGATAATGATTATCTTTTCCTTAACAGATTCAGAGAGGGAGATATTCAGCTGTCTATTCAGAGAACGAGGAAGAAGACACATGATGATCGTACAATGCTGGAATGGCAGGATGGTTAATTGTATCCTTCCTTTTGCCATCTGACAAAAGATGTAAGTCGCAAGGCTAGCTCAGAACAATGGGCTTGCTATCCAACTGCCAAAGGAAGGAGGACAGGCTATTGAAATAGGCTGCAATTAACGTCAGTGGTACCAACAGCTAGTGTATTCATATTCAAATCCATTGCTCAGTGCTTTTCATTGCCTTCTCTAAAGAGTAAAGACCACTGCTCGCTTAGACGCGTGTGCATGCACACACAACTACAGGTGTACACAAACATGCATGCACGTATGGGCACATATGCGCGTGCACACACACAACACGCACACACAAATATGCACACATTTATGCCTTGACACACTCACCTACAGGTGTACACAAACATGCATGAACGTTTTCGCACACTGAAACACAAGCACATACATGCGCATGCGCGCACACACACGCACACTTCACTTACATTTCTATGGATCTTATCCTCCAGGTCCTGGTTGATCCTCTGCAGTGCTGAGTAGCTGCTTTGTATTCTACCAGGAGACACACAATGACACTGGCTTACCAACTCACACTATTAATAATTGAACACATTCTGCACCCTTTGGATTAATGATGTCTATGCTATGTGTCCGTCATGATACCTTGGTAGGTATCCTGTGTTAGTTTTAGGGCTTTACCTTGATAGGTATCCAGTGTTAGTTTTAGGGCTTTACCTTGATAGGTATCCTGTGTTAGTTTTAGGGCTTTACCTTGATAGGTAACCAGTCTGATATATTTCCAGACAGAAAAACACAACAAAATCAATAGAATGTGATAAAAAAAAAAGTGTGGTTAGGAATACCTGCGTAGTTTGTCGGTGAACTTGTCGAGTTCCTCCTGGGCACGGCGTAGCTCTGTCTCCAGGTACTGTCGGGTGGAGTCAAACTCGCTCTCTAGCAGCTCCAGTTTGTGGGTGGTGTAGGACAGACGCTTCCGGAGGTCCTCTTTCTGTTCCTGCAAAGAGCTGTGAGGGACAAAAACACACCAGGCATCAGACATAGTGAGAGACATATTACTGGGGTAACTTCATGTTATATTATATGCATATATTTTATATGTTACATTGAGTATAAATAAGATGTAATGGGAGTCTTGTGTGATGACCCATGAACAATACGCATCATACAGTGGTGATGGAAACGTTTTGAATTCCCAAATCATATATTCTATATGCACTTAAAGAATATAAAGTTCAGTCTGCCTTTAGCTTCCAATAACATTCAGCTCTAGTACCTAATACTTTACAACATTGACGCATAGCACAGAAAACCACCACCATAATCAGCTAGAGTGGTTACAGTGACTTACAGGATCACTTTAAACTAAGGCTTTGTCACAAATGGCACCCTATTCCCTACAGTGGGGAGAACAAGTATTTGATACACTGCCGATTTTGCAGGTTTTCCTACTTACAAAGCATGTAGAGGTCTGTAATTTTTATCATAGGTACACTTCAACTATGAGAGACGGAATCTAAAACAAAAATCCAGAAAATCACATTGTATGATTTTTAAGTAATTAATTTGCATTTTATTGCATGACATAAGTATTTGATACATCAGAAAAGCAGAACTTAATATTTGGTACAGAAACCTTTGTTTGCAATTACAGAGATCATACGTTTCCTGTAGTTCTTGACTAGGTTTGCACACACTGCAGCAGGGATTTTGGCCCACTCCTCCCTACAGATCTTCTCCAGATCCTTCAGGTTTCGGGGCTGTCGCTGGGCAATACGGACTTTCAGCTCCCTCCAAAGATTTTCTATTGGGTTCAGGTCTGGAGACTGGCTAGGCCACTCCAGGACCTTGAGATGCTTTTTACGGAGCCACTCCTTAGTTGCCATGGCTGTGTGCTTCGTGTCGTTGTCATGCTGGAAGACCCAGCCACGACCCATCTTCAATGCTCTTACTGAGGGAAGGAGGTTGTTGGCCAAGATCTCGCGATACATGGCCCCATCCATCCTCCCCTCAATACGGTGCAGTCGTCCTGTCCCCTTTGCAGAAAAGCATCCCCAAAGAATGATGTTTCCACCTCCATGCTTCACGGTTGGGATGGTGTTCTTGGGGTTGTACTCATACTTCTTCTTCCTCCAAACACGGCGAGTGGAGTTAGACCAAAAAGCTCTATTTTTGTCTCATCAGACCACATGACCTTCTCCCATTCCTCCTCTGGATCATCCAGATGGTCATTGGCAAACTTCAGACAGGCCTGGACATGCACTGGCTTAAGCAGGGGGACCTTGCGTGCGCTGCAGGATTTTAATCCATGACGGCGTAGTGTGTTACTAATGGTTTTCTTTGAGACTGTGGTCCCAGCTCTCTTCAGGTCATTGACCAGGTCCTGCCGTGTAGTTCTGGGCTCATCCCTCACCTTCCTCATGATCATTGATGCCCCACGAGGTGAAATCTTGCATGGAGCCCCAGACCGAGGGTGATTGACCGTCATCTTGAACTTCTTCCATTTTCTAATAATTGCGCCAACAGTTGTTTCCTTCTCACCAAGCTGCTTGCCTATTGTCCTGTAGCCCATCCAAGCCTTGTGCAGGTCTACAATTTTATCCCTGATGTCCTTACACAGCTCTCTGGTCTTGGCCATTGTGGAGAGGTTGGAATCTGTTTGGTTGAGTGTGTGGACAGGTGTCTTTTATACAGGTAACGAGTTCAAACAGGTGCAGTTAATACAGGTAATGAGTGGAGAACAGGAGGGCTTCTTAAAGAAAAACTAACAGGTCTGTGAGAGCCAGAATTCTTACTGGTTGGTAGGTGATCAAATACTTATGTCATGCAATAAAATGCAAATTAATTATTTAAAAATCATACAATGTGATTTTCTGGATTTTTGTTTTAGATTCCGTCTCTCACAGTTGAAGTGTACCTATGATAAAAATGACAGACCTCTACATGCTTTGTAAGTAGGAAAACCTGCAAAATCGGCAGTGTATCAAATACTTGTTCTCCCCACTGTATATAGTGCACTTCTTTTAGCCAGAAGGCTCCGGTCAAAAGCAGTGCCCTATAGAGAATAGGGTGCCTTTTGGGACGGTGCCTTTTGGGACGTAACCTACTTTGAAATATGGCTCTATGATCTGTAATCAATCACAGGAAAAGATTTAGACGGCTTGGATTCACTGAATAGTGATCCCCCATGTGTAATTCAGCGAATAGTGATCTCCCATGTGTAATTCAGCGAATAGTGATCTCCCATGTGTAATTCACTGAATAGTGATCTCCCATGTGTAATTCACTGAATAGTGATCTCCCATGTGTAATTCACTGAATAGTGATCTCCCATGTGTAATTCACTAAATAGTGATCTCCCATGTGTAATTCAGCGAATAGTGATCTCCCATGTGTAATTTACTGAATAATAATAGCCCATGTGTAATTCACTGAATGGTGATCTCCCATGTGCAATTCACTGAATAGTGATCTCCCATGTGTAATTCACTAAATAGTGATCTCCCATGTGCAATTCACTGAAATGTGATCTCCCATGTGTAATTCAGTGAATAGTGATCTCCCATGTGTAATTCAGCGAATAGTGATCTCCCATGTGTAATTTACTGAATAATAATATCCCATGTGTAATTCACTGAATAGTGATCTCCCATGTGCAATTCACTGAATAGTGATCTCCCATGTGTAATTCACTAAATAGTGATCTCCCATGTGCAATTCACTGAAATGTGATCTCCCATGTGTAATTCAGTGAATAGTGATCTCCCATGTGTAATTCACTGAATTGTGATCTCCCATGTGCAATTCACTGTAATTCAGCGAATAGTGATCTCCCATGTGTAATTTACTGAATAATAATATCCCATGTGCAATTCACTGAATAGTGATCTCCCATATGTAATTCAACGAGACAGCACAATGTGGACTATTTATAAAGCCCCGGCACAACCTGAGACCCAATCTAATAACAAGTAGGTGTGAGAAGTAAAATAAATGTATCCCTCTCCCCTTTGATGGGTTTGAGTTTCCATGGCAGGCTAATGGGCCTGTATTGATGGACAGATGGAGGAAGTATGGTAATGACTATCTGCTGGGAGATCACCAATAACAGAGAGCGAGGGAGAGAGCGAGAGAGAGCGCGAGTGAGAGGGAGAGAGAGAGAGAGAGAAATGGAAGAGAAGGAGAGAGCGGTGAGATATGTGGCCACTGTGCTCTCATCCCTCTATCTCCTTAACAAGATCATAGAAGGAGGAAGGGGTTGCGAGTACAGGCCAAATCTAATCAAAGGTATTGTCACATACACATATTTAGCTGATGTTATTGCGGGTGTAGCAAAATGCAAGAGAAACGTAAGAGGATGAAAATGAAGATGTTTCCTTTTAAAGGTGACGTCCCTTAATTAAAAGGGCAATCCAATTATCATTTCAATGTTTTGGGGGGTTTTAATCATGGAGATAATATCTTGAATTAAACTGAATACAATGACTGTGCAAATTACATGAATTCACCAGAATGACGCAAACACATACACGCAAATGCTCCAATCCACATTGCAAACACACACACTCCTACAGAACACAGACAAAACACAACCACCAAAGGCCATGATACACATGCAACGACGTTTCAGATTCCCATTAAGGCAAGCAGAACGTGCTCTTAACATATGACTGGAAACTAAGCTATTGCTTCTGAGATAAAAAATAAATTAAAGAAGGTACAGTAAGTGGAGGGATAATACTGTTAATCCCTCGTCTGTTTAGTATTACTCATCTCCAGTTTACCTTCCTACTTGCTCTAAGTTTCACACCTAACACGTTTATGACTAAATGGAATAACAATATCCAAATATTTGAATATCATCCCATTCTGTAACCAATGGTTAGTAAAATGTTTTTGGGGGGGCACTGTTTGAATGCTTTTCATGCTACTGTATAACAACCCCTGCCAGGTACTAACAACAAGATGCATGGCTCACCACAGGTGTTTGTTACATGACAATAGAATGAGTTTATGAAGTCAATCTCCCAATGGGAATCACACATTAGTGACCTCTGGAAACGGCAGATGAGTCACACGGTAATGAGTGTTTTCATTTAGATGGCGGTCGGCGGTGAGAAAACAATGAGGCGGGATAATGATTCCGTTAGGAGGACGGACGTTCCAGTTGTTCACGACCACTTGACAAAGATGGGGAGGGTGAAATGAACCCAGTGGGCAGATGGAGAGATGGAGGGATGAATAGCTTCTGAATTATTCTCTCTTACCTCTTTTTCTGATGTTTACTGCCATTTCGGGAGACTTTTAGGGCCGTTTTGCCGATATATATCTTTTTCATGTCTGCTGTGTTCTCTCCCTCTCATGTGATTTTGTGTTTCAAATGGTTAGTGGGAGTGCGTCTATTTTTCTGAGCAGAGGTCATAGGTCAGGTTGGTTAAGTTTGACCTGTTGAGTGAGTTGTCTGAGGGAGTTGTCTACCTGTGTTGGTCCTGTCAACAGAGCAAAGAGACAGTTCGGCAGCCATTAAAAAACATTCAAACCAGGGGTATAGGCACGTGTGGGTTTGGGTGGGCGCTGGCCCACCCACTGGGGAGCCAGGCCCACCCACTGGGGAACCAGGCCCACCCACTGGGGAGCCAGGCCCACGTAATCAGATTGAGCAACAAAAAAATACATATATATATATTTTTTTTTTTTATTCTCTCCTTGTCAGTGTTTCAAACAGGAGATTATTTGTATTTTTACCTTAACACACTACAGTACTTGACTTGGCCAGCAGCTCTCCGGAACTGAGTAACGGCACCTACAATTTTCTTCTGCTTGAGTTCCTGAACCTCTTATAGAATATTAGCTCAAAAGTATTGCGGAATTCCTGCACCTAAATTTAAACAGTCTCGGCACCGAAATGAGTATCGGCACCTACAGTTGAAGTCTGAAGTTTACATACACCTTAGCCAAATACATTTAAACTCAGTTTTTCACATATCCTGACATTTAATCCAAGTAAAAATTCCCTGTCTTAGGTCAGTTAGGATCACCACTTTATTTTAAGAATGTGAAATGTCAGAATAATAGTAAAGATAATTATTTATTTCAGCTTTTATTTCTTTCATCACATTCATCACATCAGAAGTTTACATACACTCAATTAGTATTTGGTAGCATTGCCTTTAAATTGTTTAACTTGGGTCAAACGTTTCGGGTGGCCTTCCACAACCTTCCCACAATAAATTTTGGCCCATTCCACTTGACAGAGCTGGTGTAACTGAGTCAGGTTTGTAGGCCTCCTTGCTCGCACATGCTTTTTCAGTTCTGCACACAAATGTTCTATGGGATTGAGGTCAGGGCTTTGTGATGGCCACTCCAATACCTTGACTTTAAGCCATTTTGCCACAACTTTGGAAGTATGCTTGGGGTCATTGTCCATTTGGAAGACCCATTTGCGACCAAGCTTTAACTTCCTGACTGATGTCTTGAGATGTTGCTTCAATATATCCACATAATTTTCCTTCCTCATGATGCCATCTATTTTGTGCACCAGTCCCTCCTGCAGCAAAGCACCCGCACAACATGATGCTGCCACCCCCGTGCTTCACGGTTGGGATGGTATTCTTCGGCTTGCAAGCCTCCCCCCTTTTTCCATCAAACATAATGATTGCCATTATGGCCAAACAGTTCTATTTTTGTTTCATCAGACCAGAGGACATTTCTCCAAAAAGTACGATCTTTGTCTCCATGTGCAGTTGCAATCTGTAGTCTGGCTATTTTATGGCGGTTTTGGAGCAGTTGCTTCTTCCTTGCTGAGCGGCCTTTCAGGTTATGTCAATATAGGACTCGTTTTACTGTGGATAAAGATACTTTTGTACCTGTTTCCTCCAGCATCTTCACAAGGTAATTTGCTGTTGTTCTGTACTTTTTGCACCAAAGTACGTTCATCTCTAGGAGACAGAATGCGTCTCCTTCCTGAGCGGTATGACGGCTGCGCGGTCCCATGGTGTTTATACTGCGTACTATTGTTTGTACTGATGAATGTGGTACCTTCAGGCGTTTGGAAATTGCTCCCAAAGATGAACCAGACTTTTCTCTGTGGTCTTGGCTGATTTCTTTTGATTTTCCCATGATGTCACGCAAAGAGGCACACAGTTTGAAGGTAGGCCTTGAAATACATCCACAAGTACACCTCCAATTGACTCAACTGATGTCAATTAGCCTATCAGAAGCTTCTAAAGCCATGACATAATTTTCTGGAATTTTCCAAGCTGTTTAAAGGCACAGTCAACTCAATGTATGTAAACTTCTGACCCACTGGAATTGTGATACAGTGAATTATAAGTTAAATAATCTGTCTGTAAACAATTGTTTGGAAAATGACTTGTGTCATGCACAAAGTAGATGTCCTAACCGACTTGCCAAAACTATAGTTTGTTAACAAGACATTTGTGGAGTGGTTGAAAAACAAGTTTTATTAATGACTCCAGCCTAAGTGTATGTAAACCTCCGACTTCACCTGTATTTCAGTCCAAGTCAAGTCAAGCACTGGCCTAAACATGCATACACCATCACATGGAATTCAAAGCAAGCAGTAGGGAGGGGGTGGGTAAACGAAAGGGATATACACTCAGTGGCAAGTTTATTAGGTCCACCTATCTAGTACCAGGTCGGACCCCCCTTTGCCCCCAGAACAGACTGAATTTTTCAGGGCATGGAAACGTTTCTCAATTGGTATCAGGGGACCTAACATGTGCCAGGAAAACATTCCCCACACCATTACACCACCAACCTCTACCATTGACACCAGGCAGGATGGGGCCATGGACTCATGCTGCTTATGCCAAATCCTGACGCAGCAGGAACCGGGATTTGTCCGACTCCTCAATTGTCCAGTGTTGGTGATCTCATGCCCACTGGAGCTGCTTCTTCTTGTTTGTAGCTGATAGGAGTGGAACCTGGTGTGGTTGTCTGTTGAAATAGCCCATCCGTGACAAGAACCAACGTTGTACTGTTGTACTGCAGCGTTATTTGCCTGTTTGTGGCCCGCCTGTTAGCTTGCTCAATTCTTGCCATTCTCCTTTGACCTCTTATCAACGAGCTGTTTTCTCCCACAGGACTACCGCTGACTGGATGTTTTTTGTTCGTCGCAAACATTCTCGGTAAACACTAGACACTGTCGTACGTGAAAAGCCCAGGAATCCGGCCATTTCTGAAATACTGGAACGAGCGTGACAGGCGCTGATGATCATACCATGCTCAAAGTTGCTTAATAAGTCAATCGTTTTTCCAATTATAACATTCAATCAAACAGTAACTGAATGCCTCCATGCCTGTCTGTTGGCTTATAGAGCAAGCCATGAGGCTTACTGTCTTTCGGAGCAAACCACTTTCGTAAACGATGTGGTGTACCTAATAAACTGACCACTGAGTGTATATTGACAATAATAATAATATATTTCATTTGGCAGATGCCTTTCAAGACACTCAAGGACATCTTACATAACATCTAGTGCTGTACATAAAATATATTTAATTTAGGCCTATGTAATGAATTTGAATTGATTATATATTTTTAAAAATGGCTTCTCAATTTTAAAGTAATGGGTGGGTTTATGCAAGTCACTTCGCACTTATACCATGTGCAGTAAACAGTAGCTATTGCTGTGTAGACTAGGCTACACCATGTAGGCTATTCACCGTTAGCTAGCTAGCTAAGACTCACTAGCCAACTTGGTTAGAAAAAACAAGTAAAATGTCTGAACAAAGAGACTGAGTATTGAAGAGGATGTTGGAGCATTTGCCAAGTTATTTGATATCAGTGATTTCGCCATGAAGGGCCTCCAGTGACCCTTTATATCAGTCACTGATTGCATTAATCTAATGGAGGGCCTTAAAAAACTGTTTCAGGACATTCAGAGACAACGATCAGCACTACAACACATCAGTCCAGTGATAAAATATATATATTTATATTTCAATTTATGCGCCAATGTGCCTTGCAAGTAATAGACTATAACAACTGACATATTGCCAGCTTCATCATACAGCTTAGCTTGAGACTCGAGTTTTGAAATATAAGGGAACTCTATGTTATTTATAACAAAGGGAAGGACTACATGGAGAAAATCACGCCTCTCTTATTAGATATGAAAATAAGCAAATGCATGAAACAATATTTATATCCAGTCAATGTACATAGCCCATGCGCTAGTCCCTACAGGCTATTGATCAATTCATTGATATCACAGAATACATTATAGGTGCACTTGATCTCCTGCATTTTGACTCATTCATTTGTATTTGTATTTATTGTGTATCCCCATTAGCTGGGGATACATTAAGGCAGTTTATACAATTTTAAAAACATTACAATACATTCACAGACCGTGCCCTCAGGCCCCTACTCCACCACTACCACATATATACAGTACAAAATCCATGTGTACATGTGTGTATAGTGCGTATGTTATCGTGTGTGTGTTTATGCATGTGTCTGTGCCTATGTTTGTGTTGCTTCACAGTCCCCACTGTTCCAGAAGGTGTTTTTTTATCTGTTTTTTAAATCAAATTTTACTGCCTGCATCAATTACTTGATGTGGAATAGAGTTCCATGTACTCATGGCTCTATTTTGTACTGTGTGCCTTCCATAGTCTGTTCTGGACTTGGGGACTGTGAAGAGACCTCTGGGGACATGTCTTGTGGGGTATGCATGGATGTCCGAGCTGTGTGCCAGTAGTTCAAACAGACAGCTCGATGCATTCAACATGTCAATACCTCTCATAAATACAAGCAGTGATGAAGTCAATCTCTCCTCCACTTTGAGCCAGGAGAGATTGACATGCATATTATTAATATTAGCTTTCTGTGTTCATCCAAGGGCCAGCCATGCTGCCCTGTTCTGAACCAACTGCAATTTTCCTAAGTCCTTTTTGTTGCACCTGACCACATGACTGAATAGTAGTCCAGGTACAACAAAACTAGGGCCTGTAGGACCTGCCTTGTTGACAGTGCTGTCAAGAAGGTAGAGCAGCGCCTTATCATGGACATACTGCTCTCCATCTTAGCTACTGTTGTATCAATATGTTTGACCATGACAGTTTACAATCCAGGGTAACTCCAAGCAGTTTAGTCACCTTAACTTGCTCAATTTCCACATTATTAATTACAAGTTTTAGTTGAGGTTTAGGGTTTAGTGAATGATTTGTCCCAAATACAATGCTTTTAGTTTTAGAAATATTTAGGACTAACTTATTCCTTGCCACCCACTCTGAAACTAACTGCAACTCTTTGTTAAGTGTTGCAGTCATTTCAGTTGCTGTACTGTAGTAGCTGACATGTACAGTGGGGAGAACAGGTATTTGATACACTGCCGATTTTGCAGGTTTTCCTACTTACAAAGCATGTAGAGGTCTATCATTTTTATCATAGGTACACTTCAACGGTGAGAGACGGAATCTAAAACAAAAATCCAGAAAATCACATTGTATGATTTTTAAGTAATTAATTTGCATTTTATTGCATGACATAAGTATTTGATACATCAGAAAAGCAGAACTTAATATTTGGTACAGAAACCTTTGTTTGCAATTACAGAGATCATACGTTTCCTGTAGTTCTTGACCAGGTTTGCACACACTGCAGCAGGGATTTTGGCCCACTCCTCCATACAGACCTTCTCCAGATCCTTCAGGTTTCGGGGCTGTCGCTGGGCAATACGGACTTTCAGCTCCCTCCAAAGATTTTCTATTGGGTTTAGGTCTGGAGACTGGCTAGGCCACTCCAGGACCTTGAGATGCTTCTTACGGAGCCACTCCTTAGTTGCCCTGGCTGTGTGTTTCGGGTCGTTGTCATGCTGGAAGACCCAGCCACGACCCATCTTCAATGCTCTTACTGAGGGAAGGAGGTTGTTGGCCAAGATCTCGCGATACATGGCCCCATCCATCCTCCCCTCAATACGGTGCAGTCGTCCTGTCCCCTTTGCAGAAAAGCATCCCCAAAGAATGATGTTTCCACCTCCATGCTTCACGGTTGGGATGGTGTTCTTGGGGTTGTACTCATCCTTCTTCTTCCTCCAAACACGGCGAGTGGAGTTTAGACCAAAAAGCTCTATTTTTGTCTCATCAGACCACATGACCTTCTCCCATTCCTCCTCTGGATCATCCAGATGGTCATTGGCAAACTTCAGACGGGCCTGGACATACGCTGGCTTGAGCAGGGGGACCTTGCGTGCGCTGTAGGATTTTAATCCATGACAGCGTAGTGTGTTACTAATGGTTTTCTTTGAGACTGTGGTCCCAGCTCTCTTCATTGACCAGGTCCTGCCGTGTAGTTCTGGGCTGATCCCTCACCTTCCTCATGATCATTGATGCCCCACGAGGTGAGATCTTGCATGGAGCCCCAGACCGAGGGTGATTGACCATCATCTTGAACTTCTTCCATTTTCTAATAATTGCGCCAACAGTTGTTGCCTTCTCACCAAGCTGCTTGCCTATTGTCCTGTAGCCCATCCCAGCCTTGTGCAGGTCTACAATTTTATCCCTGATGTCCTTACACAGCACTCTGGTCTTGGCCATTGTGGAGAGGTTGGAGTCTGTTTGATTGAGTGTGTGGACAGGTGTCTTTTATACAGGTAATGAGTTCAAACAGGTGCAGTTAATACAGGTAATGAGTGGAGAACAGGAGGGCTTCTTAAAGAAAAACGAACAGGTCTGTGAGAGCCGGAATTCTTACTGGTTGGTAGGTGATCAAATACTTATGTCATGCAATAAAATGCAAATTAATTACTTAAAAATCATACAATGTGATTTTCTGGATTTTCTGGAGTCTCTCACAGTTGAAGTGTACCTAAAAATTACAGACCTCTACATGCTTTGTAAGTAGGAAAACCTGCAAAATCGGCAGTGTATCAAATACTTGTTCTCCCCACTGTATAGTGTTGAGTCATCCATATACATAGACACTCTGGCTTTCCTCAAAGCCAGTGGCAATTCATTAGTAAAGATAGAAAAAAAGTAAAGGGCCTGGACAGCTGCCTTGGGGAATTCCTGATTCTACCTGGATTATGTTGGAGAGGCTTCCATTAAAGAACACCCTCTGTGTTCTGTTAGACAGGTAACTCTTTATCCACAATGTAGCAGGGGGTGTAAAGCCATAATACATACGTTTTGCCAGCAGCAGACTATGATCAATATTGTCAAAGGCCGCACTGTAGTCTAACAAAACAGTCTCCACAATATTTTTATCATCAATTTCTCTCAGCCAATCATCAGTCATTTGTGTAAGGGCTGTGCTTGTTGACTGTCCTTCCCTATAAGCATGGTGTTGTCAATTTGTTTACTGTAAAAAAGCATTGTGTCTGGTCAAACACACATTTTTCCAAAAGTTTACTAAGGGTTGGTAACAGGCTGATTGGTTGGCTATTTGAGCCAGTAAAGGGGGCTTTACTATCCTTAGGTAGCGGAATGAATTTTGCTTCCCTCCAAGCCTGAGGGCACACACTTTTTGGTAGGTTTACATTGAAGATGTGGCAAGTAGGAGTGGCAGTATCGTCTGCTATTATCCTCAGTAATTTTCCATCCAAGTTGTCAGACCCGGTGGCTTGTCATTGTTGATAGACAACAATTATTTTTTCACCTCTTCCACACTAACTTTACGGAATTTAAAATTGCAATGCTTGGTCAGTTATACTTGGATGTGTAGCATCATCATTTGTTGCTGGCATGTCATGCCTAAGTTTGCTAATCTTGAAAAAATTATTAAAGTAGTTGGCAATATCAGTCGGTTATGTGATGAATGAGCCATCTGAATCAATGAATGATGGAGCTTGTTTGCCTTTTTGCCCAAGATTTCATTGAAGGTGCTCCAAAGCTTTTTACTATCATTCTTTGTCATTTATCTTTGTTTCATAGTGTAGTTTCTTCTTTTTATTCAGTTTAGTCACATGATTTCTCAATTTGCAATAAGTTTGCCAATCGGTTGTGCAGCCAGACTTATTTTCCATTCCTTTTGCCTCATCCCTCTCAACCATACAACTTTTCAATTCCTCATCAATCAACAGAGATTTAACAGTTTTTACAGTCATTTTCTTAATGGGTGCATGCTTATTAGCAACTGGAATAAGCAATTTCATAAATGTGTCAAGTGCAGTGTTTGTTTGCTCCTCATTACACACCACGGACCAACAAATATTCTTTACATCAACAACATAGGAATCACTACAAAACGTATTGTATGACCTTTTATACACTGTATTAGGCCCAGCCTTTGGAACTTTGGTTTTCCTATATATGGCTACTATATTGTGATCACTACATCCAATGAATTTCGATACTGCTTTCAAGCACATTTCTGCAGCATTAGTAAAGATGTGATCGATACATGTTGATGATTTAATTCCTGTGCTGTTTTTAAATACCCTGGTAGGTTGACTGATAACCTGAAGCAGGTTGCAGGCACTGGTTACAGTTTGAAGATATTTCTTGAGTGTGCAGCTTGATGAAAGCCAGTCTGAAAGCCAATTTAAATCACCCAGAAAATATACCTCTGTTGATATCACATACATTATCAAGCATTTCACACATGTTATCCAGATACTGGCTGTTAGCACTTGGTGGTCTGTAGCAGCTTCTCAGATGAACCTGTAGCCATATTACTTTAACAGTATTTGACATGAGATCCTCTCTAATCTTTACAGGAATGTGGTTCTGAATATATTCAATAAATGTTATAACCTTGTACTGCTACCACTGTATCATCAAAGGTAGTATCTAAGTGAGTTTCAGAGATAGTCAGAATGTGAATGTGATCTGTTACTAGCAAATTATTGATTTCATGAACCTTGTTTCTTAAGCTACATATATTAACGTGGGCTATTTTGAGCGCTTTTCCACTGGGATGCTTACTTGCTTTCATTGCTTCACTGGGAAGCTAAGTAGCAGTAGATGTGCTCATGTTCTTTATGTTAGTGCAGGGTGAGCTGCTCACAGTGGACTTCCCCCTAGGGCACACCGGCTTAGTGCTAACAGT
Organism: Salvelinus alpinus; assembly: GCF_045679555.1. Taxonomy (NCBI): domain Eukaryota; kingdom Metazoa; phylum Chordata; class Actinopteri; order Salmoniformes; family Salmonidae; genus Salvelinus; species Salvelinus alpinus. The sequence continues at coordinate 14,563,131 of NC_092093.1, read as the reverse complement.
ATAAATCTGGTTCATAGGCACATTATTACTGCATACAATAGCTGTAGGATCAGTAGAGGCATTTAGGGCAGTTAGAGGGACATACATTAAGTTACTTACATTGTGTCTACTGACACCCCTGGTATAATGTACATTTGCTAAAGCATTATGATGACTCAGCGGCACAAGGGTAGGGATTAACTGAGCTGGGCTTGGGTCATTGATAAGTCATTGTTTCAACACAGCCTTATAATGCTGTGAAAGGATCCAGGAACCCAAATGATTTGTGTGGATCCCATCCTCCTTATAAAACGTGTTTCATTTCCAAAAGGTACCGACATTGTCAACAAAAGTTACAGCTATTGAGCTGCAATAAATACATGGCCAGTTGTGAAGAAAAAGAATCCTGCTAAAGAGTTCAATGCCGCGATTGAAGGGCCAGATATGATCGGTCTTTTATTAGTGTCTATCAGAGAGTCAATCAACTCTTTAAAATCCAGTTTCAACTTTTCAGAACTGCCCTTAATAATGTCATTAAAACCCACATGGACTATGATAGAATCGATGTCCATTACTAAGAAAAGGTTGTTCTAGTCTATATAGGCTATGTCTGCCTATTGAGATTATAACCGGGCAGGTGTTATGGGCTGCCCTACTGTACCTCCTTGCCCGTCCAAATAAAATATTGAAATAATGACAATTTATTTGACCGAGACGCACTGACTGAAAGACGCATCAATCTCAGATAAAGAATCCAAGTGAGATAAACAGCACCTCTCTTTCTCCGTATGTGTTGACCATGTATCTGATGCTGTCTGGACAGCGAAACAGCACCTCTCTGTCTCCGTATGTGTTGACCATGTATCTGATGATGTCTGGACAGCGAAACAGCACCTCTCTGTCTCCGTATGTGTTGACCATGTATCTGATGATGTCTGGACAGCGAAACAGCGCCTCTCTGTCTCCGTATGTGTTGACCATGTATCTGATGCTGTCTGGACAGCGAAACAGCGCCTCTCTGTCTCCGTATGTGTTGACCATGTATCTGATGCTGTCTGGACAGCGAAACAGCACCTCTCTGTCTCCGTATGTGTTGACCATGTATCTGATGCTGTCTGGACAGTGAAACAGCACCTCTCTGTCTCCGTATGTGTTGACCATGTATCTGATGCTGTCTGGACAGCGAAACAGCGCCTCTCTGTCTCCGTATGTGTTGACCATGTATCTGATGATGTCTGGACAGCGAAACAGCACCTCTCTGTCTCCGTATGTGTTGACCATGTATCTGATGCTGTCTGGACAGCGAAACAGCGCCTCTCTGTATCCGTATGTGTTGAACATGTATCTGATGCTGTCTGGACAGCGAAACAGCACCTCTCTGTCTCCGTATGTGTTGACCATGTATCTGATGCTGTCTGGACAGCGAAACAGCGCCTCTCTCTCTCCGTATGTGTTGACCATGTATCTGATGCTGTCTGGACAGCGAAACAGCGCCTCTCTGTCTCCATATGTGTTGACCATGTATCTGATGCTGTCTGGACAGCGAAACAGCGCCTCTCTGTCTCCGTATGTGTTGACCATGTATCTGATGCTGTCTGGACAGCGAAACAGCGCCTCTCTGTCTCCGTATGTGTAGGCCATGTATCTGATGCTGTCTGGACAGTGAAACAGCACCTCTCTGTCTCCGTATGTGTTGACCATGTATCTGATGCTGTCTGGACAGCGAAACAGCGCCTCTCTGTCTCCGTATGTGTTGACCATGTATCTGATGCTGTCTGGACAGCGAAACAGCGCCTCTCTGTCTCCGTATGTGTAGGCCATGTATCTGATGCTGTCTGGACAGCGAAACAGCGCCTCTCTGTCTCCGTATGTGTTGACCATGTATCTGATGCTGTCTGGACAGCGAAACAGCGCCTCTCTGTCTCCGTATGTGTTGACCATGTATCTGATGCTGTCTGGACAGCGAAACAGCGCCTCTCTGTCTCCGTATGTGTTGAACATGTATCTGAATCTGTCTGGACAGCGAAACAGCGCTTCTCTTTCTCCGTATGTGTTGACCATGTATCTGATGCTGTCTGGACAGCGAAACAGCGCCTCTCTGTCTCCGTATGTGTTGAACATGTATCTGATGCTGTCTGGACAGCGAAACAGCGCCTCTCTGTCTCCGTATGTGTTGACCATGTATCTGATGCTGTCTGGACAGCGAAACAGCGCCTCTCTGTCTCCGTATGTGTTGACCATGTATCTGATGCTGTCTGGACAGCGAAACAGCGCCTCTCTGTCTCCGTATGTGTTGACCATGTATCTGATGCTGTCTGGACAGCGAAACAGCGCCTCTCTGTCTCCGTATGTGTTGACCATGTATCTGATGCTGTCTGGACAGCGAAACAGCGCCTCTCTGTCTCCGTATGTGTTGAACATGTATCTGATGCTGGTTGGACAGCGAAACAGCGCCTCTCTGTCTCCGTATGTGTTGAACATGTATCTGATGCTGTCTGGACAGCGAAACAGCGCCTCTCTGTCTCCGTATGTGTTGACCATGTATCTGATGCTGTCTGGACAGCGAAACAGCACCTCTCTGTCTCCGTATGTGTTGACCATGTATCTGATGCTGTCTGGACAGCGAAACAGCACCTCTCTGTCTCCGTATGTGTTGACCATGTATCTGATGCTGTCTGGACAGCGAAACAGCGCCTCTCTGTCTCCGTATGTGTTGACCATGTATCTGATGATGTCTGGACAGCGAAACAGCACCTCTCTGTCTCCGTATGTGTTGACCATGTATCTGATGCTGTCTGGACAGCGAAACAGCGCCTCTCTGTCTCCGTATGTGTTGAACATGTATCTGATGCTGTCTGGACAGCGAAACAGCACCTCTCTGTCTCCGTATGTGTTGACCATGTATCTGATGCTGTCTGGACAGCGAAACAGCGCCTCTCTGTCTCCGTATGTGTTGACCATGTATCTGATGCTGTCTGGACAGCGAAACAGCGCCTCTCTGTCTCCGTATGTGTTGACCATGTATCTGATGCTGTCTGGACAGCGAAACAGCGCCTCTCTGTCTCCGTATGTGTTGACCATGTATCTGATGCTGTCTGGACAGCGAAACAGCGCCTCTCTGTCTCCGTATGTGTTGACCATGTATCTGATGCTGTCTGGACAGCGAAACAGCGCCTCTCTGTCTCCGTATGTGTTGACCATGTATCTGATGCTGTCTGGACAGCGAAACAGCGCCTCTCTGTCTCCGTATGTGTTGACCATGTATCTGATGCTGTCTGGACAGCGAAACAGCGCCTCTCTGTCTCCGTATGTGTTGACCATGTATCTGATGCTGTCTGGACAGCGAAACAGCGCCTCTCTGTCTCCGTATGTGTTGACCATGTATCTGATGCTGTCTGGACAGCGAAACAGCGCCTCTCTGTCTCCGTATGTGTAGGCCATGTATCTGATGCTGTCTGGACAGTGAAACAGCACCTCTCTGCCTCCGTATGTGTTGACCATGTATCTGATGCTGTCTGGACAGCGAAACAGCGCCTCTCTGTCTCCTTATGTGTTGAACATGTATCTGAATCTGTCTGGACAGCGAAACAGCGCCTCTCTTTCTCCGTATGTGTTGACCATGTATCTGATGCTGTCTGGACAGCGAAACAGCGCCTCTCTGTCTCCGTATGTGTTGACCATGTATCTGATGCTGTCTGGACAGTGAAACAGCGCCTCTCTGTCTCCGTATGTGTTGACCATGTATCTGATGCTGTCTGGACAGCGAAACAGCGCCTCTCTGTCTCCGTATGTGTTGACCATGTATCTGATGATGTCTGGACAGCGAAACAGCACCTCTCTGTCTCCGTATGTGTTGACCATGTATCTGATGCTGTCTGGACAGCGAAACAGCGCCTCTCTGTCTCCGTATGTGTTGAACATGTATCTGATGCTGTCTGGACAGCGAAACAGCACCTCTCTGTCTCCGTATGTGTTGACCATGTATCTGATGCTGTCTGGACAGCGAAACAGCGCCTCTCTCTCTCCGTATGTGTTGACCATGTATCTGATGCTGTCTGGACAGCGAAACAGCGCCTCTCTGTCTCCATATGTGTTGACCATGTATCTGATGCTGTCTGGACAGCGAAACAGCGCCTCTCTGTCTCCGTATGTGTTGACCATGTATCTGATGCTGTCTGGACAGCGAAACAGCGCCTCTCTGTCTCCGTATGTGTAGGCCATGTATCTGATGCTGTCTGGACAGTGAAACAGCACCTCTCTGTCTCCGTATGTGTTGACCATGTATCTGATGCTGTCTGGACAGCGAAACAGCGCCTCTCTGTCTCCGTATGTGTTGACCATGTATCTGATGCTGTCTGGACAGCGAAACAGCGCCTCTCTGTCTCCGTATGTGTAGGCCATGTATCTGATGCTGTCTGGACAGTGAAACAGCACCTCTCTGCCTCCGTATGTGTTGACCATGTATCTGATGCTGTCTGGACAGCGAAACAGCGCCTCTCTGTCTCCGTATGTGTTGACCATGTATCTGATGCTGTCTGGACAGCGAAACAGCGCCTCTCTGTCTCCGTATGTGTTGAACATGTTCTGAATCTGTAATGACTGTCTGGACAGCGAAACAGCGCCTCTCTTTCTCCGTATGTGTTGACCATGTATCTGATGCTGTCTGGACAGCGAAACAGCGCCTCTCTGTCTCCGTATGTGTTGAACATGTCTGTGACCTCTCTGTCTCCGTATGTGTTGACCATGTATCTGATGCTGTCTGGACAGCGAAACAGCGCCTCTCTGTCTCCGTATGTGTTGACCATGTATCTGATGCTGTCTGGACAGCGAAACAGCACCTCTCTGTCTCCGTATGTGTTGACCATGTATCTGATGCTGTCTGGACAGCGAAACAGCGCCTCTCTGTCTCCGTATGTGTTGAACATGTATCTGATGCTGTCTGGACAGCGAAACAGCACCTCTCTGTCTCCGTATGTGTTGACCATGTATCTGATGCTGTCTGGACAGCGAAACAGCGCCTCTCTCTCTCCGTATGTGTTGACCATGTATCTGATGCTGTCTGGACAGCGAAACAGCGCCTCTCTGTCTCCATATGTGTTGACCATGTATCTGATGCTGTCTGGACAGCGAAACAGCGCCTCTCTGTCTCCGTATGTGTTGACCATGTATCTGATGCTGTCTGGACAGCGAAACAGCGCCTCTCTGTCTCCGTATGTGTAGGCCATGTATCTGATGCTGTCTGGACAGTGAAACAGCACCTCTCTGTCTCCGTATGTGTTGACCATGTATCTGATGCTGTCTGGACAGCGAAACAGCGCCTCTCTGTCTCCGTATGTGTTGACCATGTATCTGATGCTGTCTGGACAGCGAAACAGCGCCTCTCTGTCTCCGTATGTGTTGACCATGTATCTGATGCTGTCTGGACAGCGAAACAGCGCCTCTCTGTCTCCGTATGTGTTGAACATGTATCTGAATCTGTCTGGACAGCGAAACAGCGCCTCTCTTTCTCCGTATGTGTTGACCATGTATCTGATGCTGTCTGGACAGCGAAACAGCGCCTCTCTGTCTCCGTATGTGTTGAACATGTATCTGAATCTGTCTGGACAGCGAAACAGCGCCTCTCTTTCTCCGTATGTGTTGACCATGTATCTGATGCTGTCTGGACAGCGAAACAGCGCCTCTCTGTCTCCGTATGTGTTGAACATGTATCTGAATCTGTCTGGACAGCGAAACAGCGCCTCTCTTTCTCCGTATGTGTTGAACATGTATCTGAATCTGTCTGGACAGCGAAACAGCGCCTCTCTGTCTCCGTATGTGTTGAACATGTATCTGATGCTGGTTGGACAGCGAAACAGCGCCTCTCTGTCTCCGTATGTGTTGACCATGTATCTGATGCTGTCTGGACAGCGAAACAGCGCCTCTCTGTCTCCGTATGTGTTGACCATGTATCTGATGCTGTCTGGACAGCGAAACAGCGCCTCTCTTTCTCCGTATGTGTTGACCATGTATCTGATGCTGTCTGGACAGCGAAACAGCGCCTCTCTGTCTCCGTATGTGTTGAACATGTATCTGATGCTGTCTGGACAGCGAAACAGCGCCTCTCTGTCTCCGTATGTGTTGACCATGTATCTGATGCTGTCTGGACAGCGAAACAGCGCCTCTCTGTCTCCGTATGTGTTGACCATGTATCTGATGCTGTCTGGACAGCGAAACAGCGCCTCTCTGTCTCCGTATGTGTTGACCATGTATCTGATGCTGTCTGGACAGCGAAACAGCGCCTCTCTGTCTCCGTATGTGTTGACCATGTCTCTGATGCTGTCTGGACAGCGAAACAGCACCTCTCTGTCTCCGTATGTGTTGACCATGTATCTGATGCTGTCTGGACAGCGAAACAGCGCCTCTCTGTCTCCGTATGTGTTGACCATGTATCTGATGCTGTCTGGACAAAAGGTGTATGGCATGTCATACTTTTTCTGTCCAGACAGCATCAGATACATGGACTATAGTAAGAGAGAGCGGCGCTGTTTTGCTCGCTAGTTTCGGCAAAGAGGAAGAGGCGAAGCGAGAGGGCTCACTCTCGCCTAAATCTGTCATGAATGAGCCCAATGTGTTTGTTTGGGCATAATATGCAGACCCAGGCTTGTCGCCTGCATTCCCGCCTTTGGGACAACGACTCGCATTGTTTGAGCGGGGACATGAGCATCTCGTCATTATATACAGATCTCTCCTTTCAGTCACTTGCGAATTGGAAAGGAAAGTTGGCGCAGATGTTGGCTTCCCCTAAAGTCAATTGATATTTTGCAAAAATTATATAATTACTCCTGTCTAAATAAAATAATTCAAAATATGTTACCAGAGAGCTTGACTTAGCCATAGAGGATCATTAGCTTCTTAAAACAAATAGCTGTGGATTGTTTCAAATCACAAGTGCATACATGTAGGCCAATACCTAGTATTTGGGAAGCCAGCAATTTGGGCAGCGCGTGTGGCAATAGGCCTAGCTGATTATTGAGTTGGACGGGTCAGTGAAAAGCATCTAAAATATTTGAAGATAATGTGTCTTGAGTATAATTCAAAATGTTGAGACAAGAAGAAGGGGAGGGGTGTGTGGGGAAGATATGGGCATCTCTCTCTAAAATACATGAACTCAGCTCTCCAGAATGTGCTCCACTGTCTCCCACCAATTTTTGCACTTTCGTTGTTTCATTATGTGAATTGTTTGTCCTTTGTTTTTTTTATCAATTCCCCATGACATATGTAACCAGTAGGCCTAGTAAATGTACCACTAATCCCGGTAATTTGGTTAGATTAATTTCTGTTAACGCAAGTATTACAGTCATTTATCTTTATCATTCTGGAAACATTGCTTGCAGAGTTCACAACCTGCTACACATCTGAGAAACAAGTGTTGGTTTATTTCATAACCATAATTTAGGAGTTTAGTAAATTGTTTCATTGTCTTTTGTTTGGCGTGCTTCATGTGAGCAATGAGCATGTGTGGTATACAGTGGCAAAAATGTTAGAAAAAATAAATACAATTTTAAATTAAAAAGGGTCTTGCCTATTTGTCATGTTATTTTGGCATTAATATGTGTGACATATCAGCTTGCAAACAATGTAAAAAAAGGCAGATCTAAAATGCAGGTGTTTCAGCCTAGCTCAGTGCTTTCTGTGGTGGTGGGGCAAGCCAGCAGAAAATATGGAGCGTTGCACCGTGATTGGCTCAGTGTTCTGTCACTCATGGGGACACTACGTCATAGCCAAGTCTAAGGGTAGACTTCAAAGATTCCAGCCCCTTGGGTGCTGCCATAGAGTTACATTAGAAGTGCCCATCCAAGAAGGCTCAAGTTCATTGGTCACAGATAAAATGACTTTAAATCATGTTGTATCTACAGTAGCTCCGATTGGACTGATCATGTCAACATCATACTTTCAAAATCTTAGCTAGCAGTCATCATCATGAATCAAGTCAACAATCTACTGGCAAATCCTTTTTAATCCTTGTCATATGAAGATAAATAATGAAGAGAAATTACAGATAAAACGTATCGGTGCTCATCAGCCATTGGACATAAACATTACACAACAAGTTGGAAATCGAGAGTTCAACAATGAGTGGTTTGGAAGGAATCAGTGGCTTATTGCAAGCATTGCAAAGCAAGCATTGTAAAGCAATCATTAGCCTGTTTTTCAGTGCAGTGGCTGTGCGGTACCAAGTCTAAGATTAAGGGTCTCTTTTCCTAGTTTAAAATGATAAACATTCAACATTGGCCATGCTGTCAATGAATCATGATTAGCGCCGTGCTAAAAACCACTGACTTTAGTGAGTTCAAGACAAAAATTAGCTACGACTGCAAAATACTTTCATCCAACTCGGAATTGTAAATCTGGAACTTGGGCCTTTTTCTAGAGCTATGACCTGAAGATCACTGACGTCATCATGATTCTACTTTTTTCTCCCCGAGTTCCCAGTTGACTTGAAAGCACCATAAATCCAGAGAATGGCAGACTTTGATGACAAAGTTTAATGACAAAATTTGCCCACGAAGGACAACCGTACCACCTTCCTGTTCAAGTGAGCACAACACAACAAGGTGAGTCCAAAAATGTCTTGTATGCTACTGCATAAATTATGTAGAATGCCAGGGAGATATGTATACTGTAGCTAAGTAAAAGTAATACTAAGTGTATGTTGTGTAGTAAGCTGTTAGTAGCCCATGTGCCTCACCCTAATCATTTGGTCAATTCTCACCTCTTCATTCCGCCTACTGTTCTGACTTGGTGGTGCACATGTAGCCTATAACCTGTTTTAGAGAAATGTAATCATTTAATATTTTAAGAGCTTTCATTGTCTGCTTATATGTCCCCTTTATTTATCCTACGGTTCTGACTTGGTGTACAGGGAGAACACTGTAAGAACGGCCCATGTTCTGAATTTCAAAAGTGCTGAACAAATAGTTATATTTACTACGTCCGTCCTAGTAGTGGTAAGGTGTTGGGACTGCTGTTGGGACTCTGCTGTTGGGACAGCTTTATGTAGGCCCAAACAGTTTGTGGGCACCGTTTGTCACCGTTATAGTGCAATTCATGTATTGTTTAGCATGATGTTGTGTAGTGGCTTTGCTGGCATATACATTATTATTGAAATGAGATTGTTCCAAGGAAATGCGCATATAGAAATACTGGCGTGCAGATAGGTAGAAATTGTCTTTATTTTGACACCCATTATAAAACTCTTGTACAGGCACACAGGGGGGAAAAACGGAGCCGACATATAGAAATGTCCGTTCAACTGATTCATTCTGGCACCGGCCCTGGATTATTACTGCTCTGTCAGGGCACCGGCCCTGGATTATTACTGCTCTGTCAGGGCACCGGCCCTGGATTATTACTGCTCTGTCAGGGCACCGGCCCTGGATTATTACTGCTCTGTCAGGGCACCGGCCCTGGATTATTACTGCTCTGTCAGGGCACCGGCCCTGGATTATTACTGCTCTGTCAGGGCACCGGCCCTGGATTATTACTGCTCTGTCAGGGCACCGGCCCTGGATTATTACTGCTCTGTCAGGGCACTATGTTCTAGTCTCGTAGTCCATTCATTATAGGCCTCTGGTTTAATTTGTGTAGGTCTATGTGATTCGCATGTTAAATGTTTCTTAGGCCTACAAGACTATTTGGTCTGTAATGCAAAATCACGTTAGATGGTTTGTTGTGTTTAATCAATTACAGTAAGATATAGAGTAGACTATGCTTTTAATGATGATTTAAGAGCCCAAATTTTGGCCCACCTAATTTTGGCCCACCTAATGGATTTCTGCCTACGCCACTGATTCAAACCCAACAACAGTGATCAGATATTTGACTTCCGAATCATCAAACCAAATGAATTTCTCAAGTGGACGTGCAGTGCACACACAGGAGGAAACATTTTCACATCTTCACTCTCTAGCATTAAATCACTATGACAGAGGCCACTTCTGTAAATATTTCAGCTCCTGTCTCGATTGGGTCCACAGCACAGGTGCAGCTGTCATCAGGCAAAAAAACTGTAGGTAATGAGAGGAGACAGACTGCGACTTGATCAAAGGACCTCCGGGTTTAGAATAAGATGGACTGTCAAGCAGTGAACACAGCGAGACTCAGAGCCACAGCGGTGGTGGGCAAGACTGTGCCTTACAAATGAAATGTTATGGCTGACACAAACACACACAAATGAACACACCCAGACGGAAACACACGCACGCACACAAACACAAACGAACGCACCCAGACGCAAACAGACACACACAAACGCACGCACGCATGCAGATACAGACACACACACTGTCATTGAGAGATCATTTGTGCTGACAGCTCATCCTCACGACTGGGGCCTTATCAACTCCAGCTGCACCCCTCTGAGTCATCACACACAGTGTGTCTGTGTGTGTGTGCATGTGTGTGTGTGTGTGTGTGAGTGTGTGTGTGTGCTTTTCCTTGTTTGCTTGTGTGTGCACATGCGTTTGTGTGTGTGCGTGTTTTCTCAGTGTGTGTATCTCAGCAAGACTCTACCCACTCAATCTAATCCTCCCTGGTAGATAAATTAACAATATCTTCTAGCTGCGACGTAACGGACAACCTTCACCAACACACAAACACACACACATTTCTCCTGGTGTCAAACACCCTCACACTGGGAGAATCTCAATTGCATTCTCCTTACGTTCTCTCTCCTCTCTCCTATCCTCCTTCTCAAAACTCATTGGAGGAGAAGGTCAGAGGGGAGGGACATCTGGCTTTCTCATCCAATGTGTTTTGAAAAGGAGACGAGGACAGAGGACGCGAGGAGTATGCAATTGAGATCTTCCCTCTCTCCTCTAAATCCCCTCCCTGACCCAATCCTCTCATATTGGAGAAAACATAGACTGTTCTCGATTCAGATGGAACTGCTGCTGCCTCCCACTCATGTGCCATCCTGACATTTGAGAGGGGGGCTGAAAATGAAGGTATTGAGAGCAGCGAGAGGAGGAGGGGTGATGAGGGAATGAGGTAGGAGGGAAGAGAGAGAGAGAGAGACAGCAGGGGCTGCAGGGAAGGAGAGGAAAGGGCCTACTTCTCAGATCTGCCCTCCTGCAGTAAAGAGGGAGGGAGAGAGAGAGAGACAGAGAGAAAGAGAAAGAGAGAGAGCGACAGAGAGAGAGAAACAGAGGGAGGGAGACAGAGAGAGAGAGAGAGACAGGGAGAGAGAGGCGATAAAATAACGAATGAACAAGAAAGACAGAAAGAAAGAATGAAAGGGAGCGTTGAAAAAAGAACCAAGAATGGCTTTCCCATCACTCCACCTCTCCACCCCTCCACCTCTCCACCTCTCCACCCCTTCACCTCTCCACCCCTCCACCTCGCCACCCCTCCACCTCTCCACCTCTCCACCCCTCCACCTCTCCACCCCTCCACCTCGCCACCCCTCCACCTCTCCACCCCTCCACCTCTCCACCCCTCCACCCCTCCATCTCTCCACCCCTCCACCTCGCCACCCCTCCACCTCGTCACCCCTCCACCCCTCCATCTCTCCAGCTCTCCACCCCTCCACCTCTCCACCCCTCCAACTCTCCACCCCTCCACCTCTCCACCTCTCCACCTCTCCACCCCTCCACCTCTCCACCCCTCCACCTCGCCACCCCTCCACCTCTCCACCTCTCCACCCCTCCACCCCTCCACCTCTCCACCCCTCCACCCCTCCACCTCGCCACCCCTCCACCTCGCCACCCCTCCACCTCGTCACCCCTCCACCCCTCCATCTCTCCACCTCTCCACCCCTCCACCTCTCCACCCCTCCACCTCTCCACCCCTCCACCTCGCCACCTCGTCACCCCTCCACCCCTCCATCTCTCCATCTCTCCACCCTTCCACCTCTCCACCCCTCCACCTCTCCACCTCTCCACCTCTCCACCCCTCCACCTCTCCACCCCTCCACCTCGCCACCCCTCCACCTCTCCACCCCTCCACCTCTCCACCCCTCCACCTCTCCACCCCTCCAGCTCGCCACCCCTCCACCTCGTCACCCCTCCACCCCTCCATCTCTCCACCTCTCCACCCCTCCACCTCTCCACCCCTCCACCTCTCCACCTCTCCACCCCTCCACCTCTCCACCTCTCCACCTCTCCACCCCTCCACCTCTCCACCTCTCCACCTCTCCACCCCTCCACCTCTCCACCCCTCCACCTCTCCACCCCTCCAGCTCGCCACCCCTCCACCTCGTCACCCCTCCACCCCTCCACCTCTCCACCTCTCCACCTCTCCACCCCTCCACCCCTCCACCTCTCCACCCCTCCACCTCTCCACCCCTCCAGCTCGCCACCCCTCCACCTCGTCACCCCTCCACCCCTCCATCTCTCCATCTCTCCACCCCTCCACCTCTCCACCTCTCCACCTCTCCACCCCTCCACCTCTCCACCTCTCCACCCCTCCACCTCTCCACCTCTCCACCCCTCCACCCCTCCACCTCTCCACCTCTCCACCCCTCCACCTCTCCACCCCTCCAGCTCGCCACCCCTCCACCTCGTCACCCCTCCACCCCTCCATCTCTCCACCTCTCCACCCCTCCACCTCTCCACCCCTCCACCTCTCCACCTCTCCACCCCTCCACCTCTCCACCTCTCCACCTCTCCACCCCTCCACCTCTCCACCTCTCCACCTCTCCACCCCTCCACCCCTCCACCTCTCCACCCCTCCACCTCTCCACCCCTCCAGCTCGCCACCCCTCCACCTCGTCACCCCTCCACCCCTCCACCTCTCCACCTCTCCACCTCTCCACCTCTCCACCCCTCCACCTCTCCACCTCTCCACCCCTCCACCTCTCCACCTCTCCACCCCTCCACCCCTCCACCTCTCCACCTCTCCACCCCTCCACCTCTCCACCCCTCCAGCTCGCCACCCCTCCACCTCGTCACCCCTCCACCCCTCCATCTCTCCACCTCTCCACCCCTCCACCTCTCCACCCCTCCACCTCTCCACCCCTCCATCTCTCCACCTCTCCACCCCTCCACCTCTCCACCCCTCCACCTCTCCACCTCTCCACCTCTCCACCCCTCCACCTCTCCACCTCTCCACCCCTCCACCTCTCCACCTCTCCACCCCTCCACCCCTCCACCTCTCCACCTCTCCACCCCTCCACCCCTCCACCTCTCCACCCCTCCACCTCTCCACCTCGCCACCCCTCCACCTCATCACCCCTCCACCCCTCCATCTCTCCACCTCTCCACCCCTCCACCCCTCCATCTCTCCACCTCTCCACCCCTCCACCTCTCCACCTCGTCACCTCTCCACCCTTCCACCTCTCCACCCCTCCACCTCGTCACCCCTCCACCCCTCCATCTCTCCACCTCTCCACCCCTCCACCTCTCCACACCTCCACCCCTCCACCCCTCCATCTCTCCATCACTCCACCCCTCCACCTCTCCACCCCTGCATCTCTCCATCGCTCCACCCCTCCATCTCTCCATCTCTCCATCTCTCTACCACTCCACCCCTCCAACCCTCCATCTCTCCTCCTCTCAAACCCTCCATCTCTCTATCTCTCCATCTCTCTACCACTCCACCCCTCCATCTCTCCTCCTCTCAAACCCTCCATCTCTCCATCGCTCCACCCCTCCACCCCTCCATCTCTCCTCCTCTCAAACCCTCCACCTCTCCACCCCTCCATCTCTCCACCTTTCCACCCCTCCATCTCTCCACCTCTCCACCCCTCCACCCCTCCACCCCTCCACCTCGTCACCCCTCCATCTCTCCACCTTTCCACCCCTCCATCTCTCCACCTCTCCACCCCTCCATCTCTCCACCTCTCCACGCCACCACTTCTCCACACCTCCACCCCTCCATCTCTCCATCACTCCACCCCTCCACCTCTCCACCCCTGCATCTCTCCATCACTCCACCCCTCCATCTCTCCATCTCTCTACCACTCCACCCCTCCATCTTTCCTCCTCTCAAACCCTCCATCTCTCCATCACTCCGTCTCTCCACCCCTCCATGTACTCGTCTACCTCGGTAGACGGATTAGCTGTCAGGAAAGCCCAGGCCCAGACTCAGCATTAAAGGAGAAAGCCCTAATGGCAGGCTCAGACTCAGCATTAAAGGGGGTGAGCCCTGAGTGGCTGCCTGGCTGACTCATGCACAGTGGCATATAATGGATTCCAAGGGAAGCCAGGCTTCCCCCCCAAAACTAAAAATATACAAAATAAGGTATCTTTCATCTCTCTGTGTTTCATAAATGTCCTTTAAATTCGCAAGAGGCTGAATGTATCTCACCGGTAAAGCGTCTGAGCGAAACAGCACCTCTCTGCCTCTGTATGTGTAGCCCATCTATCTGATGCTGTCTAGTCAAAAAGAGTGTGACATTGTTGCTTCCCGTAGCATTGAATGCAATGGCCTCCCTTGATAATTTTTTAAATAAAATAATAGCCAATCAGTGTTGAGCTAAACTGAGTGAGCAGAAAAAAACTTGAATTGTTGCATGATCTCATTGTTTCATTGACCTTCATTGGCCAACTAGCTAGCTAAAACCATCTCTTTCCTAAATTAGCCTTGGAGGGAGATAGGGATTTCAACTTGTGTATTTACTTAATTCTCCTACTGGCCAATGATTATAACAGCGATTCTGATCCAACCACAAATGAATACACTGTGCCCCCGGCCTGAGAGGATGGACGTTCAATGTGTAACTAGACGTAGTAGGCTAATGTTAACTAACTGGCCTGGCACATCGTTGCCCATGAAAGGTAGTTAGACTAGCAAGCAAGCATTTTAGCCAGGTAGCCTAGGACAACAAAAACTAAAAGCGTGTACTGTATGACAAAACCATAGACCTTTTAGGCAACATGAAAGAGGAGGATGGCATAGCAGCAGGAGGAGGAGCTGTAGCAGGAGGAGGAGCAGAAGCAGCAGGAGCAGTAGCAGGAGCAGGAGGAGTAGCAGCAGGAGCAGTAGCAGGAGGAGGAGTAGGATCAGTAATAGCAGGAGCAGGAGGAGTAGCAGCAGGAGCAGGGGGAGGATCAGTAGTAGCAGTAGCAGGAGGAGGAGCAGTAGCAGGAAGTGTAGCAGCAGGAGCAGTAGCAGGAGGAGGATCAGTAGCAGGAAGTGTAGCAGCAGGATCAGTAGCAGGAGGAGGAGCAGTAGCAGGAGGAAGAGCAGTAGCAGGAGGAGGATCAGTAGCAGGAGGAGGAGGAGGATCAGTAGCAGGAGGAGTAGCAGCAGTAGCAGGAGGAGGAGGAGGATCAGTAGCAGGAGGAGTAGCAGCAGTAGCAGGAGGAGGAGGAGGATCAGTAGCAGGAGGAGTAGCAGCAGTAGCAGGAGGAGTATCAGTAGCAGGAGGAGGAGCAGTAGCAGGAGGAGGATCAGTAGCAGGAGGAGGAGAAGTAGCAGGAGCAGTAGCAGGAGGAGGAGCAGTAGCAGAAGGAGGAGAAGTAGCAAGAGGAGGAGCAGTAGCAGGAGGAGGAGCAGTAGCAGGAGGAGTAGCAGCAGTAGCAGGAGGAGGAGGACGATCAGTAGCAGGAGGAGTATCAGTAGCAGGAGGAGGAGCAGTAGCAGGAGGAGCAGTAGCAGGAGGAGCAGTAGCAGGAGGAGGATCAGTAGCAGGAGGAGCAGTAGCAGGAGGAGGAGAAGTAGCAGGAGCAGTAGCAGGAGGAGGAGCAGTAGCAGAAGGAGGAAAAGTAGCAAGAGGAGGAGCAGTAGCAGGAGGAGGAGCAGTAGCAGGAGGAGCAGTAGCAGGAGGAGGAGCAGTAGCAGAAGGAGGAAAAGTAGCAAGAGGAGGAGCAGCAGTAGCAGGAGGAGCAGTAGCAGGAGGAGGAGCAGTAGCAGGAGGAGGAGAAGTAGCAGGAGCAGTAGCAGGAGGAGGATCAGTAGCAGGAGGAGGATCAGTAGTGTAACCGATGTGAAATGGCTAGCTAGTTAGCGGTGGTGCGCGCTAATAGCGTTTCAATCGGCGACGTCACTCGCTTTGAGACCTTGAAGTAGTGGTTCCCCTTGCTCTGCGGCTTTTGTGGAGCGATGGGTAACGATGCTTCGTGGGTGACCGTTGTCGATGTGTGCAGAGGGTCCCTGGTTCGCGCCCAGGGCGAGGGGACAGACCAGAGTTATACTGTTACATTGATGCTGTTGACCCGGATCACTGGTTGCTGCGGAAAAGGAGGAGGTCGAAAGGGGGGTGAGTGTAACCGATGTGAAATGGCTAGCTAGTTAGCGGTGGTGCGCGCTAATAGCGTTTCAATCGGTGACGTCACTGGCTTTGAGACCTTGAAGTAGTGGTTCCCCTTGCTCTGCAAGGGGCGCGGCTTTTGTGGAGCGATGGGTATTTCACATGCTTCGTGGGTGACTGTTGTTGATGTGTGCAGAGGGTCCCTGGTTCGCGCCCGGGGCGAGGGGACGGACTAAAGTTATACTGTTACAGTAGCAGGAGGAGGAGAAGTAGCAGGAGGAGGAGCAGTAGCAGGAGGAACAGTAGCAGGAGGAGGAGGAGCAGTAGCAGGAGGAGGATCAGTAGCAGGACGAGGAGCAGTAGCAGGAGGAGGAGAAGTAGCAGGAGGAGCAGGAGGAGGAGGAGCAGGAGGAGGAGGGGTAGCAGGAGGAGGAGCAGTAGTAGGAGGAGGAGCAGTAGCAGGAGGATGATCAGTAGCAGGAGGAGGAGGGGTAGCAGCAGGAGGAGCAGTAGCAGGAGGAGGAGAAGTAGCAGGAGGAGCAGTAGCAGGAGGAGGAGCAGTAGCAGGAGGAGGATCAGTAGCAGGAGGATCATCAGTAGCAGGAGGAGCAGTAGCAGGAGGAGGAGCAGTAGCAGGTGGAGGAGCAGTAGCAGGAGGAGGATCAGTAGCAGGAGGAGGAGGGGTAGCAGGAGGAGGAGTGGTAGCAGGAGGAGCAGGAGGAGGAGAAGTAGCAGGAGGAGCAGTAGCAGGAGGAACAGTAGCAGGAGGAGGAGGAGCAGTAGCAGGAGGAGGATCAGTAGCAGGAGGAGGATCAGTAGCAGGAGGAGGATCAGTAGCAGGAGGAGGATCAGTAGCAGGAGGAGGATCAGTAGCAGGAGGAGGATCAGTAGCAGGAGGAGGAGCAGTAGCAGGAGGAGGAGAAGTAGCAGGAGGAGCAGGAGGAGGAGGGGTAGCAGGAGGAGGAGCAGTAGTAGGAGGAGGAGCAGTAGCAGGAGTAGGATCAGTAGCAGGAGGAGGAGGGGTAGCAGCAGGAGGAGCAGTAGCAGGAGGAGGAGAAGTAGCAGGAGGAGCAGTAGCAGGAGGAGGATAAGTAGCAGGTGGAGGAGGGGTAGCAGGAGGAGGAGTGGTAGCAGGAGGAGCAGGAGGAGGAGAAGTAGCAGGAGGAGCAGTAGCAGGAGGAGCAGTAGCAGGAGGAGGAGGAGCAGTAGCAGGAGGAGTAGCAGCAGTAGCAGGAGGAGGAGGAGGATCAGTAGCAGGAGGAGTAGCAGCAGGAGCAGTAGCAGGAGGAGGATCAGTAGCAGGAGGAGGAGGGGTAGCAGCAGGAGCAGTAGCAGTAGTAGCAGCATGAGCAGGCTGCCTGTGTGTGTGCCTTGCCTTCTGACAGACAGAGTAGCTGGCCTAACCACAGAGCCACGACCAGGATCGGCAGGATCGGCCAGGAGGGGTTTCCTTACCACATAACTTGACCAGTTATAGCAGGGCTATTAAACTGTCAGTAGTACTGTTGCTTGTCCTTCCTACCTGGCTTACTAAATGTAACTACACTTATTAACTGATGGACCAGATCTGAGTAAGGCTCTGATCAGAGGGCAAGTGTCACCTATCGTTGCCATGGCACCGTGAAGAGACCTTGGCTGAGAACTCTGCAAATATTGTACATATTTTTGTTATTTTGTGTGTTTTGGGGGGTTTTGATAACCTGTTGAGGGTTGAGCTAAAATATCTAGTGGTGATCCATGGAGTTGCAGGACTGATGATATAGCTAGCTAGCTAATCTAATCTGAATGATCCATCAACACCTGATAAACACATTATCATATTTTTATTCCAGCTGTCTTGGTTTCTGGAAAGATGTGGACTGTGGTGTGAGGGGATGACAGAGGCTCACCTCACAGGACACTGTTGCTGACTACTGCTGCGGTGTGATGGTCTCTTGGGCGTTTATAGCTACCAAATGACCACCTAGGCGGGTGCTACACATTCAGTGGTGGATGTTCCAGCCTAACCTACAGAGTAGCTGTGACTGACAGAGGGGCCTGATGAAAAGCTCCGGGCCTGTCTGACTGATGTTTCTCACACCCTGGCTTTACCATCAACACCTCCTCCACTCAAGCTACTTTAGTGAAATGCATCATCGTCTGGCTGTGGAAGATCCATCTCCCATCAACTGCCAGCTCCCTGAATGTGTTTTTGTAAAAGTGATTTTACGATTCCGTATGAAAAGCACTATATATACTTTTTTTTAAATCTTCTTCTTCTTATTATTATTATTTTGACCTAAGCAGGAAAAACTCCTGCCCCACTTCCCAGTAGGCCTTGTCTGTGAGACAGTAGGCCCTGTCTGTAGGCCCTGTCTGTGAGACCAGTGGTAGCGTGGAATTAGAATGTCCAATTAGTTCTATTCCTACGGGTGGTACAGTCCCCACAGTGGACCACCACCTGAGAGCATTGATCCACTCAAAACAAACCTACTAGTTTCCCTTTCCCAGCCACCACTTCCAACTTCTTCATTATCAACAGCACTGGGCTAGTTACCGGGAGAAGTGATTTCATGCACTGTTGATGGTACTTAGCTGAAAGAAGGGATTTCATACACTGTTGATGGTACTTAGCTGAAAGAAGGGATTTCCTACACTGTTGAAGGTACCCTGGAAGGGATTTGGGATCAACGGAAAGTGGGAAACCTGATGGAGCCAATGTGGAAAAAACAACATGAGCAAGAAAATGACATGAGCGAGTACACACACACACACACACACACACACACACACACACACACACACACACACACACACACACACACACACACACACACACACACACACACACACACACACACACACACACACACACACACACACACACACACACATACACACACACACACAACGGAAAACAACACACACACACACAACCGACGGAAAACAAAACACACACACATACACACATACACATGCTGTTCTGAAATAAACACAGCCTCTACTCACAGGCATATAAAACCTGGTATGGTGCCGAGCAAACCCCACAGGGAATTCTCCATTCTTTACCGGAATGTGATTTGTTTTCCCAAAGTTACACTTGAACTGAGATGCAGAACTTCTTCTGGCAGAGGATGACAGAGTCACAGATTGTGAAAACAAGTCATTTTATCAAAAGGAGGACATGATACGTTTTGCTTTTCACACATTATGAAAACAGTGGTTTGTTAATTCAAATGGCAGGATATGTTGGAAAATATAAGATACTTGGACCCAGTGAGATACAAAAATACAGTAAAAAACTGGTTCAAGTCATTAAAAATAGAACACACTCACAATGAGCGACCAGGCCTTCACAACACATTGTTAGTGACTAGCTCAAATGGACAACAACAATACAAAAGATTTGCTAGGAGGCCTGAGTGTGAGAGAGGAAGATGGAGAGAGAAGGTTGTAGAGAGAGAGAGAGAGAGAGAGAGAGAGAGAGAGAGAGAGAGAGAGAGAGAGAGAGAGAGAGAGAGAAAGAGAGCTAGTTGGAGAGGGAGAAAGTAATGACCCCAGAAGAGCTGTCAATATCTCACATATTATGAGTGAGAGAGAGAAAGTGAAAGAGAGAGAGAGAAAGAGAAAGAGAAAGAGAAAGAGAGAGAAAAGAGAAAGAGAAAGAAAGAGAGTGAAAGAGAAAGAGAGAGAGAGAAAGAGAGAGAGAGAAAGAGAGAGAGAAAGAAAGAGAGAGAGAGAGAGAGAGAGAAAGAGAGAGAGAAAGAAAGAGAGAGAAAGAGAGAGAGAGAGAGAGAGAGAGAGAGAGAGAGAGAGAGAGAGAGAGAGAGAGAGAGAGAGAGAGAGAGAGAGAGAGAGAGAGAGAGAGAGAGAGAGAGAGAGACCCCAATAACTACCGTGGAATATGCGTCAACAGTAACCTTGGGAAAATACTCTGCATTATCATTAACAGCAGACTCGTACATTTCCTCAATGAAAACAATGTACTGAGCAAATGTCAAATTGGCTTTTTACCAAATTACCGTACAACAGACCATGTATTCACCCTACACACCCTAATTGACAACCAAACAAACCAAAACAAAGGCAAAGTCTTCTCATGCTTTGTTGATTTCAAAAAAGCCTTCGACTCAATTTGGCATGAGGGTCTGCTATACAAATTGATGGAAAGTGGTGTTGGGGGTAAAACATACGACATTATAAAATCCATGTACACAAACAACAAGTGTGCGGTTAAAATTGGCAAAAAACACACACATTTCTTCACACAGGGTCGTGGGGTGAGACAGGGATGCAGCTTAAGCCCCACCCTCTTCAACATATATATCAACGAATTGGCGCGGGCACTAGAACAGTCTGCAGCACCCGGTCTCACCCTACTAGAATCCGAAGTCAAATGTCTACTGTTTGCTGATGATCTGGTGCTTCTGTCACCAACCAAGGAGGGCCTACAGCAGCACCTAGATCTTCTGCACAGATTCTGTCAGACCTGGGCCCTGACAGTAAATCTCAGTAAGACCAAAATAATGGTGTTCCAAAAAAGGTCCAGTCACCAGGACCACAAATTCCATCTAGACACCGTTGCCCTAGAGCACACAAAAAACTATACATACCTCGGCCTAAACATCAGCACCACAGGTAACTTCCACAAAGCTGTGAACGATCTGAGAGACAAGGCAAGAAGGGCCTTCTATGCCATCAAAAGGAACATAAATTTCAACATACCAATTAGGATCTGGCTAAAAATACTTGAATCAGTCATAGAGCCCATTGCCCTTTATGGTTGTGAGGTCTGGGGTCCGCTCACCAACCAAGATTTCACAAAATGGGACAAACACCAAATTGAGACTCTGCATGCAGAATTCTGCAAAAATATCCTCCGTGTACAACGTAGAACACCAAATAATGCATGCAGAGCAGAATTAGGCCGATACCCACTAATTATCAAAATCCAGAAAAGAGCCGTTAAATTCTACAACC